>NC_091309.1:19443980-19588980 GCF_038502225.1 Cherax quadricarinatus
GTGTGTGTCTGTGTTTGTGTTTGTGTGTGTGTGCGTGTGTGTATGTGTGTGTGCGTGCGTGTGCGTGCGTGCGTGTGTGTGTGTGTGTGTGTGTGTGTGTGTTTGTGTATGCGTGTGTGTGTGTTTGTGTGTGCGTGTGTGTGTTTTAGTTACCAGTTGTCAAAGGCACTTGTCAGTAGATAACGTATCTTTGTTTTATGTGTGGTTAATGTGTCCGTCTCGCGATTAGATGCAGAGGCGACGTTTCGGTCCTTCGTGGACCGAAACATCTCCATAAGTTTCCTCTCCTAAGTGAAGGCTATTTGTAAATTGTTCCAGCCACTTTGTTGTTGTATTATGGTATAACATCACTGTTTTCTTACGAGGATGTGTTGGAAATATGAAGTACTGGCGTGTCTGAGAACTGGTGGTAGCTGCAGGTACTTGTTACACTCTACGTACGTAACTGGTGGTAGCTGCAGGTACTTGTTACACTCTACGTACGTAACTGGTGGTAGCTGCAGGTACTTGTTACACTCTACGTACGTAACTGGCGGTAGCTGCAGGTACTTGTTACACTCTACGTACGTAACTGGCGGTAGCTGCAGGTACTTGTTACACTCTACGTACGTAACTGGCGGTAGCTGCAGGTACTTGTTACACTCTACGTACGTAACTGGCGGTAGCTGCAGGTACTTGTTACACTCTACGTACGTAACTGGTGGTAGCTGCAGGTACTTGTTACACTCTACGTACGTAACTGGTGGTAGCTGCAGGTACTTGTTGCACTCTACGTACGTAACTGGCGGTAGCTGCAGGTACTTGTTACACTCTACGTACGTAACTGGCGGTAGCTGCAGGTACTTGTTACACTCTACGTACGTAACTGGCGGTAGCTGCAGGTACTTGTTACACTCTACGTACGTAACTGGCGGTAGCTGCAGGTACTTGTTACACTCTACGTACGTAACTGGTGGTAGCTGCAGGTACTTGTTACACTACGTACGTAACTGGTGGTAGCTGCAGGTACTTGTTACACTCTACGTACGTTAATGATGGTAGCTGCAGGTACGTGTTACACTCAACGTACGTAACTGGTGGTAGCTGTAGGTACGTGTTACACTACGTACGTAACTGGTGGTAGCTGCAGGTACGTGTTACACTACGTACGTTAATGATGGTAGCTGCAGGTACGTGTTACACTCAACGTACGTAACTGGTGGTAGCTGTAGGTACGTGTTTTACTCTACGTACGTAACTGGTGGTAGCTGCAGGTACGTGTTACACTCTACGTACGTAACTGGTGGTAGCTGCAGGTACGTGTTACACTCAACGTACGTAACTGGTGGTAGCTGCAGGTACGTGTTACACTCAACGTACGTAACTGGTGGTAGCTGCAGGTACGTGTTACACTCAACGTACGTAACTGGTGGTAGCTGCAGGTACGTGTTACACTCAACGTACGTAACTGGTGGTAGCTGCAGGTACGTGTTACACTCAACGTACGTAACTGGTGGTAGCTGCAGGTACGTGTTACACTCAACGTACGTAACTGGTGGTAGCTGCAGGTACGTGTTACACTCAACGTACGTAACTGGTGGTAGCTGCAGGTACGTGTTACACTCAACGTACGTAACTGGTGGTAGCTGCAGGTACGTGTTACACTCTACGTACCTAACTACCGTTTAAATTTTCTCCTGAGTCTTAGTCTTTATATATTTTCCTCACCTAAGACTTTGTTTCCAACAAGAGAAACTCCACGAGAAGTAGAAAGAAGACAATGTAAGAGGAAAGAGAAAATTGGCAGAGCAGAAACTAGGAAACGACAGAGAGAGAGAGAGAGAGAGAGAGGGAGAGAGGGAGGGAGGGAGGGGTGAAGGAATGGTAATATAACCGGAACAGCGATAATGATAAACACAAACAAAGAGACGGCAATGTGGAGGAAGAGGAGAAAAATTGTACACGAAAATAAAGAAAAGGGAAAATCATCTGGGGGTAAAGAGGCTGCATGTAAATTGTGGTTTCAAGACCCAGTTGTAAATTGCTGCTAATGGTGGGAAAGTCTTGAGATAGCGCTCTTGTGTTAAAAATAAGAGTTTTATGATGTTAAAACAAGGCTGTTGTAACGAGATCGTCGTCTTAGAAGATCCGGTCCTTACGGAAAGTCTTACGTTACCCGAGAAAAGGTGATTTATTTTTGCATGAAAGGTTGAGTGACATCCTCGATGGTGGTGTGGGAGAAGACACGCGTTGTTTAGGAACAACTTTTCTTCTATCGACATTTCGCCCTGAGAGCTTAAGTCAGCACGAAACGTTGTCGTGGTAAAAGTTTTTTCTCCAACGTGTGTCTTCACTAACATGTGCGATAGTTGCAATATAACTATATCGTAAGAACCTCGTGGCATTTATATAAGACGTATTGTAGATCCTATACGGGGAAAACACACACACACAGCAGTTCCATTATTATGACCAGAAATCGTGTGCCGTAGCACAGGGCAGTTGAGACTAAGATATATTTTGACCAGGTTTAAAGCATTTATGAAATTGGTGTCAGTTGTTCCAGTCTACGGTGCCAAAAATCCCCAGCCCCCTTCCCCCTGTAAAGAATTTTTTTTTTTAACGTAGGCCAGATACGCTGAGGTTATCAGCTGTTACTGACAAAATTCCTGTAATTATGTGCGCAGAGATGAGCAACCTCGTGGACAGTATACTCGTCTCTGAACGTCGTAAACTACTCCCCTACTTTCTACTACCACTACTACTTCCACTATCAGCATTACCTCCACCACTACTTCTCCACTTCCTTCTTTCTTCCTCTCTTTGTCCCATCCTTGTCCCCCTCTTTTATATATACTGGCTCCCTCACTCTCGTGTGTTAGTGTGAGTTGTTGATGGTCCAAGTCTGACTGAAACGTCGTCATAAACTCCTCTCTTCTGTGTTCTGGTTATTTGTGTATGATCATTGTATTTCACTTGTGTATTTTTACCAGGACGTCATGGATAAACGTTCGTGTCTATAAGTCATGAATAAAATACCCTTATCTGAACTTCATAATATAAGCATCTAAAATTGATATAGTGTATATAAAAAGTGTTCTTGAGCACCCCTAACTACGTGAAGGATGGTTACCCATTACTCACAACATAACGTATAGTAATCTATCAGTGTATGATGAATGTATACAGTTTCGACAACACCTGGGTATCTTTATTAAGATACCCAGGTGTTGTACGTCTCTTCATCATCGGTGCACGTTCATCGCTTCTGTCTTAAGCCATTATCAAAAGACAAATTGAACATTATTGTCGGTTTGCTGTGCTTCCGTATACGTATCTTCAGAATAAGTGAATACAGGTAGATTATCGCTTTTGTCTCGCTCTTGAGAGGAGGGAGGATCGAACTCTGACAGCTTCTTGTGCTGAGTAACCCACCCAGGTGTCATTTAAAAAGTCGCAGGAGCATATCTAGGACATTTATGAGGAATAACCTTGGTCCTGGGACCTCGATCACTCTAACATACAAGAGTCAAGAATGACTGTGTAAGATAGGCGAGGTGTGAGAGGCAGGTAGTTACCTGTCCTAGTGTTTGCTCACTTGAATCTTTAAACCATTGTCAGTATTAACTACCAGGTTTATACCGACAGGTTTATCCAGGTTCATTTGATTTTTGTTGACGGGGAAGTGTGTGACGTGATAACCCGCTCAGTGAGGTTTTACTGGCCCGCACTGTGAAAACACGATATTGGATGCCAAGAAGTTTACTTATATGTAAATGTGTTGGTAGTGATAATACACATCGCGACGATTTTGCTTTGGTGTGTTTACGGAATGTTACCCGCGCTTTTCTGTGTTTACGGAATGTGACCCGCGCTTTTCCTTGTTTACGGAATGTGACCCGCGCTTTTCCTTGTTTACGGAATGTGACCCGCGCTTTTCCTTGTTTACGGAATGTGACCCGCGCTTTTCCTTGTTTACGGAATGTGACCTGCGCTTTTCTGTGTTTACGGAATGTAACCCGCGCTTTTCTGTGTTTACGGAATGTGACCCGCGCTTTTCTGTGTTTACGGAATGTTACCCGCGCTTTTCTGTGTTTACGGAATGTGACCCGCGCTTTTCTGTGTTTACGGAATGTGACTCGCGCTTTTCTGTGTTTACGGAATGTTACCCGCGCTTTTCTGTGATTACGGAATGTACGGAATGTAACCCGCGCTTTTCTGTGTTTACGGAATGTTACCCGCGCTTTTCTGTGTTTACGGAATGTTACCCGCGCTTTTCTGTGTTTACGGAATGTTACCCGCGCTTTTCTGTGCTCACAGAATGTTACCCGCGCTTTTCTGTGCCCACAGAATGTTACCCGCGCTTTTCTGTGCCCACAGAATGTTACCCGCGCTTTTCTGTGCCCACAGAATGTTACCCGCGCTTTTCTGTGTTTACGGAATGTTACCCGCGCTTTTCTGTGTTTACGGAATGTAACCCGCGCTTTTCTGTGTTTACGGAATGTTACCCGCGCTTTTCTGTGTTTACGGAATGTAACCCGCGCTTTTCTGTGTTTACGGAATGTTACCCGCGCTTTTCTGTGTTTACGGAATGTTACCCGCGCTTTTCTGTGTTTACGGAATGTTACCCGCGCTTTTCTGTGCTCACAGAATGTTACCCGCGCTTTTCTGTGCCCACAGAATGTTACCCGCGCTTTTCTGTGCTCACAGAATGTTACCCGCGCTTTTCTGTGCTCACAGAATGTTACCCGCGCTTTTCTGTGCCCACAGAATGTTACCCGCGCTTTTCTGTGCTCACAGAATGTTACCCGCGCTTTTCTGGGTTTACCGAAGGTTATCAACGATTTAATGTTTACTTTTTTAATGTTACTACGATTTAATGTTACTTTTTAACGTTAATTACGATTTAACGTTTCTTTTCATGTCACCTGCGATTTAATGCGTTTTTGGAATGTTTTCTGATTTTTTTTTATATCGAATGCTACTGGCGTTGTTCATTGTTATTTACTAGAGGACGAGAGAGAATCACCTCGGCCGCCCCAGCTGCCTCCTCTCATTCCCTCTACTTGCCGAATTCTTGGGAGATTTCTGCGTCATTTTCCACATTTTTTTTTTTATCTTTCTCTCTCTCTTCTCCAGTTGAGATGATTAACGCGTTTCTTGAGCTTAACGACCGTGAATAAGAGGGTTAAAGGCAGGCATTTTTACCAGAATGTCCATCGGAACTTCAGAGATACTCGTTAACCCGGGTTATACATTACTAGCGACTGAGGAAGAGCGAGGAGGAGGAGGCATGCAGAAGAGAGAGAGCGAGAGAGAGACACAGAGAGAGAGAGAGAGAGGCGGCCGTGTGTCTTTTACCGAGGATAACCCAGGAAAGTAAAAAAAAAAATGAATTGTTTCCATTGGAGTCATTGTGTTAAGTAATTATTAGGTACAATACAATATCGGTTAGCTAGATTTCCGTAACTAATTTCCTTGATTGTGGGGTAAAAAATTGTGATGTAGGCATTGTTGAAGTGGGTTGGTATGCCCAGGGGCAATGATGCATCTGCGAAGTATAGTCAGGAGATCAGAGTCGAAGCATGGACCTCATGTCACCCATCACGGTGGATAACATCTCTCTCCGTCTCTCTCTCTCTCTCTCTCTCTCTCTCTCTCTCCAGCAGTGGGGACGACTGATATGTGGGAGTAGAGTGGGTGTGCCTTGTATGAGATGCCAGGTTGTAGTAGTAGTAGGTAGGTACGTATACCTGTGACATACCTGTGACCCCTTTACAAAATTTTCCTACCTTCACAGATGTGTAGATATCTTTCCCGTCCCCCCCCCCTCCTCCTTCCCTCCCCCAGTTCCTTTCTCTCTTCTTCCTCGTAAATCCCTCTTCACGCATCCAATTTTTTTATCCATAAGCTTTCCACCCTCCTTACTCTATTCCTCCTTCCCTCCTTACACCAACCCCTATCCCCCCTTTCCCCTCCTTCATTCTAAATCCTCCCTTCTCCCCCACCCTCCATTACTCCCCTCCGCTGCAGCAAGTGCAGTTACCCGATGGTAGCGCTGAAAGGAATACAGATGTCGGGCAGTCAGTTAATGTGGCATGAACATGTATGAAGGTGCGTGAAGGCAGTACTAGAGGTCAACACACTCTACATAACTGTGTTGTAGCTCTCTTTGTCAGTCCCACCCTACCATTGATTTGTGTTGTAGTTGCCTTTGTCAGTCCCACCCTACCATTGATTTGTGTTGTAGTTGCCTTTGTCAGTCCCACCCTACCATTGATTTGTGTTGTAGTTGCCTTTGTCAGTCCCACCCTACCATTGATTTGTGTTGTAGTTGCCTTTGTCAGTCCCACCCTACCATTGATTTGTGTTGTAGTTGTCTTTGTCAGTCCCACCCTACCATTGATTTGTGTTGTAGTTGCCTTTGTCAGTCCCACCCTACCATTGATTTGTGTTGTAGTTGTCTTTGTCAGTCCCACCCTACCATTGATTTGTGTTGTAGTTGCCTTTGTCAGTCCCACCCTACCATTGATTTGTGTTGTAGTTGTCTTTGTCAGTCCCACCCTACCATTGATTTGTGTTGTAGTTGCCTTTGTCAGTCCCACCCTACCATTGATTTGTGTTGTAGTTGTCTTTGTCAGTCCCATCCTACCATTGATTTGTGTTGTAGTTGTCTTTGTCAGTCCCACCCTACCATTGATTTGTGTTGTAGTTGTCTTTGTCAGTCCCACCCTACCATTGATTTGTGTTGTAGTTGTCTTTGTCAGTCCCACCCTACCATTGATTTGTGTTGTAGTTGTATTTGTCAGTCCCACCCTACCACTGATTTGTGTTGTAGTTGTCTTTGTCAGTGTCACCCTACCACTGATTTGTGTTGTAGTTGTATTTGTCAGTGTCACCCTACCACTGATTTTTGTTGTAGTTGTATTTGTCAGTGTCACCCTACCACTGATTTTTGTTGTAGTTGTATTTGTCAGTCCCACCCTACCGTTAATTTGCTGTTACCTTTCAACCTTTTGTTTGAACAATGCAGATAGTTAAAAAAAAATTCACCGTTGCTGAGGACTAAGGGACCTCGGTTCGATCCCCTGAATATATTTCAGTTTATTCATAAACAGTCGGTGTTAAGACTAAGTTTCATTGTGGCTCTCATAGCCACAGACGGATGGCTATATGCGCATGCTGGCTGCTAGCACAAACAACCTGGTAGATCAAGCAGTCGATAGGGAAGCCTGGCATAAGGGAAGAGGGGGAAACTCTCTAAATATGCGACAGGTATGTCAGGTAATTGTTACACGTGTGATATATATATATATATATATATATATATATATATATATATATATATATATATATATATATATATATATATATATATATATATATATGAGAGAGAGAGAGGGAGAGAGAGACTTTGCCGACGTAGAGTGTAATATAGTCAAGAGCATATTACAAAAGGCCTAGAAATTAGGCCCCAAAAGGGTTAACAAGCATTCATTTGTATTTATATCTACTAGTGTCTTATATGTTGCAAGCAAACTCAGAATATTTGCTTATTATGTCCGGTATCTTATTTTTATTAATGCATCACATAGGTTAGTATACTGTATAGTAGGGGTCCCCAACCTGCGCCCCGAGGGACTCATGTGGCCCTTCTAGGAAATGGATGGGGCCCCTCACATGACATTATGAGTCCACTTTTATGAAGGTTCCTCCACACTGCACAGTGTCAACAATTACAAAATATTATTGTTATTATTCATAAATGCTTCTCAAATTGGCCCTTTTATACTAAATGTTTGGGACTACTGGTCTCTAGCTATATTCCTTAATAAGTGGACAGTGGTGCTGACAGTGTTCAAAATGAACTGTGATACACAAACTATCACTCAAAAGCAACATTGGAAGGTTTTCGCTCACTCTTCATATAGCTTCTGCTGTGGTAAGTATTTCTAGAGGTACAGGGCGTCCAAAGGTGCGAACACTTGTAGTAACCTTGTCCCTTGTATCGTCATTTCTGGGCGGGGGGAGGGGGGGAACAAGAGACAACTTGTACAATAAGCTTTCATCTGGACAAAGTTTCTCCCTGTGTAGAGCTTGATAAAGCTCCACACATGGAAACATTGTTGTGTAATAAGTGCCCAGGAACCTGTCAGTGGGTGAGTTACGTTGCTCCTCAGACGCAATAAATCAGAGGCTGTTGAGGGTTTATTCAGAGTTTCTCAAGAGCCAGTCTCGAGTAACCATTCAGGAATCTTCAAATAAAACTCATTGATGAATAAGACGCATGTGCAACACCTGCTTATCTTTATTGATGAGTCGTTTGGTCAAACACCTCATCAATAAAGATACCCAGTTGTTTCACATGTGTTTTACTCATCAACTTGTCGCTATTGTACACCACTAATAAAACTTTTGATGCCTTTGATATACCTCTGGTGACTTTCGAGGCGTTTTCTACTCCCTGGGTCTTGGGCCAGGCTCGTCTGGTGATTGCCTGGTCAAGCAAGCAACTCGCCGATTGTCCATTGTGTCTGTAAGTCAGATTTTAAGGCCTCAACATCATTAATGTTCATATTGGTTAGTTTTTTGTTCAGGTTTACGCTAAACGTCGTCAGTTTTGTTATGAAAAGATTGCAGAAATGCTCATCAAATATGGTAATTTTGTTTGGAACTGATAAAAATATGAAAGTTTATAAATAATGTGTACCCAAATAATGTATACATTAATGTGTGCCTAAATAACGTGTACGTTAATATGCACCCAAATAACGCGTACACAAAATGTACACATCAATGACTTTGTCTCCTGATCAACGAATAACTGTGTGTTTGTCTCCTGATGGACTAATGACTGTGTTTGTCTCCTGATGGACTATTGACTGTGTTTTTGTCTCCTGATGGACAAATGACTGTGTTTGCCTCCTGATGGACTAATGACTGTGTTTGTCTCCTGATGGACTAATGACTGTGTTTGTCTCCTGATGGACTAATGACTGTGTTTGTCTCCTGATGGACTAATGACTGCCTGTTTGTCTCCTGATGGACTAATGACTGCCTGTTTGTCTCCTGATGGACTAATGACTGTGTTTGTCTCCTGATGGACTAATGACTGCCTGTTTGTCTCCTGATGGACTAATGACTGTGTTTGTCTCCTGATGGACTAATGACTGTGTTTGTCTCCTGATGGACTAATGACTGCCTGTTTGTCTCCTGATGGACTAATGACTGTGTTTGTCTCCTGATGGACTAATGACTGCCTGTTTGTCTCCTGATGGACTAATGACTGTGTTTGTCTCCTGATGGACTAATGACTGTGTTTGTCTCCTGATGGACTAATGACTGTGTTTGCCCCCTGATGGACTAATGACTGCCTGTTTGTCTCCTGATGGACTAATGACTGTGTGTTTGCCTCCTGATGGACTATTGACTGTGTGTTTGCCTCCTGATGAACTAATGACTGTGTGTTTGTCTCCTGATGGACTAATGACTGTGTGTTTGCCTCCTGATGGACTAATGACTGTGTGTTTGTCTCCTGATGGACTAATGACTGTGTGTTTGTCTCCTGATGGACTAATGACTGTGTGTTTGTCTCCTGATGGACTAATGACTGTGTGTTTGTCTCCTGATGGACTAATGACCGTGTTTGTCTCCTGATTGAGGAATATAGAGATGGACGGTGTAGTAACATATGTTATATTGAGGAATATAGTGCTGGGCAGTATAATAACATATATGTCAAGTTATCTTAATAATACAACTAAGACGCCAAACCTATTAAGAAAATATCGTAAGTGCATCCTTTTATTACAGTTTTGTACAGTTTAATCGGAGAGAAAGAGTAAGAAAGAGGTTGGTGGTGGGTATGTCATCATGTGGTGGTAATGGTGGTGGTGTCAACATGTGGTGGTAATGGTGGTGGTGTCAACATGTGGTGGTAATGGTGGTGGTGTCAACATGTGGTGGTAATGGTGATGGTGTCAACATGTGGTAGCCACCAGCTGACACAAGAGCACAAGGGTGGGTGTTTCAAGGGAACACGTGAGTCAACGAGGTCAGGAATAAGGGGATGCGAGTAGAGAGTGGTGGGTGTGGTTACTGTAGCAGAGGATGCAAGCTTGGAGTGGCTGGTGGCCCTGGGAGGAGCAGTCTCTCTGCTGGCACTGCTTGGCATCATGTACGAGCTCTGTGTAATAGAAAACGGGTGGTTGCTTTTATCAAGCAAACTAATTTAAATATTACATAAATATTACGATTGTTGACTTGATAATGCCAGCGGAGTTATAATGTTACAACATCCTGGAGACCTGGTCACAGACCGGGCCGCGGGGGCGTTGACCCCCGGAACTCTCTCCAGGTAAACTCCAGGTAGTTAAGTACATTATGTATGATAATTTGTACTTATGTGTACCTGTGCCCAAATAAACTTTTTTTGTGGGGTGGGACGCGACTCCCAGGAATCTTCACTGGTAATTCTACGTTAATGTTATATTGCTTTCATAAGAAGAATTAGCACATGTGACCTCGGGTGATATTACTTCATGTTTGGAGCGTTGTTGTTGATGACGGGGGTGCCAGGCAGATGAACAGAGGCACCGTGTTAAGGTTGCAAGGCCAGAGTGCCAATGGGTGTGTGATGGTATGCCAGCGCGGGCCAGCCAGGCCTGTTCACTGATGCATAATGACATACTACTCGACACGGTGGTGGGGCTAGGATGCCACTGCCACATAATGCCGCCTTGTTGGCACTTTGTTGGGGGAGGGGATTGGGGGCGTTAAGGAGAGGGGTGTGGGTGAGGGGAAAGGTTGGGCGGAGAGGGGAAGGTTTGGGAAGGAAAGGAGAGTAATGAAAGATGCGTGACGACCCCTCAGATGAAACACAGGCGGCACTGAGGGCCACACGGCACTGTGTGTGTGTGTGTGTGTGTGTGCTCACCTAATTGTGGTTGCAGGGGTCGATACTCAGCTCCTGGCCCCGCCTCTTCACTGATCGCTACTAGGTCCTCTTTCTGCTTCCTGAGCATTGTCATACCTCGTCTTAAAGCTATGTATGGGTCATGCCTGCACTACATCACTGCTAGGTTATTCCACTTCCTGACGACCCTGTGACTGAAGAAGTACTGCCTAACATCCCTGTGACTCGTCTGAGTTCAGCTTCCAATTGTGACCCCTTGTTTCTGTGTCCCCTCTCTGGAACACCCTGTCTCTGTCCACCTTGTCTATTTCACGCAGTATTTTGAATGTTGTTATCATGTCTCCCCTGACCCTCCTGTCCTCCTGTCTCCAAGTTGGTTTCTCCATTCCCATTTGTAAGCAGTTATACCGTCTCTATTTCTCCAATCTTTCAAGCGAGGAGAATAAGAGAGAGAGAGAGGGAAAGACGGGTAAAGGAGAAAATTCAAGAGAGCCAAGAAGGGAATATGTTGATGGGCTGCGAGTCTAGTCTGGCTGCGGCTTCGTGTAAGAAGGCTCATATGAGCTCCTGTGTGAGAGGTCTTGTCTGAGGGGCGGCGGATCAAGATTGTTCCTCTGTTGCCAAGGAGGTCGCTGGAGATGAGTGCCCAGGAGAATGATTAGCGAGCTTGTCAGGCTTCTCAACACATGGGTCATTGACATTCTTTAAACTCTGTCAAAGAAACTTCTTGTTCGTCTTCGGTTGTCTTTGCTTGACGGATGAAGGTGCCGTCAAGGCTAGCCCATACATCAGTATTATTATACATCAGTTGCATGGTTTACCTGTGTGTGTTTACATATCGAGGCATCAGTTTACCTCAAGTGTGTTTATGATTCAGTCTCTTGGTGGGGAGCAGCGTGTTGGGAGGGGAAGTGGAATGAGGGGAGGGAGGCAGTTGTAGGTTACGGCAGGGGGGTTGGGAAAAAAGGGGGTGGGAGGTTGAGGGTAGGTGCGGGAGGTTGAGGGTAGGTGCGGGAGGTTGAGGGTAGTTGTGGGAGGTTGAGGGTAGTTATGGGAGGTTGAGGGTAGGTGTGGAAGGTTGAGGGTAGTTGTAAAAGGTTGAGGGTAGTTGTGGGAGGTTGAGGGTAGGTGTGGGAGGTTGAGGGTAGTTGTAAAAGGTTGAGGGTAGTTGTGGGAGGTTGAGGGTAGGTGCGGGAGGTTCAGGGTAGTTATGGGAGGTTGAGGGTAGGTGTGGGAGGTTGAGGGTAGTTGTAAAAGGTTGAGGGTAGTTGTGGGAGGTTGAGGGTAGGTGTGGGAGGTTGAGGGTAGTTGTAGGAGGATGAGGGTAGTTGTGGGAGGTTGAGGGTAGTTGTGGGAGGTTGGGGGTAGGTGTGGGAGGTTGAGGGTAGTTTTGGGAGGTTGAGGGTAGTTGTAGGAGGTTGAGGGTAGTTGTGGGAGGTTGAGGGTAGTTGTGAGAGGTTGAGGGTAGTTGTGGGAGGTTGAGGGTAGGTGTGGGAGGTTGAGGGTTGTTGTAGGAGGTTGAGAGTATTTGTGGGAGGTTGAGGGTAGTTGTGCGAGGTTGAGGGTAGTTGTGGGAGGTTGAGGGTAGTTGTGGGAGGTTGAGGGTAGTTGTGGGAGGTTGAGGTTAGGTGTAGGAGGTTATTGGTAGTTGTGGGAGGTTGAGGGTAGTTGTGGGAGGTTGTGGGTAGTTGTGGGAGGTTGAGGGTAGTTGTGGGAGGTTGAGGGTAGTTGTGGGAGGTTGAGGGTAGTTGTGGGAGGTTGAGGGTAGTTGTGGGAGGTTGAGGGTAGTTGTGGGAGGTTGAGGGTAGTTGTGGGAGGATGAGGAAAGTATTTTTTTTAAATATGTGGACCTATCTAAGATAAATTCTGCTTTTTCCCAAGACTCACCATCACATGAACTCCCCAAGACTCACCATCACATGAACTCCCCAAGATTCACCATCACATGAACAACCCAAGACTCACCATCACATGAACTCCCCAAGACTCACCATCACATTAACTCCCCAAGACTCACCATCACATGAACTCCCCAAAGACTCACCATCACATGAACTCCCCAAGACTCACCATCACATGAACTCCCCAAGACTCACCATCACATGAACTCCCCAAGACTCACCATAACATGAACTCCCCAAGACTCACCATCACATTAACTCCCCAAGACTCACCATCACATGAACAGCCCAAGACTCACGATCACATGAACTCCCCAAGACTCACCACATGAACTCCCCAAGACTCACCATCACATGAACTCCCCAAGACTCACCATCACATGAACTCCCCAAGACTCACCATCACATGAACTCCCCAAAGACTCACCATCACATGAACTCCCCAAGACTCACCATCACATGAACTCCCCAAGACTCGCCATCACATGAACTCCCCAAGACTCACCATAACATGAACTCCCCAAGACTCACCATCACATTAACTCCCCAAGACTCACCATCACATGAACAGCCCAAGACTCACGATCACATGAACTCCCCAAGACTCACCACATGAACTCCCCAAGACTCACCATCACATGAACTCCCCAAGACTCACCATCACATGAACTCCCCAAGACTCACCATCACATGAACTTCCCAATACACACCATCACATGAACTCCCCAAGACTCACCATCACATGAACTCCCCAAGACTCACCATCACATGAACTCCCCAAGACTCACCACCACATGAACTCCCCAAGACTCACCACCACATGAACTCCCCAAGACTCACCATCACATGAACTCCCCAAGACTCAACCACCACATGAACTCCCCAAGACTAACCACCACGTGAACTCCCCAAGATTCACCATCACATGAACTCCCCAAGACTCACCACCACATGAACTCCCCAAGACTCACCATCACATGAACTCCCCAAGACTCAACCACCACATGAACTCCCCAAGACTCACCATCACATGAACTCCCCAAGACTCAACCACCACATGAACTCCCCAAGACTAACCACCACGTGAACTCCCCAAGATTCACCATCACATGAACTCCCCAAGACTCACCACCACATGAACTCCCCAAGATTCACCATCACATGAACTCCCCAAGACTCACCACCACATGAACTCCCCAAGACTCACCATCACATGAACTCCCCAAGACTCAACCACCACATGAACTCCCCAAGACTAACCACCACGTGAACTCCCCAAGATTCACCATCACATGAACTCCCCAAGACTCACCACCACATGAACTCCCCAAGACTAACCACCACATGAACTCCCCAGGACTAACCATCACATGAACTCCCCAAGACTAACGCCACATGAAGTCCCCAAGACTAACCATCACATGAACTCCCCAAGACTCACCACCACATGAACTCCCCAAGACTAACCGTCACATGAACTCCCCAAGACTAACCACCACATGAAGTCCCCAAGACTAACCATCACATGAACTCACCAAGACTAACCACCACATGAACTCCCCAAGACTCACCACCACATGAACTCCCCAAGACTAACCATCACATGAACTCCCCAAGACTCACCACCACATGAACTCCCCAAGACTAACCACCACATGAACTCCCCAAGACTAACCACCACATGAACTCCCCAAGACTAACCACCACATGAACTCCCCAAGACTAACCACCACATGAACTCCCCAAGACTCACCACCACATGAGCTCCCCAAAACTAAGCACCACATGAACTCCCCAAGACTCACCATCACATGAACTCCCCAAGACTCACCATCACATGAACTCCCCAAGACTCACCATCACATGAACTCCCCAAGACTCACCACCACATGAACTCCCCAAGACTCACCACCACATGAACTCCCCAAGACTAACCACCACATGAACTCCCCAAGACTCACCACCACATGAACTCCCCAAGACTAACCACCACATGAACTCCCCAAGACTCACCACCACATGAACTCCCCAAGACTAACCACCACATGAACTCCCCAAGACTAACCACCACATGAACTCCCCAAGACTCACCACCACATGAGCTCCCCAAGACTAACCACCACATGAACTCCCCAAGACTAACCACCACATGAACTCCCCAAGACTAACCACCACATGAACTCCCCAAGACTAACCACCACATGAACTCCCCAAGACTCACCATCACATGAACTCCCCAAGACTCACCATCACATGAACTCCCCAAGACTCACCATCACATGAACTCCCCAAGACTCACCATCACATGAACTCCCCAAGACTCACCATCACATGAACTCCCCAAGACTCACCACCACATGAACTCCCCAAGACTAACCACCACATGAACTCCCCAAGACTCACCACCACATGAACTCCCCAAGACTCACCACCACATGAACTCCCCAAGACTAACCACCACATGAACTCCCCAAGACTCACCACCACATGAACTCCCCAAGACTAACCACCACATGAACTCCCCAAGACTAACCACCACATTAACTCCCCAAGACTCACCACCACATGAACTCCCCAAGACTAACCACCACATGAGCTCCCCAAGACTAACCACCACATGAACTCCCCAAGACTCACCACCACATTAACTCCCCAAGACTCACCATCACATGAACTCCCCAAGACTCACCATCACATGAACTCCCCAAGACTAACCACCACATGAACTCCCGAAGACTCACCACCACATGAACTCCCCAAGACTCACCACCACATGAGCTCCCCAAGACTAACCACCACATGAACTCCCCAAGACTCACCACCACATTAACTCCCCAAGACTCACCACCACATGAACTCCCCAAGACTAACCACCACATGAACTCCCCAAGACTCACCACCACATGAACTCCCCAAGACTAACCACCACATGAACTCCCGAAGACTCACCACCACATGAACTCCCCAAGACTCACCACCACATGAGCTCCCCAAGACTAACCACCACATGAACTCCCGAAGACTCACCACCACATGAACTCCCCAAGACTCACCACCACATGAGCTCCCCAAGACTAACCACCACATGAACTCCCCAAGACTCACCACCACATGAACTCCCCAAGACTCACCATCACATGAACTCCCCAAGACTCACCACCACATGAACTCCCCAAGACTCACCACCACATTAACTCCCCAAGACTCACCACCACATGAGCTCCCCAAGACTAACCACCACATGAACTCCCCAAGACTCACCACCACATTAACTCCCCAAGACTCACCACCACATGAACTCCCCAAGACTCACCACCACATGAGCTCCCCAAGACTAACCACCACATGAACTCCCCAAGACTCACCACCACATTAACTCCCCAAGACTCACCACCACATGAGCTCCCCAAGACTAACCGCCACATGAACTCCCCAAGACTCTCCACCACATGAAGTCCACAAGACTCTCCACCACATGAACTCCCCAAGACTCTCCACCACATGAAGTCCCCAAGACTCACCACCACATGAAGTCCCCAAGACTCTCCACCACATGAAGTCCACAAGACTCTCCACCACATGAACTCCCCAAGACTCACCACCACATGAGCTCCCCAAGACTAACCACCACATGAACTCCCCAAGACTCACCACCACATTAACTCCCCAAGACTCACCACCACATGAGCTCCCCAAGACTAACCACCACATGAACTCCCCAAGACTCACCACCACATGAACTCCCCAAGACTCACCATCACATGAACTCCCCAAGACTCACCACCACATGAACTCCCCAAGACTCACCACCACATGAACTCCCCAAGACTAACCGCCACATGAACTCCCCAAGACTCACCACCACATGAACTCCCCAAGACTCACCACCACATGAACTCCCCAAGACTAACCGCCACATGAACTCCCCAAGACTCTCCACCACATGAACTCCCCAAGACTCACCACCACATGAACTCCCCAAGACTAACCGCCACATGAACTCCCCAAGACTCTCCACCACATGAAGTCCACAAGACTCTCCACCACATGAAGTCCCCAAGACTCTCCACCACATGAAGTCCCCAAGACTCACCACCACATGAAGTCCCCAAGACTCACCACCACATGAAGTCCCCAAGACTCACCACCACATGAAGTCCCCAAGACTCACCACCACATGAAGTCCCCAAGACTCACCACCACATGAAGTCCCCAAGACTCACCACCACATGAAGTCCCCAAGACTCACCACCACATGAAGTCCCCAAGACTCACCACCACATGAACTCCCCAAGACTCACCACCACATGAAGTCCCCAAGACTCACCACCACATGAAGTCCCCAAGACTCACCACCACATGAAGTCCCCAAGACTCTCCACCACATGAACTCCCCAAGACTCACCACCACATGAACTCCCCAAGACTCACCACCACATGAAGTCCCCAAGACTCACCACCACATGAAGTCCCCAAGACTCACCACCACATGAAGTCCCCAAGACTCACCACCACATGAAGTCCCCAAGACTCACCACCACATGAACTCCCCAAAACTCACCATCACATGAACTCCCCAAGACTCACTACCACATGAACTCCCCAAGACTCACCACCACATGAACTCCCCAAGACTCACCACCACATGAACTCACCAAGACTCACCACCACATGAACTCCCCAAGACTCACCATTACATGAACTCCCCAAGACTCACTACCACATGAACTCCCCAAGACTCACCACCACATGAACTCCCCAAGACTCACCACCACATGAACTCCCCAAGACTCACCACCACATGAACTCCCCAAGACTCACCACCACATGAACTCACCAAGACTCACCACCACATGAACTCCCCAAGACTCACCATTACATGAGCTCCCCAAGACTCACAACCACATGAACTCCCCAAGTCTTACCATCACATGAACTCCCCAAGAGTCACCACCACATGAACTCCCCAAGGCTCACCCATCACATAAACACAAGACTCACCCATCACACGAACACAAGACTTAACCATCACATAAACACAAGACTCATCCATCACATGAACACAAGGCTCATCCATCACATGAACACAAGGCTCATCCATCACATGAACACAAGACTCATCCATCACATGAACACAAGACTCATCCATCACATGAACACGTCTCACCCATCACATGAACACGTCTCACCCATCACATAAACACAAGACTCATCCATCACATGAACACAAGACTCATCCATCACATGAACACAAGACTCATCCATCACCTGAACACAAGACTCATCCATCACGTGAGCACGTCTCACCCATCACATAAACACAAGACTCATCCATCACATGAACATAAAACTCATCCATCACATGAACACGTCTCACCCATCACATAAACACAAGACCCATCCATCACATAAACACAAGACTCATCCATCACATGAACACAAGACTCATCCATCACATTAATACAAGACTCATCCATCACATGAACACAAGACTCATCCATCACATGAACACGTCTCACCCATCACATAAACACAACTCATCCATCACATGAACACAAGACTCGTCCATCACATGAACACAAGAATCATCCATCACATAAACACAAGACTCATCCATCACATAAACACAAGACTCATCCATCACATAAACACAAGAATCATCCATCACATAAACAAGACTCATCCATCACATAAACACAAGGATCATCCATCACATAAGCACAATGATCATCCATCACATAAACACAAGGATCATCCATCACATAAGCACAAGACTCACCCATCACATAAACACTAGACTCACCCATCACATAAACACAAGACTCATCCATCACATAAACACAAGACTCACCTATCACATGAACACAAGACTCATCCATCACATAAACACAAGACTCATCCATCACATAAACACAAGACTCATCCATCACATAAACACAAGACTCACCCATCACATAAACACAAGACTCACCCATCACAAACAAGGCTCATCCATCACATAAATACAAGGATCATCCATCACATAAACACAAGGATCATCCATCACATAAACACAAGACTCACCCATCACATAAACACAAGACTCATCCATCACATAAACACAAGACTCATCCATCACATAAACACAAGGCACATCCATCACATAAACACAAGACTCATCCATCACATAAACACAAGACTCATCCATCACATAAACACAAGGCACATCCATCACATAAACACAAGACTCATCCATCACATGAACACAAGACTCATCCATCACATAAACACAAGACTCATCCATCACATGAACACAAGACTTACCCATCACATAAACACAAGACTCACCCATCACATAAACACAAGACTCACTCATCACATAAACACAAGACTCATCCATCACATAAACACAAGACTTACCCATCTCATAAACACAAGACTTACCCATCACATAAACACAGACTCATCCATCACATAAACACAAGACTCATCATCACATAAACACAAGACTCACCCATCACATAAACACAGGACTCACCCATCACATAAACACAAGACTCACCCATCACATAAACACAAGACTCATCCATCACATAAACACAAGACTCATCCATCACATAAACACAAGACTCATCCATCACATAAACACAAGACTCATCCATCACATAAACACAAGACTCATCCATCACATAAACACAAGACTCATCCATCACATAAACACAAGACTCATCCATCACATAAACACAAGACTAATCCATCACATAAACACAAGACTCATCCATCACATAAACACAAGACTCATCCATCACATAAACACAAGACTCATCCATCACATAAACACAAGACTCATCCATCACATAAACACAAGACTCATCCATCACATAAACACAAGACTCATCCATCACATAAACACAAGACTCATCCATCACATAAACACAAGACTCATCCATCACATAAACACAAGACTCATCCATCACATAAACACAAGACTCACCTATCACATGAACACAAGACTCATCCATCACATAAACACAAGACTCATCCATCACATAAACACAAGACTCATCCATCACATAAACACAAGACTCACCCATCACATAAACACAAGACTCACCCATCACAAACAAGGCTCATCCATCACATAAATTCAAGGATCATCCATCACATAAACACAAGGATCATCCATCACATAAACACAAGACTCACCCATCACATAAACACAAGACTCATCCATCACATAAACACAAGACTCATCCATCACATAAACACAAGGCACATCCATCACATAAACACAAGACTCATCCATCACATAAACACAAGACTCATCCATCACATAAACACAAGGCACATCCATCACATAAACACAAGACTCATCCATCACATGAACACAAGACTCATCCATCACATAAACACAAGACTCATCCATCACATGAACACAAGACTTACCCATCACATAAACACAAGACTCACCCATCACATAAACACAAGACTCACTCATCACATAAACACAAGACTCATCCATCACATAAACACAAGACTTACCCATCTCATAAACACAAGACTTACCCATCACATAAACACAGACTCATCCATCACATAAACACAAGACTCATCATCACATAAACACAAGACTCACCCATCACATAAACACAGGACTCACCCATCACATAAACACAAGACTCACCCATCACATAAACACAAGACTCATCCATCACATAAACACAAGACTCATCCATCACATAAACACAAGACTCATCCATCACATAAACACAAGACTCATCCATCACATAAACACAAGACTCATCCATCACATAAACACAAGACTCATCCATCACATAAACACAAGACTCACCCATCACATAAACACAAGACTTACCCATCACATAAACACAAGACTCATCCATCACATAAACACAAGACTCACCCATCACAAACATAAGACTCACCCATCACAAACACAAGACTTACCCATCACATAAACACAAGACTCACCCATCACATGAACACAAGACTCACCCATCACAAACAAGACTCATCCATCACAAATACAAGGATCATCCATCACATAAACACAAGACTCACCCATCACATAAACACAAGACTCATCCATCACATAAACACAAGACTCATCCATCACATAAACACAAGGCTCATCCATCACATAAACACAAGGATCGTCCATCACATAAACACAAGGATCATCCATCACATAAATAAAAGACTCATCCATCACATAAACACAAGACTCATCCATCACATAAACACAAGACTCATCCATCACATAAACACAAGACTCATCCATCACATAAACACAAGACTCATCCATCACATAAACACAAGACTCATCCATCACATAAACACAAGACTCATCCATCACATAAACACAAGACTCATCCATCACATAAACACAAGACTCATCCATCACATAAACACAAGGATCATCCATCACATAAACACAAGACTCATCCATCACATAAACACAAGACTCATCCATCACATAAACACAAGACTCATCCATCACATAAACACAAGACTCATCCATCACATAAACACAAGACTCATCCATCACATAAACACAAGACTCATCCATCACATAAACACAAGACTTACCCATCACATAAACACAAGACTCACCCATCACATGAACACAAAACTTACCCATCACATAAACACAAGACTCACCCATCACATTAACACAAGGATCATCCATCACATAAACACAAGAATCACCCATCACATAAACACAAGACTCATCCATCACATAAACACAAGATCATCCATCACATAAACACAAGATCACCCATCACATAAACACAAGACTCATCCATCACATAAACACAAGACTCATCCATCACATAAACACAAGACTCATCCATCACATAAACACAAGACTCATCCATCACATAAACACAAGACTCATCCATCACATAAACACAAGACTCATCCATCACATAAACACAAGACTCATCCATCACATAAACACAAGACTCATCCATCACATAAACACAAGACTCATCCATCACATAAACACAAGACTCATCCATCACATAAACACAAGACTCATCCATCACATAAACACAAGACTCATCCATCACATAAACACAAGACTCATCCATCACATAAACACAAGACTCATCCATCACATAAACACAAGACTCATCCATCACATAAACACAAGACTCATCCATCACATAAACACAAGATTCACCCATCACATAAACACAAGACTCATCCATCACATAAACACAAGACTCATCCATCACATAAACACAAGACTCATCCATCACATAAACACAAGGATCATCCATCACATAAACACAAGATTCACCCATCACATAAACACAAGACTCATCCATCACATAAACACAAGATTCACCCATCACATAAACACAAGACTCATCCATCACATAAACACAAGACTCATCCATCACATAAACACAAGACTCATCCATCACATAAACACAAGACTCATCCATCACATAAACACAAGACTCATCCATCACATAAACACAAGACTCATCCATCACATAAACACAAGACTCATCCATCACATAAACACAAGACTCATCCATCACATAAACACAAGACTCATCCATCACATAAACACAAGACTCATCCATCACATAAACACAAGACTCATCCATCACATAAACACAAGACTCATCCATCACATAAACACAAGGATCATCCATCACATAAACACAAGATTCACCCATCACATAAACACAAGACTCATCCATCACATAAACACAAGACTCATCCATCACATAAACACAAGACTCATCCATCACATAAACACAAGACTCATCCATCACATAAACACAAGACTCATCCATCACATAAACACAAGACTCATCCATCACATAAACACAAGACTCATCCATCACATAAACACAAGACTCATCCATCACATAAACACAAGACTCACCCATCACATAAACACAAGACTCATCCATCACATAAACACAAGACTCATCCATCACATAAACACAAGACTCATCCATCACATAAACGAAAGACTCATCCATCACATAAACACAAGGATCATCCATCACATAAACACAAGATCCATCACATCATCCATCACATAAACACAAGACTCATCCATCACATAAACACAAGGATCATCCATCACATAAACACAAGACTCATCCATCACATAAACACAAGACTCATCCATCACATAAACACAAGACTCATCCATCACATAAACACAAGACTCATCCATCACATAAACACAAGACTCATCCATCACATAAACACAAGACTCATCCATCACATAAACACAAGACTCATCCATCACATAAACACAAGACTCATCCATCACATAAACACAAGGATCATCCATCACATAAACACAAGGATCATCCATCACATAAACACAAGGATCATCCATCACATAAACACAAGGATCATCCATCACATAAACACAAGGATCATCCATCACATAAACACAAGACTCATCCATCACATAAACACAAGACTCATCCATCACATAAACACAAGACTCATCCATCACATAAACACAATGATCACCCATCACATAAACACAAGACTCATCCATCACATAAACACAAGACTCATCCATCACATAAGACTCATCCATCACATAAACACAAGACTCATCCATCACATAAACACAAGGATCATCCATCACATAAACACAAGACTCATCCATCACATAAACACAAGGATCATCCATCACATAAACACAAGACTCATCCATCACATCACTCCATCACATAAACACAAGACTCATCCATCACATAAACACAAGACTAATCCATCACATAAACACAAGACTCATCCATCACATAAGACTCATCCATCACATAAACACAAGACTCATCCATCACATAAACACAAGGATCATCCATCACATAAACACAAGACTCATCCATCACATAAACACAAGACTCATCCATCACATAAACACAAGACTCATCATCCATCACATCATCCATCACATAAACACAAGACTCATCATCCATCACATAAACACAAGACTCATCCATCACATAAACACAAGACTCATCCATCACATAAACACAAGACTCATCCATCACATAAACACAAGACTCATCCATCACATAAACACAAGACTCATCCATCACATAAACACAAGACTCATCCATCACATAAACACAAGACTCATCCATCACATAAACACAAGACTCATCCATCACATAAACACAAGACTCATCCATCACATAAACACAAGACTCATCCATCACATAAACACAAGACTCATCCATCACATAAACACAAGACTCATCCATCACATAAACACAAGACTCATCCATCACATAAACACAAGACTCATCCATCACATAAACACAAGACTCATCCATCACATAAACACAAGACTCATCCATCACATAAACACAAGACTCATCCATCACATAAACACAAGACTCATCCATCACATAAACACAAGACTCATCCATCACATAAACACAAGACTCATCCATCACATAAACACAAGACTCATCCATCACATAAACACAAGACTCATCCATCACATAAACACAAGGATCATCCATCACATAAACACAAGATTCACCCATCACATAAACACAAGACTCATCCATCACATAAACACAAGACTCATCCATCACATAAACACAAGACTCATCCATCACATAAACACAAGGATCATCCATCACATAAACACAAGACTCATCCATCACATAAACACAAGACTCATCCATCACATAAACACAAGACTCATCCATCACATAAACACAAGACTCATCCATCACATAAACACAAGACTCATCCATCACATAAACACAATACTCAACCATCACATAAACACAAGATCATCCATCACATAAACACAACACTCAACCAACACATAAACACAAGACTCATCCATCACATAAACACAAGACTCATCCATCACATAAACACAAGACTCATCCATCACATAAACACAAGACTCATCCATCACATAAACACAAGACTCATCCATCACATAAACACAAGACTCATCCATCACATAAACACAAGACTCATCCATCACATAAACACAAGACTCATCCATCACATAAACACAAGACTCATCCATCACATAAACACAAGACTCATCCATCACATAAACACAAGACTCATCCATCACATAAACACAAGACTCATCCATCACATAAACACAAGACTCATCCATCACATAAACACAAGACTCATCCATCACATAAACACAAGACTCATCCATCACATAAACACAAGACTCATCCATCACATAAACACAAGACTCATCCATCACATAAACACAAGACTCATCCATCACATAAACACAAGACTCATCCATCACATAAACACAAGACTCATCCATCACATAAACACAAGGATCATCCATCACATAAACACAAGACTCATCCATCACATAAACACAAGACTCATCCATCACATAAACACAAGACTCATCCATCACATAAACACAAGGATCATCCATCACATAAACACAAGACTCATCCATCACATAAACACAAGACTCATCCATCACATAAACACAAGACTCATCCATCACATAAACACAAGACTCATCCATCACATAAACACAAGACTCATCCATCACATAAACACAAGACTCATCCATCACATAAACACAAGACTCATCCATCACATAAACACAAGACTCATCCATCACATAAACACAAGACTCATCCATCACATAAACACAAGACTCATCCATCACATAAACACAAGACTCATCCATCACATAAACACAAGACTCATCCATCACATAAACACAAGACTCATCCATCACATAAACACAAGACTCATCCATCACAGCCGTGAAGTCTGGCTTCGGGTTGATCTTCCGGAGCAGAACTCTCGAAACTGGTTACAGGTATGTCCCGGGCAAATCACAAAGTTTTCAGTGTTATCCATTATCTTTAGTTGATTCCGGAGGTTACTGCGCCACCCCGCCCCCCTTACCCTCTTCTTACTGGCCTGATCAACAAGACTGTTGTTGTTCGATGCATGATTACATCGTCTTCTAGGTCATTCACATGATTGTTGTGTCACCTGAAACCTTTATTTCAATTTTTATATATAACACGTTAATTTGTAGCAGGAATTGTTATTATATTCCAGGGGAAGCGCTAAACTCGTAGGAGCCACACAGCACCAAGGGGATGGGAGACAGTAAGATTGGACTCAGAAGAACACGGGGCAAGTTTCACTTCAGCAGCGTCAAGTCATCTTGAAGTTTGTGTAATTTGCCACCAGCCATAAAGGGAATTACCAACAGACTCCTGGTTGTCTTCAAGAGGGAGCTGGACAGATACCTAAAATCAGTACCGGATCAGCCGGGCTGTTGTTCGTACGTGCGGCCAGCAGTAACAGCCTGGTTCATCAGGCCCTGATTCATCAGGAGGCCTGGTCATGGATCGGCTTTCGGGGGCGTTGATCCCCGGAATGTCCTCCAGGTAAACTCCAGGTAAATGCAGTGTGAGAAGAAGGTTAGCAGCAATATGTGCAGGTGATTTCAAATAGCGTACTGTTATAATAGTGAAGGAAACAAACGTTGCAGAGCCAAACTTTTACTAAGATAACGCTTTTTTCCTCTTTGTAGAGATTTGCAAAACTGTGTAAGTCTCTCTTCGTCACAGGATGTTTCTTGTTGTGACACATAGTAGTGTGCTGTGTCTTGTTGCAATCCCTGGAGACACTGTTGGCATCTTTTCTGCCGAGTATCTCTCCTGTGACCCATCTCACTCTGACCTCTGGTTCATTAGCGCAATTGCTGACTCCCGTTGGTCCTCACACTCTTATGAACCCTGGCTGCTGACCGCTTGCTCTGACCCACGGCAATTGACTCCACCTTTTGACCCCGGAATATGCCCACCATCTCCATCCAGATCTTGCTCCTCCACTTAACATTCCCAGACGGTTGCTGGGCACTTAGCAGATCCTGAGTCTTGACCCTTGTATTGCATCGACAGTCCACCTCCTCCCCCCCCCTCCCAATCAAACACAACAAACCAACTCTCAGTCACATAAGCCAAAGAGCTCCTGACCTGCTCCTCCCCAACCAATCATCTTTCGACCTCAGTAGTTCCCCAACCATCTTTTGACCTCCATAGTTTTCCCCAACCTTTGCACTCAGTAGCTCCTGATTCCTACCCACAAACAATTCTTACGTATTTTAAAGGCTTAGCAGCGACTTTTGCCGTTTTGATTTTATCTGGACATTATGACTGATAGATTACCTTTCTGTCTGGGCCTCAGGGAAAGAGGAAGTCATTTTAATATTCGCCATTTGAGGATAGTTTTAATTGATGTTGAGATAGGCTAACCATCTGTGCCAGTGGTATTTTTTATGTTGTGCTTGTTTTAGTGTTTGTGAACGATGTGGTGTTTGTTTCGTGTGCTTGTACTTACCTGTTTGTGGTTGCAGGGGTCGATTCACAGCTCCTGGCCCCGCCTCTTCAATGGTCGCTACTAGGCCCATTCTCTCCCTGCTCCATGAGTTTTATCGTATATCTTAAACCTATGTATGGATCATGCCTTCACTACATAACTCTACAGATTATTCCACTCCCTGACAACTTTATGGTTAAGGAAAAACTGTGTGGGAGGTTGTGAAGGCTTACTCAGCCCTGTAATAACTTCAGACAGTATTACCAAGGCTGGCTCCTCCTCAGGAAAATTAATGAATAGAAAAAGAAATAATAACAGACAAACATAAACACTTTATTATATAGAAAATATAAAATATAAAACACTTAAATATGAAATATTAATCCTACATTAAAGAAAATGAAAAATATAAATGATAACTGAATTCAATGCTAATATAAAACTTGGGTGTCTGGTGTTGGTGACACTGCTTGTTGAAATCGTAGCCGTTGCTGATGATGGGGAGGGGTCGCAGGTGTTGGTTACAACCCACTGGCTAGTTCTTCACAGTATAGCCTTGAGTATTCTATCCCGATGACAGGAAAGCAGGTTTTTTACCACTGCAATGATGAGGGGTTACATCTTGCAATTTCATACAGGTGCACAGGTAATTAAATCCAAAAAGGGGAAGTCTCAGGATGTTAGTACATCTCCAGTTCTACTCGTTGATTGGCAGGTGACCCTCTCTGTCATCCAAGCTGGAAAGATAGACAGGTTACCCACTGCTTAAGAAATCACTCTCCATGATAAGTACAATACCTAAAAGATGTGGTGATTATTACAACAGTCAACTTAGAGCAAGACTGAAAGGACTAAGTTTATTATTGGCCAAAAGTGAAGCTTTCAACCAATAAATCCACTAGAATACAAGGCAGCCATGTACTTACAGTAGTGCTGGGAGCTGTTTGGACCGGAGCCCCACACGTCTCCTCGGGGGAGGGGGGGGAAGGAGGGGAAGGGATAGCGGGAGCTAGACTGACCCTACCTTAACAAGCAGCCGGCAATCAAACTATCACTTTCGGGGTGGGGGGAAAAAGGCGGGAATAGCGGGAGCTTGACTTACCCTACCTTAACAAGTAGCCGGCAATGAAACTATTGATACTATATACTCCCTCGCTACTCCTATCTATTGAACTTTTCCCTCACACTCCCCCATACCAAGACTTATAGTCAAGGAGTATAAGAAGAATAGGCGAGGAAAAAGTTCTAACATGTGGAAGTCGTGTAAGGCAACAAATCTTCTACTGACTGTCACGACTTAACCAGTCAGAGAAATAATTGGATGAACCATTGATATACACAATATGGAACTTAAAAGCCTGGAGTGCCAATGTCCACCTCAAGAGGCGACTGTTGGCTCCCTTAAAAGTTTCTAGGTATATCAAAGGTTTGTGGTCCGTTTCTAAAATGAATTCTTTTCTCAGCAAATATAATTTAAGTTTGGAGATACCCCACACAAGGGCTAAACATTCCTTTTCTATTGTGGAGTATCTTGTTTCTGCGGGAAGGAGTTTCCGGCTTAGGAAGCATACAGGGAAGGGAGTACCATCATGGTATTGTAGTAACACCACACCTAAGCCAGTATTGGAGGCATCAGTTCTTAAGCAAAATGTTTTATTAATATCTGGAATCTTAAGTATAGGGTCTTTCGAAAAGATACTTTTAATCTCATTAAACTTTTCCCGAGCTACGTCGGAAAGTTCAAGAGGTTCCTTCACAGACTTTTTAAGGAAGTCGGATAAGATGCCAGTAAGATCAGTAAGGTTCGGGATAAACCGTGCATAAAAATTTACAGAACCAAGAAAGCTACGCATGAGCTTCTTGGTTTTGGGGAATTTAAATTCTAATAAAGCTTTGATCTTACTGGGGAGAGGCTGCAGAGAGTTATTAGAAAGTATCAGTCCAAGATATCTAATCTTGTTATACCCAAGGAAGCATTTCTTCGGCTTGGCAGTGAGGCCATGTGAGTGTAACCTACGCAAAACTGATGTTAATGTTTGGATATGTTCGCCCCACGTGGATGTCATTACGTAAATGTTATCAAAATAAACTGAAACATTTGGCATATTACCCAAGACCTTTCTCATCAGTCTCACGTAGGTAGCACAGGCAGTTACCAAACCGAAGGGCATAGTTCTATATTGCATCAGTCCTTGGTGTGTAGGAAAAGCGGTGTACTGCTTAGAAGAAGGATCTAACATTACTTGATGATATGCCTGCACAATATCAATCTCTGAAAAGAAGGAAGCGTCATAAAATTTGTGTAGATCGCTATCTATTAAGGGCATAGGCTCAGTATCCCACCGAGTTATAGCATTAAGGCCTCTGAAGTCAATAGCAAGTCTATATAAATTATCCTCCTTCTTAACCATGACTACTGGTGAACAATATGAATTACTGAAGGTTCAATGATCTTTAGTTTTAATAATTTCTCTACCTCTCGGTCAAATGCATCCCTAAGGTGAACTGGAACTGGGTATAATTTTCGTTTGATAGGATTGTCCGTCATTAAATCAATCTTATGGACTACCGTGGAGGTAACACCTGGAATATCAGTAAAGACGTCTGAAAAGTTACTCACACATTGAAGTAGTTCATGTCTCTTAGGGTCATCCAAAGACTCATTAATATTAATGTTGGTTGCGTCCGAGTGGTCAAGAGTCACCAAGTCATGTTCATCATAGTGTAAGTTAGAGGTGTCAGTTACGCACACCTTACATTCTTCAGTTGTCGTATCAAGTTCGTGTGGAAAAACTAAGTCAAAGTTATTAAGGCAGTTGACCGAATTTCTTCGGTAATATTTCTTAAGGATGTTGATATGATAAAGCTTAGGTTTCCCCTTGACTTCTGTGAGGCAGTCACATTTCCCACAAATTTTTAATACTTTATATGGACCTTTCCATGCTACTAATAATTTATTTGACTTGATCGGCAAAAGTACAAGAACTTCATCCCCTACTTTAAAACTTCTCCTCTGACTTTTGGAATCAAAATAGGTTTTGTACTGGTCCATTGACAAGCTTAGGTTTTTCGAAACTATGTCAGAGGTCTCCTCAAGTTTGGATCTAAGGTCAAGGAGAAACTGGTAAGAAGACTGAACCTCAGCACTCACCTCCTCATTTGTCCATAAGTCATGAAGGATGGACAATGGGCCTCTGGCCTGTCTACCATAGAGAAGTTCAAAAGGTGAAAAGCCCAAAGAGTCACTGGGAACTTCCCTCATGGCAAACAAAGCACAGGGTAGGTAACGATGCCACTCCTTAGGTTTAAGGGAGCAAAGTTTCCTTAAAATGGACTTGAGAATCAAATGCTGGCGCTCAATCCTCCCATTACAGCTGGGATGATAGGGTGTGGTGAAGAGAGGCTTCACTCCCAGAAGTTGGTATAGATGTTGCATTAAGTCAGATGTGAATTGTGTCCCACGGTCAGACAAAATTTCTCTAGGGATGCCCACTCTGGAGAAGATGGACAAAAGGGCTTCAGCCACCTCTGTAGTGGTTATGGTCTTTAAGGGTATGGCTTCAGGGAAACTCGAAGCATAATCAACTAATGTTAATATATATCTATGTCCCCCAGATGAAAGTGGAGATAAAGGACCAACGATGTCAATAGCTACTCTTTCAAAAGGTACCGTAAAGACTGGCATTTTGACCATAGGTACTCACCTGGTACCTCGGGAGGATGACAGTTGGCAAACTTTACATGATCTACAATAGGTAGTGACATCTGAGGACATTTTTGGCCAAAAATAGGTTTCCCTAATTTTATTTAAGGTTTTACGATGCGAGAAATGTCCGGCCACTGGCAGGTCATGAGCCATTTTAAGAACAGTCTCTCTGCATTGACTTGGAACAACTAAGATGGAATAGTCTATCTCATCTGAATTTAGTTTGAATACTGACTTGTACAAGATACCTTTTATATATTCAAATTTATATGAAAAGTTTTTCCTTTGGGTAACTTGATTTTGTTTAGTGGCATTATGGCAATTCTGAAGAGAAGGGCAATTACGTTGTAAATTGACAAAGGAGTCCTTCGATACATCTAAAGGCTTAAAGTCAGGGAAAATCAAAGGATGGACAGTAGGAGAGCCCTGGGCTTTGGTCTGAGCCCTAGTCAAGACATTTATGGTATCGGAGGTGATATCTTTACTTTCATCTAACAAGTGAACTGGTGATCCTACTACCTTGCTTTCGAGAGTAGCATCACTGTTTTTTAATCCCACATGAATCTCACGAGACATTGTCTCATCTGAACTTTCGAGGGACTTCTCTGACTGTACAGAAAGAGGATCTGAAACACCTATGTCCAACTTTGGCGATGAAAGGTCAACCTCAGAAGGAAGAATGGCACTTTTTACATTACCTATTAGTATGGAGCAAGAAGTGATGGGAGCTAGTACGGCTTCAGACCAACCTGTGAACCATTTAGACCTAATGTAACAACGGATGGTAGGAAAAGTGTCCGTACGGCCCAAGTAGTCTGAAAGTATAGCAGAGGAATGAGTTTCTTTAAGGTTAGGGAACAGCTTATCAGAAATGACTATACATGTGCATCCAGTGTCTCGTAAAATGGTAGATACATTAAGTCCATTAACTGTTCCTGAACAGAAGGGTGCTTGGTCATTACAGTCTTTAAAACATCTTCCAACTTTTTGGACCTTCTTAGAAGGACAATCTGGACGTTTATGTCCCTTAACACCACACAAATAACAAAGAGGAATAAAAGAAGTCATTTTACTTTCCACTAGAGGCTTTGATTTCTTAAGGTCTGATGAACCCTTGCCCTTAGGGTTCGATCCCTTTAGGTCTTTATAGGAATTGTGAGCCTCAGCATACAGGTCAGCAGCCTCAGCAACTTCCTCAGCTTTAATCAGGTTACGTTCTCTGATGAATGTTCGTATCTGATGGGGAAGAGCTGTCAGGAACTGGTCAGCAACCATGAAGTCTCTAAGAGATTCATAACTGTGATCAATTCCTGAACTCTCTATCCAAAAGTCGAACAAACGAAAGAGTGTTACCTGTAACTGCTGAAAGTTCTGGCCAGGCTGTAAGGTGGTATACCTGAAATCTTTCCTGCAAGAATTAGTGGTTTTTTGATATGCTTTAAGGATTGCCTTCTTCAGTAGGTTATAATTACATATGATATCCTGCGACAAAGTTGCATAGATATTCAAGGCTGTACCAGAAAATAACATTCCTAACCTGGTAGCCCAGGTGTCAGCAGGCCATTCACAGAGGGTAGTGGTATTTTCAAACCTGATAATGTATGAAGTTATGTCTTCCCCCTCTGTGAAGGGAGGTAAATTAGGTGTTGGAATATGTGCACTGACTGCACGTTGTTCCATTACTCCTTCCTCTAATTGTTGTTGTGTAAAAGTTAACTTTTTATTCTCTAATTCAAGGCGAGATTTTTTGAACTCGCGATCCTTTTCTCTCTCTATTAACTCAAGTTCTCTAGCTTTTTCTTCAACTTCTCTATCCTTTGCTTTTTCCTCAAGTTCTCTTATTTTAGCCTGTTCCTCATGTATTTTAGCCTGTTCCTCACATTCTCTATCCTTTGCTCTTTCCTCAAGTTCTCTTAATTTAACTTGTTCTTCATGTACTCTAGCTCTCTCCTCATGATCAAGTCTATCATGCTCCTTTTTGTCTTCTCTTTCTCTTTCTGTCTTTCTTGGATTTCTCTCTCAATTCTCTCTCTCTCCTTTTTCTCCTGTCTTTCAAGGTTCTCTTTCTCCTTTTTCTCTTTTTCGATTCTCTCTCTCTCCTTTTTCTCTTCTCTTTCGATTCTCTCTCTCTCCTTTTCTTCTTCTCTTTCCCCTTCTGTCTCTCTTCTCTCTCAGTTCTCTGTCTTTCAAGTCTTTCCTGGATCTTAGCACTAATGAAAGATTCTAAATTTTTCCCTGTTATTCCTAACTTACTTCCAGCGTTCATCCAAAACTGGTATTCCTCCATGTTTGCAAGAATAACTTAAACTATCAGGGGAAATGAAACGGGTATTAAAGAAAACGGAGGGTTCAATTCCTGCTCCGCTCAAACTGCAAATAAACCAGAGGGCTCGATCCCTGCTTCAATTAAACAATATGTATTAATTAAAACGAAGGGTTCTATGCCGGCTCCGAGCAAACAGTAAGTAGAATGGGGTCACTTGACCATCCAATCTTCTCACCAACAAATCAAGGGTGTCCTATGACAGTTCCCTTGATATAATAAAGAGCTCAATGAAACAAATTGTCACTGGAAAATCTCGGGTCCCTAGAGTCTAATCCTCCAAAGTGTTTCAAGCTCACACAAAAATAGATGGCAGAATTAACTAGTATTCCTGCCTTGACTTGACTTACAATAAATTGAGACTATAACAATCATCAAATCTTTCAAATACCTGTACTGTAGTCCTACCATAGAGAATGATTACTCATGGCTGGTGGTAACCGTCTGTGGTATGCGGCGTTGAAGTTCCAATGGTAGATTTGAGATGGAGTTGAATCTTGATTCAGTAGAGTTGATCCTGGCAAGGTCGCCACTTGTGAAGGCTTACTCAGCCCTGTAATAACTTCAGACAGTATTACCAAGGCTGGCTCCTCCTCAGGAAAATTAATGAATAGAAAAAAAATAATAACAGACAAACATAAACACTTTATTATATAGAAAATATAAAATATAAAACACTTAAATATGAAATATTAATCCTACATTAAAGAAAATGAAAAATATAAATGATAACTGAATTCAACGCTAATATAAAACTTGGGTGTCTGGTGTTGGTGACACTGCTTGTTGAAATCGTAGCCGTTGCCGATGATGGGTGGGGGGTCGCAGGTGTTGGTTACAACCCACTGGCTAGTTCTTCACAGTATAGCCTTGAGTATTCTATCCCGATGACAGGAAAGGAGGTTCTTTACCACTGCAATGATGAGGGGTTACATCCTGCAATTTCATACAGGGGCACAGGTAATTAAATCCAAAAAGGGGAAGTCTCAGGATGTTAGTCCATCTCCAGTTCTACTCGTTGATTGGCAGGTGACCCTCTCTGTCATCCAAGCTGGAAAGATAGACAGGTTACCCACTGCTTAAGAAATCACTCTCCATGATAAGTACAATACCTAAAAGATGTGGTGATTATTACAACAGTCAACTTAGAGCAAGACTGAAAGGACTAAGTTTATTATTGGCCAAAAGTGAAGCTTTCAACCAATAAATCCACTAGAATACAAGGTAGGCATGTACTTACAGTAGTGCTGGGAGCTGTGAGTCTAGTGATTACTGTTTGGACCGGAGCCCCACACGTCACCTTTCGGGGGGGGGGGTGGAAGGAGGGGAAGGGATAGCGGGAGCTAGACTGACCCTACCTTAATAAGCAACCGGCAAACTATCACTTTCGGGGTGGGGGGGAAAAAGGCGGGAATAGCGGGAGCTTGACTTACCCTACCTTAACAAGTAGTGGGCAATGAAACTATTGTTACTATATACTCCCTCGCTACTCCTATCTATTGAACTTTTCCCTCACAGAGGTGGGGGAATATATATTGACTAAAGCACTCACTTGTTTATGGGTTCCAGTATTCTGCAAGGAATGTATCTGGATTTATGTCTGCAGATGACTTACTTAAATTTGCTTGCAAAAGGTAAGTCAACTGTATTTATAAATTCAGAAGTATTTATGTTAAAGCTTTTGGAACCTAGTTCCTAGGCATTTTGTGTATCCACATGCTCTTGCGCTACCGTCCGCAGGATGGATGTAGACCGCATAATAAACTAGCCACTACGGCTGCAAAATGAAAATAAAATTCTCAACCCCCAGTAACTACTGACCCTCTTACTGTACCCCAGATCTCAGCAGATGCTGACCCCTACTGGTTGTTGAGAGCGCTTCGAGGAGATAAGATGGTAGCACCTTAGTAGGTGCTACTCTCCCCGGTGGTTGAGAGTGCCTGAGGGAGATAAGATTGCTGTTAAAATCAACACTGGCGAGTGTTTGTGAACGCTGTGCTGATAACAGTAAGGTTGGTCCTGTGCTGGATGGTTCATTAGGGTGATATTCTCTGTAGAGAAAAAGAGAGGTGTTATTAAAACCTGGTGTTGTTGTTGTGGTTTATTACTCAAGTGTGTCTGTGTGTGTGTGTGTACTCACCTAATTGTTGTAGCAGGAGTCGATTCATAGCTCCTGGTCCCGCCTCTTCACTGGTCGCTTCTAAGTCTCTCCCTGCTCTGTGAGCTGTGTGTGTATGTGTCAATTCCTCTCAGTATTTTATGTGTTATCATGTCCTCCCTATCCTTCCTGTCCTCCAGTGTTGTCAGGTTGAGTTCCCTTAACCTCTCCTCGTAGGACACACCCCTCAGCTCTGGGACTAGGCTTGTTGCAAACCTTTGCACTTTCTCTAATTTCTTGACGTGTGTGACCAGGTGTGGATTCCATACTGGTGCTGCATAATGTGTGTGTATGTGTGTGTGTGTGTGTGTGTGTGTGTGTGTGTGTGTGTGTGTGTGTGTGTGTGTGTGTGTGTGTGTACTCGCCTATTTGTACTAACCTATTTGTAGTTGCAGGGGCGATTCATAGCTCCTGGCCCCGCCTCTTCACTGATCGCTACTAGGTCCTCTCTCTCCCTGCTACATGAGTATTATCAAACCTCGTCTTAAAACTATGAATGGTTCCTGCCTTCACTACATCACTCGCCAGACTATTCCACTTCCTGACAACTCTATGACTACAGAAATACTTCCTAACATTCCTTTGACTCATGTGAATTTTCAGCTTCCAGTTGTGACCCCTTGTTTCTGTGTCCCATCTCTGGAACATCCAGTCTCTGTCCACCTTGTCAATTCCTCCCAGTATTTTGTATGTCGTTATCATGTCTCCCCTAACCTTCCTGTCCTCCAGTGTCGTGTGTGTGTGTGTGTGTGTGTGTGTGTGTGTGTGTGTGTGTGTGTGTGTGTGTGTGTGTGTGTGTGTGTGTGTGTTTGTACATGCATGTCTTCCTAGCGTCAGTGACCTGGTTGTTGGGGTTGCCAGAGTTTATTATTGTAATAACAACGATGTCTGGTGTTCCCTGGTAGCAGAGGCAGTAATAGTAATAACAGTAGTCAACACAGTGCAATAAGGTTACTAACTTTCCTGTTAATTTTTCATGCACGTTTTTCATTATAGGATCGTGGTGCTTGATAACCATTGTTTTGTGTGTGCAGTGAGAACCAGGAGTGGAGAAGGCACTCTTCTACTTCTTAATTTTGATCTTAGATGCACAGGTAGGATCTGAAGCTGTGATAAAACACTTTTGTTAATTGTTGATCATATTACTGTCTTATATCTCAGACCGAGCCCCCGCGGCTCGGTCTGAGACCAGGTCTCGTGGTGGGAAGAGTTACTCACTGGTGAAGCTGCCACCTGACTTGCTCTCGTACTCTCTTGCGCTCTCCCAAACATTTCCACTTGTACGTGTGTTAGAATCCTACATACGTAGATAAGTAAACTAACATACATTCAGAAGACAGGCTGTCCATCTCTCTTTCCTATCCCCATACCTCACCCTTATCCCCATCCAACACCACTCCTCCTCCCCTCTTATCACCGAATCCTTGTGAGTCTTGGTTAAGTCGCTTCTGGAGGTCTCCACAAGCTCACCACCACCAACAACAAGACAACGACGAGGCTGTCTACCACTCAAACGGTCAGGGAACAGAAAGGGTGAGTGAGGAAAGGGAGGAGGAAAGGGTGAAGTGTGAGGGATGGAGGTCGGGCAGAGGGTGAGGGATGGAGAAACTGTTGAGAGGGGTAGGTACTCCCCACTCCCCCCCTCTTTCCTATACATGCACAACATAACCCTCAGAAGTAATTAGACAGCAGATCTTGTTCCTTGCTTATTTTTGTGTACTCTCGGCCAGACACGTGACAACAACAAATTCCCCTGCATTATATGAGGCGAGACAGATACTTACACAATGTTATCTTTCATACCTAGGAATGTCCAGTACGTTAATAAGTTAGGTTATTTAGGTACAGGTACACTTAAGTACAAATAACCAATATTTGTACTTCAGGTAGGCAGATAGTAACATGTGTGTAAATTATCTATGATAACCCCAAGAAAAGTCAGTGATTTATTTTCATTGAGGTCAATGTAAGTTTATAATTGAGGAGACTAGAAATCCGACACTGTTATTAATGCTCTTGTCTCCCTGGAGGGTGGTCCGGGGGTCAGCGCCCCCCAAGGCCCAGTTTTTTATCAGACCTCCCGGTTGATCAGGACCTGATCAACCAGACTGTTACTGCTGGCGGCACGTGGTCCGACGTTCGAATCACAATCCGGCTGATCGGGTACTGACTTTAGGTATCTCTACAGCTCCCTCTTGAAGGCAGCCAGTCAGACCTCACGTGGAATATGCTGTCTGCTTTTGGTCCCTAAATTACATAAAAGATGAAGACAGACTGGAAATATTGCAGAAATGGGCAAGGAAACTTGTGTCTTGATTAATATGACGATAACCCAGGTATTGTAGTTATGTCTCATACATATATATGTATCTTAATATTGCATTTATCTGTCAGAATTACTACGCCATTGTAAGTTCGAAGTTTTGCTGTGTCCTCAACGCACCACTTTCATACATATTCTAGTATCGTCTGCAAAGGCTGATACAGTGCTATGGTTTAGGTCTCTGGGTCGGGTATGAGAGTGAGAAACAAATGGGGCAGATACTGTGCCTTGAGAAACTTTTTTTTCACTGCCGCAGCATCTGATTGCACTTTGTTCACTGTTACTCTTTGGGATCGATCTGTTAGAAAGTTTAAGATGCATCTGCCCACTTTTCCAGTTATCCAGTTATTCTTACCAGAAGATATCAGAAACACTGCTGGAACAAGTGTAGAAGCCTTCAAGAGGAAACTGGATAAGTATCTTTATCAGGTGTCAGATCAACCAGGCTGTGACGGATATGTGGGGCAGCGGGCCTTCAGCAGCAACAGCCTGGTTGACCAGGTAAGCACCAGACGAGCCTGGCCCATGGCCGGGCTCCGAGAGTAGTGAAACTCCCGAAACTCTTCAAAGGTATATCAAAGGTATCCCCTTTTGCACGCATTTTGAGAGCTGTAAAACCAGTAATGTCTGTACATACTACATTTTGAAAGTCCTTATGATTTTTTAATGGAGACAAAATTTTGATAAGGTTTCTTTTGAAAGGAATACGTTGTCATAGTTTTTTTGTATAAATTAGCAAAATTTGTTTAAAACTGGTATCGATCAGGGAAGATTATGAACGTTTACGTCACTTATCTCTAAAATGAAATTCTTGCTTCGTTTTTTTATGAATGATAAGAAATTAAAGGTTTTATCAGTCATGAAGGACATGTGTTCGCGTTGGCCCCGGTGAGGACTGTGGGGGGGGGGAGTGTGTATCTCCAAGTGTGGAAGACAAATCTTACCCCTGATTATTATCCTCCGTTCACTCCTGTATTCACAGTCACCACTAGAGAGGTGCTCTATTGGTGACTAGTAGCGCCTGTATTCTGGACCATAGCACCAGACTGTTGCTATGGTCCAGCATACAGGCGCTACAACTACAGTGTTGTGCCACAGACAACACACATGCGCTACTACTACAGTGTAGTGCTACAGTCAGCACACAGACGCTACAACTACAACACTGTCTCTGGAATTCAAGGTCTGAAATTCAACACAAACTGGCAGAGTTTGTGTTGAAGGCTGGGAGTTAAAGATAACATGGGTGGGAGACATTAGACTAGTGATTACCTGCAGTTGCAGCAAATTTCTGAGAACCTTTGAGGTTCCCTCTTTACACGTTTCTGAGAATGCCTGGAATTCCTTCTTTAATGATGAGCTTCTGCTTGTTGCATCAGCGTGTTGCCCAGGCAGCATATTAATTACTGCAGTCTATATCACAAGAATCTTCATACCGTCACTTCTGGCTCCTTCACTAGTCTTCCACATTCCTCATTCTGAATCATAGTAGCCCCTCGGTCCACCTGACTCCGGTGTGTACGAGAGAATGTTTATACTGCCGTATGTGGTGGTATTGTGTCCTCAAACCAGCATTTCATTGTCGGTATCGTGTACCATTGTTGTATTCACAACACTTCATTACCTGCGCTTCTCGACTAGTTTTAGATTTTGCTACTTAAGTTTCTAGTTATTGGGCACCTCGTACCCACCCGATAACGCAAGAGCACGTGAATGGATTAGGATCTCTTGTTTATTGTCGGAGATCCTTATTGGCCTGTCTCTTCAGGATACTGCATGTTATGGCTTGTCGAGTTTTGTTCATTCTGCATCCTGTGTTTAGCCTCGTGAGGCAAAGAAAAAAATTGTAATGCTACGCTGGTTTATATAATGTATAAATGCTAATCAAATGAGGCCAGTTGCCTTTCTAGTCACATGGTCAACAAACAACAGCTTAGCCTTGTGTGTTGCTGTCTCCTGTCCTGCAGCCTGAGGATCAGTCTTGTGTTTCTTTATTACCTTGATTTATGTTATTTCATTTACTGTTAAGGTTTATGACTTGTGTTAAGTTTTTTGTTGTTGCAACGGAGAAAAATCAGACGAAACGGTCTCGTCTCGGGTCCAGTTTGAAACTGTTCCTCAGTTAGTTGATGTTATGCGGCTATTTGTTTACACGAATTTCTGCATTAACTTTTGATGTTAATGCTAAGAGACTGAAGCTTTCGTGGTAGTTGTTGAAGTTAATATTAACAGTTTGACTCTTCATTGTTAGCTGTTAGTGTTAATGGTGACAGATTAAAGTTTCCTTGTTAATTTTTGGTATAAATACTAACAGATTGAAGCTTCCGTGTTAGCTGTTGAAGTTAAAACTAGCTAGACGAGGAAGCCTTCGCCTCACACTTGAAAGATACACTTTGTGGGTTTTAAACAGTAATGGCAAAGCACAGAGGAGATTCATATCATTACCACCACTATTTTAACTGGCCACACTGAAGAGAGGGAGCTGAGGGCGCGTCTTGTTCCCAAGGGTGGGTGCTGTATTGCACTTAAATAACGACTGGTAATGCTTAAGTTGCCGGGTTCTCCCTGGAGAGTTCCACGTATGGTGTGTATTTCTGGGGTGCATCGTGGTTCAGACGTACACTCCTCCCCCAGGGATGCATGTAGCTGGGGTCCGCCAGGGGTATATTAAAATGAGGTGGGGGTGGGGGGAGTGAGGGAATGGTGCATCCTGCTGAGGCAGGTGGTATCTTCAGTGCGAATTTGAGGAATCCTGGTTGAGCTTCTATTCTTTTTTTTCCTCCGGACTGTCAGCAACCAGTGTTTTCTTGACTCCCCCACACCTGCGCACCTATATACCGGATCTATCTCCTTCACACACTTGACGTAGGTCCCTTGGCTTGGTTGGCAGTGCTCTCGCTTCACACACTGAGTGTCCGTGGTTCAGTCCCCTGCCGTGTAGAAACGTTGGGCATGTTTCCTTATACCTGCTGTCCCTGTTCACTTAGCAGTTAATTAGGTACCTGAGTGTAGTCGACTGGTGTGGATCGCATCCTGGGGGACAAGATTGAAGGATCCCAATGAAAATAAGACAGATAGTCCTCGATGACGCACTGACTTTCTTGGGCTATTCTGGGTAAATATCCGAACAAATCTTGTGTAGTGAGTGGTGGGAGGCGGGGCGGGGGCATGGGGCATGAGAGTGGGACCACCACAGGAACCAGTTCACCCCTGCTGGACGTAAACATAGCTTTGTAGTATCATGCCGCTGGGTACTTCTTTCTGCCCGGCTAGCGTACTAGCTAGCCTGGTACCAGGTTATGTGGCTAGCCGATGGGTTAGCCCACTAACTAGCTGAGTGCGCAGCTGGCTGGCTGAGGGAGCCAGCAGGGATGACGGTGTACGGAGCAGTACCTTGCAAGGTACACGGGGACAGTGGTACTATGCGTAGTATGTGAGGAGCTCTCAGTGAGGGTAGGGAGATTTCGGCGTAGGTAGGGAGCTCTCAGTGAAGGCAGGGAGCTCTCAGTGAGGGCAGGGAGCTCTCAGTGAGGGTAGGGAGCTCTCAGTGAGGGTAGGGAACTTTCGGCGTAGGTAGGGAAGTGGCGGAGGGATTGTAAATAAAACATGGATTACTAAACAGGGCGACCCAGACGAGGAAACAAACACTTCCTAAGCTACTTAAGATTTGTCAGGAAACAGGACAAGTGTTTCCTGACGCTGGTCTTCAGTCATATGATGAACCACCCCTGGAGCTTTTGGTCATCTGACCTAGGCCTTCCACTGGCTTACCGGTCCACCCTTTTAAAAATTTTGGTTAGATTATAATCATAACCATAATTATTAACACTTCTGTGTTACTAGTAGTACGCAGACGTAACATTCCTATGTGATATTAAATGAGGACAGATATCACTTACTCTGCTTCGGAAAAAAAAACGTAAAGAATAAAAATTGGAACGGAAAATAAAAACAAGCTCAAAGTACTTAATATAGCAGAAGAGGAATGTGAGAGACTTAGGAGTGATAATGTTAGAAGACCTTACATTCAAGGTTCCCATGTGTTATCACGAGTAATAATAGGTTGAATAACTATAGCCTTGAGTGCAAGAAATGCTAAGCAAGTGATGGAATTTTGTAAGTCACTTTTTCTCTCTATACTGGAATACTGTTGTACATTGGCAGGTTTATTTAAGGTAGGTGAAATTGCACATCCGGAGAGTGCATAGAGAGCCTTCAGTGTCTGTATAAAATTAATCAAGCACCTAAATTATTGTAATTCCTGGAATGTAGGCGAGAACGATAGATCATAATTTACATCTGGAAAATTCTGGAGGGATAATCCCCAAATATGTACTCTGAAATTACTCCCTACCAGAGCAAGACATTCGGGAGACGGTGGAAAATCCCTGTGATGAAAAGCAGAGTTGCAATGAATATTCTAGTGCTCAGTAAGTGCAAAGGCACCGATACTTTCCAACACCTTCCCTTTGTACATAAGGGAATTGGGGAAGGAAGGAACTTAAAAAGTTCCTGAAGTCATTTCCTGATCACCCGAGCTACATTGGTCTGCCTGGTTAATCAGACCATCAGCCAGGGATTTGGTGGCCATCGAAATCGTCTATAGGTAAACTCCGGGTAATCCTTCAAGTGCAGGCAATGCACTTTCCACCACAGCTGTAACATCGCGGTAATGCAGTGGTGGAAGTTATCAATGGTATGTAAGTATATAAGACAGTATGAAGGTTATGACATTTTATTTAAAACAGAGTGTCGTCTAACAGGGACTTTTATCATAGTTGGTGAAATAGTATCTCTAGTGACTGTTACTGCTCATTCTAAACAGTCTGCTACGACGGTCGGTTCCTTGATGATAAAGTTTAGCTTCAGGAATATGCATAAGATGGTTCTCGATTTTATGGTATAGAGCACATGCGTTACTTATATAAGCATTCCGGAGGGACTATATATGTTCTCTGGCTCTTTTCTTTTTTTAGCTTCCTGAAAGTTTCTCCAACGTAAAACTTTTCACGTCCATCACCAAGGTATGGTAAAAATGCTGGCGTGGTGTCTATCGGGGTTTCTTACCTTTTTGACACTCTTTAATGGTCTTTCGAGCCACTATTATCAACTATGATATTTGCTTTCACTAACGTTTTGGAAAGGTGCGTGTAACTCTTAAGTGCAGTGTATGGGGCGTAGTGTTAGGACTAGTACTGTACAGTATCCTCTGGGCTGTCTTTCTGCCGTCCGATGATGACCCGACGTGCGGTTCTGTTGTCGTCATGAATAAGAATGTTGATCATTTTTATTTGTTGCTCTTCGGTACATCTTGAAATAAAGTTTATCGGCGTGTTGATCAAAACTTTCAGAAAAGGGACATCTCTGAAATTAGAATGATCAGAAAAAAAGACGTCCTTAAATCTTAATGTCAAGAAGATTCAGGGTATTGAGACGTCCAGGCTGTGATTAGGTGTCCATGCACTTCGAGTTTCACTTCTTTTAGTGAAGTGAACCTCGAGTCTCTCTTCTAGGTGTTCCGTATAAAAGCCGACCATGATGCACTTAAGATGTAAGTGTATGGTACACTTAGAGAAATTAACGTTGGGTACTACTTGTGAAAATTAGCGCAGTAAAATGAAAATAGGTCACATTATTGGGTGGTGCAATAAAACATAAATATGAAGCCACACCAGGAACCCTCCAAAAAATATCCAGGGAATAATAAAAAATAGGAAGCCAAGGCAGCATCACACAACAAAGCTAGCATCAGCAAGCCATCTCAAAGCCAGGCTAGGGAAGGACCTGACTGCTGTGCCCAGGTAGTCAGCCGCCTACCCACAGCTCCTACTGCGATATTTTAATTCATATTCGCAATTAACCTGTCCAATAAAGCTTAGTCCCGGCAAGATGTAAATTATATATGTTGAGGGGCAGCGGTGGCGGCGTTAACACCGGCCATGGTTGTGTACGTCACCACAGTGAACTTTATCATCCTTATGATACACCGAGGGAGGTATTGACCCTCCCTTAGTGGGGTTACTATATTCCTTCCCTCACTCCATCCCTCCCATCATGGTTACCATGATGTTGACCTCTTGGTGAACCCTGTGTGACCAGGACATTGACCTCTTGTGATCAGGATGTTGATCTTTTTGTAACCTTGATGTTGACCCCTTGGTGATGTCCCTTCTGACCAGCATCTTGACCTTCTGTGACCAGGATTTGAACTCTTGGTAGCCTAATTGTGAACAGGATATTGACCTCTTGTGACCAGGATATTGACCTCTGGGTGACCCCTTGCTGGCGTGTTGCTGTGGAACGCCTGGTGGGGGCGTGGAGGGGGAGAGGGGGTGGAAGTGGGGGGTGAGGGCGATCTGAATTTATAATGTAACTCTGAAGTGTGAGTGACTCAGTGCTCACCTCTGTGCAGTGATGAGGTTGTGAGGAGGTGAAGGGTCGCAGGCGGAGGTGCTAAAGCATTTTATTTTTAAACAGAATTGGATCCCTCTGCAAGTGTGCTGCTATCTTATTCTATATAACTACAAAGTGGGGACAAAGACTCGCCATGTTTTCCTGTCATATTCTATCACAGGGGATGAGGTTCATACAAGGTGTGGAAATCTGTCAGCCTGAGCTGGGAGACGTCAAGGGGCCGGGGAGGGAGCAATTAGATATGAGGGTGAATTTGACCCCGAGGGAACCTCTGAGGTAGAAGACTGAAGGGTGAGTTTGATCCTGAGGGAACCTCTGAAGTAGAAGACTGAAGGGTGAGTTTGATCCTCAGAGGACTGATGAATTAGAAGGCTGAATTTGAGGCTGAGTGAAGGTCAAGGCTTCTTCATCGTTTCTCGGAGATCAGGAAACACAGCCTCACCTGGAGTATATACCTGGAGAGGGTTTCGGGGGTCAACTCCCCCGCGGCCGGTCTGAGACCAGGCCTACTTAACATCTCTTGATATTGAGACTAAAACAAATACAAAAGTTGTCTCGGCAAAGACAGAAAAAAACAATAATGAAACATAGTGCTCCAGTAGGCAGATAAAAATTCTGTCTTTATGTAGAAGGAAAAACGAAAAACGCCTACCAAGGTAGTGGGTTATATGGGGGATGTTGTGGGTTACCTGGGAGGAGGTGGGTTACCTGGGAGGAGGTTGGTTACCTGGGAGGAGGTGGGTTACCTGGGAGGAGGTGGATTGTAGATAAATGATTCAGAGAACCGACAAGATGATAAATTAAACACATGTACAGCACTTGAGTATCTTTATTGAGGAAACGTTTTGTCACACAGTGGTTTCATCAGTCTAATACAAAGAAGAATGGTGAAGATCAGGAGGAGTTTGAGGTAATCAGTCCCTCAGCCTTGACTCGATGTAATCAGTCCATCAATCTTGAAAAGAATACAGCATATGCGTGAAGTGGCTTATATACTGTAGGCAGGTGAGGTGAAGCTGTCGTAGGTGACATCACAGTAGACGAATCCACATATAGAAGTAGGTCATCCCTATAGGTTAGGCATGACCTATGACTGCTTCACCTCACCTGTCGTCAGGAGGTGGGTTACCTGGGAGGAGGTGGGTTACCTGGGAGGAGGTGGGTTACCTGAGAGGAGGTGGGTGCGAGGAGAAAGTCGAGAGAACCTCTGGAGTTAGGAAGAGGACAACCTTAATATAAATGTCACAGCTGCCCCTTAATTCTCCCCTTTATACCTGCCCCCTAACACACCCCCTTATACTTGCCCCTTAACACCTCCCCTTCACACCTGCCCCTTCATACCACCTTCACACCTGTCCCATCACACCACCTTCACACCTGCCCCTTCACATCACCTTCACACCTGCCCCATCACACCTGCGCCCCCGCCTCATCTACATACCTCAGTTGCCCAGAAACACTCAGAGTTTTATCTCAGTATACTGGTGGCACCTCTGCTGTTTATCGGAGATACCCTGTACCGTCTGCCAGGTTTCTTGCCTTTAAATGGAGTGATTTTGGTGTGCAGGTTTGGAATCAGTCCCTCCAGGATTTTCCAGGTGTAAATTATGATGTGCCTTTCTCGCCTACGCTTTAAGGAATACGGTTGAAGAGAGTTGAAGGGTTTCCAGTAGATCAGAGGTTTGATTGAATATATACGAGCAGTGAAGGTTTATCTGTACGTTTTCTATCTCAACATTTTTGCAACAGTAGGTTAAAATATTTATGGGAAAGGCTGTGAAACAGGTTAAAGAAGTGATAAATAGTTCATTATGAAATTAATGTAATTTACTAAATAAAGAAGCCGCAACATTACATTTACTTCGTTGTTGTAATTAATTACCCGAGTTCTAATATGCTCTGAAAAGCTATCGTAAAGGGGTGACAGTATTAGTGACTGAGGTGAAAGTATTCTGAGAAAGTAAGACAATACGGTAGTCATAGATCTCACATCATTGTTTCACTCCAAGAGTCAGGGTATATAAGTCTGTCAGCTGTCTCCGCCATGTTGCAGACAGCTGCCTGTTTACCCTCACCTCGCCGGGATAAAGCTCAACTTTCTCTCTCTCTCACCTGCCCCTTATTACTACTCGGCTCCTCCTGTTACGACAAGGTTAAGGTACACATGGTGTACAAGGTTAAGGTACACATGGTATACAAGGTTAAGGTACACATGGTGTACAAGGTTAAGGTACACATGGTATACAAGGTTAAGGTACACATGGTATACAAGGTTAAGGTACACATGGTATACAAGGTTAAGGTACACATGTTGTACAAGGTTAAGGTACACATGGTATACAAGGTTAAGGTACACATGGTATACAAGGTTAAGGTACACATAGTGTACAAGGTTAAGGTACACATGGTATACAAGGTTAAGGTACACATGGTATACAAGGTTAAGGTACACATGGTATACAAGGTTAAGGTACACATGGTATACAAGGTTAAGGTACACATGGTATACAAGGTTAAGGTACACATGGTGTACAAGGTTAAGGTACACATGGTATACAAGGTTAAGGTACACATGGTATACAAGGTTAAGGTACACATGGTATACAAGGTTAAGGTACACATGGTGTACAAGGTTAAGGTACACATGGTATACAAGGTTAAGGTACACATGGTATACAAGGTTAAGGTACACATGGTATACAAGGTTAAGGTACACATGGTATACAAGGTTAAGGTACACATGGTATACAAGGTTAAGGTACACATGGTATACAAGGTTAAGGTACACATGGTATACAAGGTTAAGGTACACATGGTATACAAGGTTAAGGTACACATGGTATACAAGGTTAAGGTACACATGGTATACAAGGTTAAGGTACACATGGTATACAAGGTTAAGGTACACATGGTATACAAGGTTAAGGTACACATGGTATACAAGGTTAAGGTACACATGGTATACAAGGTTAAGGTACACATGGTATACAAGGTTAAGGTACACATGGTATACAAGGTTAAGGTACACATGGTATACAAGGTTAAGGTACACATGGTATACAAGGTTAAGGTACACATGGTATACAAGGTTAAGGTACACATGGTATACAAGGTTAAGGTACACATGGTATACAAGGTTAAGGTACACATGGTATACAAGGTTAAGGTACACATGGTATACAAGGTTAAGGTACACATGGTATACAAGGTTAAGGTACACATGGTATACAAGGTTAAGGTACACATGGTATACAAGGTTAAGGTACACATGGTATACAAGGTTAAGGTACACATGGTGTACAAGGTTAAGGTACACATGGTATACAAGGTTAAGGTACACATGGTATACAAGGTTAAGGTACACATGGTATACAAGGTTAAGGTACACATGGTATACAAGGTTAAGGTACACATGGTATACAAGGTTAAGGTACACATGGTATACAAGGTTAAGGTACACATGGTATACAAGGTTAAGGTACACATGGTATACAAGGTTAAGGTACACATGGTATACAAGGTTAAGGTACACATGGTATACAAGGTTAAGGTACACATGGTATACAAGGTTAAGGTACACATGGTATACAAGGTTAAGGTACACATGGTATACAAGGTTAAGGTACACATGGTATACAAGGTTAAGGTACACATGGTATACAAGGTTAAGGTACACATGGTGTACAAGGTTAAGGTACACATGGTATACAAGGTTAAGGTACACATGGTATACAAGGTTAAGGTACACATGGTATACAAGGTTAAGGTACACATGGTATACAAGGTTAAGGTACACATGGTGTACAAGGTTAAGGTACACATGGTATACAAGGTTAAGGTACACATGGTATACAAGGTTAAGGTACACATGGTATACAAGGTTAAGGTACACATGGTATACAAGGTTAAGGTACACATGGTATACAAGGTTAAGGTACACATGGTATACAAGGTTAAGGTACACATGGTATACAAGGTTAAGATACACATGGTATACAAAGGCTCTGTGACCTTAGTGATGAAAATATAACCGTACACGATATATTTTCTGTCTCTTACCTCTACAACTTTTTTAAACATACCGCAGCTTAACAACTAGGTACAGTTTCTAAAGCTTACCTACTATACTCAGATCATCATAAGTATGGAACAAGATGGTGCAGTTGGGGTTGTGGACTCTCGCTGTATTTCATTGCCAGTTCCTCGACTTTCCTCACATCTCTCTCTTCTCGCCAGCCCCTGAACCCCTTCGAGGTCAACTGCACGTAAGTTAATGTTGCAGAGAGAATGTCTTACATCTGGGTGCCATCAGAGGGTAGACAAGTCCCCAGGGTACGCCCGTGCCCACCCCTTCGTCACAACCTGAGTCTTGTGGGCGTGGGGATGATAGTATGACGTGATGGTGGTAGTGGCGGTGGTGGTGCAGGTGGTGGTTTGTTGGGGTGGTAGTGGCGGTGGTGCAGGTGGTGGTTTGTTGGGGTGGTAGTGGCGGTGGTGCAGGTGGTGGTTTGTTGGGGTGGTAGTGGCGGTGGTGGTGCAGGTGGTAGTTTGTTGGGGTGGTAGTGGCGGTGGTGGTGTAGGTGGTGGTTTGTTGAGGTGGTAGTGGCGGTGGTGGTGTAGGTGGTGGTTTGTTGAGGTGGTAGTGGCGGTGGTGGTGTAGGTGGTGGTTTGTTGGGGTGGTAGTGGCGGTGGTGGTGCAGGTGGTAGTTTGTTGGGGTGGTAGTGGCGGTGATGGCGCAGGTGGTAGTTTGTTGGGGTGGTAGTGGCGGTGGTGGTGCAGGTGGTGGTGGTGCAGGTGGTGGTTTGTTGAGGTGGTAGTGGCGGTGGTGGTGCAGGTGGTGGTTTGTTGAGGTGGTAGTGGCGGTGGTGGTGCAGGTGGTGGTTTGTTGGGGTGGTAGTGGCGGTGGTGGTGCAGGTGGTAGTTTGTTGGGGTGGTAGTGGCGGTGGTGGTGTAGGTGGTGGTTTGTTGAGGTGGTAGTGGCGGTGGTGGTGTAGGTGGTGGTTTGTTGAGGTGGTAGTGGCGGTGGTGGTGTAGGTGGTGGTTTGTTGGGGTGGTAGTGGCGGTGGTGGTGCAGGTGGTAGTTTGTTGGGGTGGTAGTGGCGGTGGTGGCGCAGGTGGTAGTTTGTTGGGGTGGTAGTGGCGGTGGTGGTGCAGGTGGTGGTTTGTTGAGGTGGTAGTGGCGGTGGTGGTGCAGGTGGTGGTTTGTTGAGGTGGTAGTGGCGGTGGTGGTGCAGGTGGTGGTTTGTTGGGGTGGTAGTGGCGGTGGTGGTGCAGGTGGTGCTTTGTTGGGGTGGTAGTGGCGGTGGTGCAGGTGATGGTTTGTTGGGGTGGTGGTGCAGGTGATAGTTTGTTGGGGTGGTGGTGCAGGTGGTGGTTTGTTGGGGTGGTAGTGGCGGTGGTGGTGCAGGTGGTAGTTTGTTGGGGTGGTAGTGGCGGTGGTGGTGCAGGTGGTGCTTTGTTGGGGTGGTAGTGGCGGTGGTGCAGGTGATGGTTTGTTGGGGTGGTGGTGCAGGTGGTGGTTTGTTGGGGTGGTAGTGGCGTTGGTGGTGCAGGTGGTAGTTTGTTGGGGTGGTGGTGCAGGTGGTGGTTTGTTGGGGTGGTAGTGGCGGTGGTGCAGGTGATAGTTTGTTGGGGTGGTGGTGCAGGTGGTGGTTTGTTGGGGTGGTAGTGGCGGTGGTGGTGCAGGTGGTAGTTTGTTGGGGTGGTGGTGCAGGTGGTGGTTTGTTGGGGTGGTAGTGGCGGTGGTGCAGGTGATAGTTTGTTGGGGTGGTGGTGCAGGTGGTGGTTTGTTGGGGTGGTAGTGGCGGTGGTGCAGGTGATAGTTTGTTGGGGTGGTGGTGCAGGTGGTGGTTTGTTGGGGTGGTAGTGGCGGTGGTGGTGCAGGTGGTAGTTTGTTGGGGTGGTAGTGGCGGTGGTGGTGCAGGTGGTAGTTTGTTGGGGTGGTAGTGGCGGTGGTGGTGCAGGTGGTGGTTTGTTGGGGTGGTAGTGGCGGTGGTGGTGCAGGTGGTAGTTTGTTGGGGTGGTAGTGGCGGTGGTGGTGCAGGTGGTAGTTTGTTGGGGTGGTAGTGGCGGTGGTGGTGCAGGTGGTGGTTTGTTGGGGTGGTAGTGGCGGTGGTGGTGCAGGTGGTAGTTTGTTGGGGTGGTAGTGGCGGTGGTGGTGCAGGTGGTAGTTTGTTGGGGTGGTAGTGGCGGTGGTGGTGCAGGTGGTGGTTTGTTGGGGTGGTAGTGGCGGTGGTGGGGCAGGTGGTAATGGCGGTGGTGGTACAGGTGGTGGTTTATTGGGGTGGTAGTGGCGGTGGTGGTGCAGGTGGTAATGGCGGTGGTGGTGCAGGTGGTATTTTATTGGGGTGGTAGTGGCGGTGCTGGTGCAGGTGGTAATGGCGGTGGTGGTGCAGGTGGTGGTTTGTTGGGGTGGTAGTGGCGGTGGTGGTGCAGGTGGTAATGGCGGTGGTGGTGCAGGTGGTAGTTTGTTGGGGTGGTAGTGGCGGTGGTGGTGCAGGTGGTGGTTTGTTGGGGTGGTAGTGACAATGGTGGTGCAGTGGTAGTTTATTGGGGGGGGTTAATGTTGGTGATAGTAGTATGTAGAGGGGAGGGGGGTATGCTAGGAACCCAGTACCTGAAGTCAGATTTCGAGGGTCATTACCCCCACCCAATACCACATCAGGCCTCTTGAATAATGACCTGTTCGTGCTGGCCACATATAGACCAACTTAGGCACCACAGCCTAGCTGATCAAAAACTAGCTTCAAAATTAGACACATAAGTAACATCTGGGTATCTTTAATAAAGACGTTTCGCCATCCAGTGGCTTTATAATACAAATTCTAGGACATAATTTGAAGACAGTAGAACTATATACAGAGGATGAGGTAATCAGTCCCTCAGCCTTGGCTGATAGTGTTGATAGCGACTGTAAGGTATACTGTCGCTGGTGTAAGATATACACCACAGCACCGTATCATCCTTTGCGGATGATACTAGGATCTGCATGAGGCTGTCATCTGCTGAGGACGCGGTTAACCTCCAAGAAGATATAAACAAAGTTTTCCAGTGGGCAACGGTAAACAATATGATGTTCAATGAGGACAAATTCCAACTACTCCGTTATGGAAAACTGGAGGAGATAATAACTAGAACAGAGTATACTACTGACTCCGGCCATACAATAGAGCGGAAAACTAATGTAAGGGACCTGGGAGTAGTAATGTCTGAGGATCTCACTTTCAAGGATCACAACAGTGCCACGATCGCACGTGCAAAGAAAATGATAGGATTGATAATGAGAACTTTCAAAACGAGAGATGCCAAGCCCATGATGATCCTTTTCAAATCACTTGTTCTCTCTAGGCTGGAATACTGCTGTACATTAACATCTCCATTCAAAGCAGGTGAAATCGCAGATCTAGAGAGTGTACAGATATCCTTTACTGCACGTATAAGTTCTGTCAAGCACCTTAACTACTGGAAACGCTTGGAAGCACTTGACTTGTACTCGTTGGAACGCAGGAGGGAGAGATATATCATAATCTACACTTGGAAAATCTTGGAAGGAATGGTCCCAAATCTGCACACAGAAATCACTCCCTACGAAAGTAAAAGACTGGGCAGGCGATGCAAAATGCCCCCAATAAAAAGTAGGGGCGCCATTGGTACACTAAGGGAAAACACCATAAGTGTCCGGGGCCCAAAACTGTTTAACAGCCTCCCATCAAGCATTAGGGGAATTGCCAATAAACCCCTGGCTGCCTTCAAGAGAGAGCTGGACAGATACCTAAAGTCAGTGCCGGATCAGCCGGGCTGTGGCTCGTACGTTGGACTGCGTGCGGCCAGCAGTAACAGCCTAGTTGATCAGGCCCTGATCCATCGGGAGGCCTGGTCATGGACCGGGCCGCGGGGGCGTTGATCCTCGGAATAACCTCCAGGTAACCTCCTAGCGACTGTACGGTATCCCTTGGGGGATACCTAATAAGGTATCCGCTGGGGATACCTAGTAATGTACCCCCATGGGGGTTACCTAGTGATGATAGTGTTGCTCTTTTGTGTCTCTGATCCCTACGGGTTTAGCACCTTTAGCTGATTGAATAAAATAAATTCTATGTCTTTGTCGACATTTCGGCACATCTCCCTTCCACTCCCTTACATCTTGCGCGACGATTATGTTGGACTGCTGAGGTCTTTCCACAATGCTGGTCTGAACTTGGCCACTAAGGTCTCATGTCAATGCTGGTCTGAATTTGGCTGTTCAGATCTCTTGTCGATGTTGGTCATTTATAAATAGTTTCAAGGTTATATTAGTGTTTAGTGTCGCAGGTGTTATATGCAGCAGTGTTTAGTGACAGGTGTTATATGCACCAGTGTTTAGTGTGACAGGTGTTTGTTATATGCAGCAGTATTTAGTGTGACAGGTGTTATATGCAGCAGTGTTTAGTGTGACAGGTGTTATATGCAGCAGTGTTTAGTGTGACAGGTGTTTGCTCTGTGCAGCAGTGTTTAGTGTGACAGGTGTTGAGACAAAGTAACGTTTATGTGTGTGAGTGTTGCGTGAAGATTTAGATGGTGAGTGCAGCGTGTGTGTGAGTGCAGCGTGTGTGTGAGAGTGCAGCGTGTGTGTGTGTGAGAGTGCAGCGTGTGTGTGAGTGCAGCGTGTGTGTGTGTGTGAGTGCAGCGTGTGTGTGTGAGTGCAGCGTGTGAGAGTGCAGCGTGTGTGTGAGTGCAGCGTGCGTGTGAGTGCAGCGTGTGTGTGTGCGTGTGTGTGTGTGAGTGCAGCGTGTGTGTGTGTGTGTGTGCAGCGTGTGAGTGCAGCTAGTGTGAGTGCAGCGTGTGTGTGAATGCAGCGTGTGTGTGAGTGCAGCGTGCGTGTGTGAGTGCAGCGTGTGTGAGAGCGCAGCGTGTGTGTGTGAGTGCAGCGTGTGTGTGGGTGAGTGCAGCGTGTGTGTGTGTGCGTGTGTGTGTGTGCGTGTGTGTGTGTGAGTGCAGCGTGTGAGTGCAGCTTGTGTGAGTGCAGCGTGTGTGTGAGTGCAGCGTGTGTGTGAGTGCAGCGTGCGTGTGTGAGTGTGCAGCGTGTGTGAGAGCGCAGCGTGTGTGTGTGAGTGCAGCGGTGTGTGAGTGCAGCGTGTGTGTGGGTGAGTGCAGCGTGTGTGTGCGTGTGTGTGTGTGAGTGCAGCGTGTGAGTGCAGCGTGTGCGTGTGTGTGAGTGCAGCGTGTGTGTGTTTGTGAGTGCAGCGTGTGTGAGTGCAGCGTGTGTGTGTGTGTGTGTGCGTGAGTGCAGCGTGTGTATGTGTGTGTGTGTGTGTGTGAGTGCAGGGTGTGTGTGTGTGTGTGTGTGTGTGAGTGCAGGGTGTGTGTGTGTGTGTGTGTGTGTGTGTGTGTGTGTGTGTGTGTAGCGTGTGTGTGTGTGTAGTGTGAGTGCAGCGTGTGTGTGTTTGTGAGTGCAGCGTGTGTGTGAGTGCAGCGTGTGTGTGTGTGTGTGTGTGTGTGTGAGTGCAGCTTGTGTGTGTGTGTGTGTGTGTGTGTGTGTGTGTGTGTGTGTGTGTGTGTGTGTGAGTGTAGCGTGTGTGTGTGTGTGGCGTGTGTGTGTGAGCGCAGCGTGTGTGTGTGTGTGTGTGTGACTGCAGCGTGTGTGTGTGTGTGTGTGTGTAGCGTGTGTGTGTGTGTGTGCGAGTGCGTGTGTGTGTGTGAGTGCAGCGTGTGTGTGTGTGAGTACAACGTGTGTGTGTGTGAGTGCAGCGTGTGTGTGTGTGAGTGCAGCGTGTGTGTGTGAGTGCAGCTTGTGTGTGTGAGTGCAGCGTGTGTGTGTGTGTGAGTGCAGCGTGTGTGTGTGTGTGTGAGTGCAGCGTGTGTGTGTGTGTGAGTGCAGCGTGTGTGTGTGTTTGAGTGCAGCGTGTGTGTGTGTGTGTGTGTGTGTGAGTGCAGCTTGTGTGTGTGTGTGAGTGCAGCGTGTGTGTGTGTGTGAGTGCAGCGTGTGTGTGTGTGAGTGCAGCGTGTGTGTGTGTGAGTGCAGCGTGTGTGTGTGTGTGAGTGCAGCGTGTGTATACGAGTGCAGCGTGTGTGTTTGTGAGTGTAGCGTGTGTGTGTGTGAGTGCAGCGTGTGTGTGCGAGTGCAGCGTGTGTGTGTGTGTGAGTGCAGCGTGTGTGTGTGTGTGAGTGCAGCGTGTGTGTGTGAGTGCAGCGTGTGAGTGCAGCTTGTGTGTGTTTGTGAGTGCAGCGTGTGTGTGTGTGTGTGTGTGTGTGTGCAGCGTGTGTGTGCGAGTGCAGCGTGTGTGTGTGTGTGAGTGCAGCGTGTGTGCGAGTGCAGCTTGTGTGAGTGCAGCGTGTGTGTGTGTGAGTGCAGCGTGTGTGTGTGTGTGTGAGTGCAGCGTGTGTGAGTGCAGCTTGTGTGTGTGTGTGTTTGTGAGTGCAGCGTGTGTGTGTGTGTGAGTGCAGCGTGTGTGTGTGTGTGTGTGTGTGAGTGCAGCGTGTGTGTGCGAGTGCAGCGTGTGAGTGCAGCGTGTGTGAGTGCAGCGTGTGTGTGCGAGTGCAGCGTGTGTGTGAGTGCAGCGTGTGTGTGTGAGTGCAGCGTGTGTGTGTGTGAGTGCAGCGTGTGTGTGTGTGTGTGAGTGCAGCGTGTGTGTGTGTGAGTGCAGCGTGTGTGTGCGAGTGCAGCGTGTGTGTGAGTGCAGCGTGTGTGTGTGAGTGCAGCGTGTGTGTGTGTGAGTGCAGCGTGTGTGTGTGTGTGAGTGCAGCGTGTGTGTGTGTGTGAGTGCAGCGTGTGTGTGTGTGTGAGTGCAGCGTGTGTGTGTGTGAGTGCAGCGTGTGTGTGTGTGAGTGCAGCGTGTGTGTGTGTGTGAGTGCAGCGTGTGTGTGTGTGCGAGTGCAGCGTGTGTGTGAGTGCAGCGTGTGTGTGAGTGCAGCGTGTGTGTGTGAGTGCAGCGTGTGTGTGTGTGTGAGTGCAGCGTGTGTGTGTGTGTGAGTGCAGCGTGTGTGTGTGTGAGTGCAGCGTGTGTGTGTGTGAGTGCAGCGTGTGTGTGTGTGTGAGTGCAGCGTGTGTGTGTGTGAGTGCAGCGTGTGTGTGTGTGAGTGCAGCGTGTGTGTGTGTGAGTGCAGCGTGTGTGTGTGTGAGTGCAGCGTGTGTGTGTGTGTGAGTGCAGCGTGTGTGTGTGTGAGTGCAGCGTGTGTGTGTGTGAGTGCAGCGTGTGTGTGTGTGTGAGTGCAGCGTGTGTGTGTGTGTGAGTGCAGCGTGTGTGTGTGTGAGTGCAGCGTGTGTGTGTGTGAGTGCAGCGTGTGTGTGTGTGTGAGTGCAGCGTGTGTGTGTGTGTGAGTGCAGCGTGTGTGTGTGTGAGTGCAGCGTGTGTGTGTGTGAGTGCAGCGTGTGTGTGTGTGAGTGCAGCGTGTGTGTGTGTGAGTGCAGCGTGTGTGTGTGTGAGTGCAGCGTGTGTGTGTGTGTGAGTGCAGCGTGTGTATATATCACAGTGTCAACCTTACTTCTACCTCTGTTGATCACAGTGTCGTTCTTATCTGCATACTTTATGTATAACAGTCTCGTGGCTGTTATGTATGCATGTATCAGTGTCAGCGTTGATAAGCACACACACACACACACACACACACACACACACACACACACACACACACACACACACACACACACACACACACACACACACACACACACACACACACACTAACTAACTAACACACAAAAGTCGCAGAAAAAAGTTTTCCTGGGGTCAAGTTTGTCCCTGTGTAGAGTTACATCAGCAGAGCCTTATAATCCATCTGTTTTTTAGTTCCTGCTTGCATATGTGCACACAACTCTCTCGGGATAGATTAAGAGGCTGAGAGAGAAGAGATCCTGGGGATAGAGGATACCAGGTAAATCACAAGGACGTTAAGGCATACTTTTTCACTCTCAGTCAGTCATATTTACTGCAGAAGATAATCATTCCTTGTCCCAGGTCAAGGTTTACTGACTTTCTAAACGAGTTAAGAGTACAGTAACACATACTGAAATAAGTTACATTTGAAGTGCACAATAAACTGACGTACTGAGCTGTATCAGTGAGTCAAATAGCAATAATATTATAGGTGGATTTAAGGATTAACGATAAATGAGTTCACTGTTAAAAACTACTTTGAATTTGCTAAACACATCACTAATTGTGATAGTCCAAATTCTGTTTTGACTGATTTTGATACCTGAATGATATCTGAAGAATGCTTCCGGGGATGAGCGCCTCCGAGGGCTCGATCCCAGACGAAGCCTACCGGTGGATCAAGGCCTTAATGCAAAATTCTTTGTTTACAAACATTCCTGGATACAAACTTACACAACAATAGTGCTAGTTTTAATAATACAGTATATATGATACATCTACAGGTTTTGGTCTGAGTTTTTTATCCTTTGTTTACTCCTTATTTAAAGAAAATGCCATAAAAACGTGTTACTCTGTTTAAATTGGTCTGCTTTTGATACAGAAGTTAATTTTTTGAGATCCTCCGTAGGTCGTAGATTCTGCTGAGCAGGAAGGGTTGATAATACTAATGGATTCTGATCTGTGTGGATGTTTGATCACAGAGCAGCAGTGCATGATTACTCCTCAGATAAACATTGACAGTGAGAATATTGTGACTGTTGTAAGCTGTGTCGGGGTCTGAGGTTCTGTGTAGCACATGTGCTGAAGACGACCTCACGTTGAGATCGAAATACAGTCTCTCAGTTGTGTATGTCTCCGTGTGGGTACTGATTTTTCATTACCAGGTGTTCATTACACTTTTCTGCATGTGTTTATGTATATATGCAATAAGATCACAGTAAACAGGTGATATCATAATTTGCAAAATAACTATGAAAAAAAAAATAGTGAATTTACAGGCACTTGGAAATTTACTGTTTTTTTAGTGGTTATTTTGCATGTGTATATGCGTGTATAATCACAGAGTTTTGTTTACGAGAGTCAAGTCTCAGCTCCTGGCCCCGCCTCCTAGACCACTTTGTGCGGCATCGCTGATTTCTGGCCTCTTGGGCTTTATCGTATCTACTATTTAAGCTGTGTATTGATTTGCCTCCACCATTGTCTTGTTCAAGTCATTCCACTTTTTAACCACCTTGAAACTAAATACATTGGATGAATTTCGAGAGTATTTCGACTCCCCGAGACCGGTCATGGTCCAGGCTCGTGCTTTTTTAGCTTCTACCTCTGTCCCCCTTGATCTTGGTCCTCTTAATATAGCCTGTCCTTATCTGCCCTTGTCACTGTGTATGTACAAACTAGGGAGAGGTCACGCTCGGCGTCCTGACCTCAGCCGGAGGTCACCCTCGACGTCCTGACCTCAGCGAGAGGTCATGCTTGACGTACTAACCTCAGCGAGAGGTCACGCTTGACATACTAACCTCAGCGAGAGGTCACGCTTGACATACTAACCTCAGCGAGAGGTCACGCTTAACGTATTAGCCTCAGCGAGAGGTCACGCTTGACGTACTAACCTCAGCGAGAGGCCATGCTGTACATCTTGACCTCCACGATAACTCCTCATTAGCACTACACGTCCAGTGAGTGTAACAGCTGCTTTATTTGCTACAGAGTTCGGTACACCTTGTTTAAGGCTTCGTTAATTGGGTGGTTGGAGCGCCTAGCCTCTTTTTTTTTTTTTTAACGCACGTCTCGCATTGTGGTAAGGTGACCCAAAGAGAGGAAATCCATTCACCATCATTCACTCAAACGCTCTCTTACCAGAAGTGCGCTGACATCACAGCTCAGATGATCTTCTGAAGTGCAACATCCTCACCTGTCTGTTCTTAATTATTGGAGTTAACTCTCTCTTTGCCCCCTCCACGGCCGGTCTTAGATCAGACCTGGTTCCTGGCCTGAGCAGTCAGGGTTTTGGTGCTAACTGGATGCAGTCCAACACAGCCAGGCTGAACAGGGACTAAGTTAAGGACCTTATCCAGTTCCCTCTTGAAGACTGCTAGGGGTGAGTTGGTAATTTCCCCGAATGTATAAAGGGAGAGTGTGAAAAGTCTTGGTTCCTGTAAACTTAGAGTTCTCTCTAAGTGGACTCATTATACTTCAGCTTGTCATTTTGGGGGTTTTCTACTGTCTGTCAAGCTGCTTGCGCTCGTAGGAAGTAGATAGAGGTGTGTCGGAAATGTCCTAAAGAGGAGTGGGTCAAGTTGTCAACCAGTTGTCAGGGACTTGGATGGTCAGGTTGTCAACCTGTTGTCAGGGACTTGGTTAGTCAGGTTGTCAACTTGTTGTCAGGGACTTGCTTAGTCAGTTTGTCAACCTGTTGTCAGGGACATCTTAAAAATAAATTGAAAATGAATGCCATATTCATTGTGCCTCACAACCTACCAGCTGTTAAAATAGTTATAACACCGCAAACAACATTCAATCCTGCCTTTTATCTTTGTTAGGCCTGAAGAAGGATGGCAGGAGTGGAGATGAGAAGGATTGGAATTGGAGGGAACCGTGAAAAAGATGGGTAGGCAGGAAGAGAGAGGTAAGAAATGTGAAGTAGCCTGACCACTTTGGGCAGGTTTTATGGTAGTGGTTTTTCTCACACAGTGACGAGTAGGTATCTGATCCCATCTTTTGTACCTTCCTTGAAGCTGTCTTTGGTAAGTAACAACTAATTCAACCCTTTGTCGGTCGATGCACTGATGTTAACTTGTAATAGGCATAATTTTAACCAGTGTTTTGCCGGCATAATAATCTAATTAACTTGAAAGTGGAATCAGGATTGCGGGGGCCGTCGATCATAGTGTGGAAATTGTTCTGTTGGTCTGTTATTATGTCAGGTGTAGCAGCATGTGCTACAGCTGCGCATCTCGGCAAACAGGCCGTTGTGATGGGGTCACTGACGTTGGTCGAGTATTTCCCTGGAGTTTACTTGCTGATTTCAGGGAAGTCACCGCGCCCGCGGCCCGATCCAAGACTAGGCCTCCTGGTGGATGGCGTAGTCAGTAAAGTTGCTGGTGGTAGCCACAAGCACTCCAGCGTATGTGCCAAACTTCAGCTTCTCAGGACCTAACTTGAAGTTATCAATTGTTTACTTCTGTCTACCACTTGCTGTGCTGTGCTAGGACTATTTTTTTTTTAGCGTGATGTTACTCGGGTAGATGCTGGAGGCAGAGTTGATGAGAAAGATGAATGTTCATCACCTAGGTATCGTAAGTGTAGATAAATGCACCTCAGAGTTGCACATGTGTTACGCATCAAGTATTGTATATGATTTAAAATAGAAGGGCGAATGTTTTCTCTTTCTCTTAATCACAGATAACATTTGACTGTTGTAAAGACAGTCATACGAGCAACTGACGAAAATTCCTTAAACAGTCAGAATCTCGCTTGATTTTTTGTACAACCCTCAGCAGTTCCCACTTTTCTGTTCGCCTTTCAAAACTTTTTATTGCTTTCGTCTTATATTCATAATTTTTCGTAGTATATTATAGTATATGCTTCTTTATACCTAAAGACGGTGCCGGATCAGCCGGGCTGTGGTTCGTACGTTGGATTGCGTGCGGGCCAGCAGTAACAGCCTCGTTGATCAGGCCCTGATCCACCAGGAGGCCTGGTCGTGGACCGGGCCGCGGGGGGCGTTGATCCCCGGAATGCCCTCCAGGTAGACTCCAGGTTATTTTTTAGTTGATAAAGAACATCCTAACCTAAATTAACCAGCCGAGAAATTTGCTGAAAGCGCTTGCGAGAAAAAGCACATAGATTTATACGGGAGTTAAGAGGATGAGTTGTTTCTGGTGGGATGTCCTGAGGCAGTGTTATACGCGGGATACCCAGGATAATCCTTTATTTATATCAGACTTTCTTACCCCTTAAGGGAGGTTCCTTGACGCTGGTGAGGGGCTCTTGATCTAGGGAATTGGATCTGTGATTCGGTTTCCTGAATTAAGCCTGAATACCTTCCATTCCCCCTTCTATGCGCTGTATAATCCTATGGGTTTAGCGCTTCCCCGTGATTATAATAATAACAGAAATAATTTTGGCTCTTCTTAATGGCACTTTGTAGTTTAATTTTCGTTTTCATGAAGAATAAGAGTCACAATACCTTGTCTGGAACAACACACATCTGACAAAGAAATTAGAAATGTAAACCGGACGACGTTTTGGCTCATCCGAAACCATTGTAAACTCTAGTGGGGAAATCTGCATAGAACTCCTTTACTGAAAATGTTTCGGTCCTGGGCCTTGATCATTTCAAGGTCCCAGTGAAGATGTTCTATGTGTATGTATTCGTGTTTCGCTTCCTTCTAGTTGCTGGCAGTTATTTGTTCACATTTCTGCTACATAAACACTCGTAATAATGGCGGTTACCTTGTTGTTTGTGTAGGATGGACGTGGTGCAGGATGACCAACGTGAACCCCGTACCTTCCTCTCACTCACACTGACAACGAGATACACCAAGACTAAGTCTTGTATTAAACAACAGTTGTTCACATCACACTATCTCTCATTCCCCAGGAGCTGCATCACCCTTGTGAGTGTCGCGCTTATCTTTAATAATAATAATAAATGTTGCATACTCGTGTATTACGAAGGTATTCATGTGTAATAAAATGACGTCGAGGTAATAATAAACAACGATATATATATATATATATATATATATATATATATATATATATATATATATATATATATATATATATATATATATATATATATATATATATATATATATGTATAATTTCTAAAGCAGATCATAGTTATAGTCAGCAAAAATCTACTCCTGAACAAATTAATAAGTTGAGTACCACAAGGTACGGTCCTGTCGCCGTTACTGTTTCTCATCCTCGTGGCAAACATAAAGAAGCAGAACACGAAAAACATCGTCTTGTTATCCTTTGTTGACCATACTAAAATAAAAGTCGTCCCCCTCCTCACGAACCACGGATTTAATGCGACTTTTCGGCGATATGTTCCTCTTGATGTTCACCCCAGTCCCTTCTTACCCTACAGTCTTCTTGTTTTTCTCTCTCATCTTGTAGTCCGTCTCGATTCTAAGTTCAACCCGATCCCCCTTGACCTTGAACTTGCTCAAGTTGCATTCCAAACACCACTTGTTTGACCAGCCTCGCAATTCTTTGAATTTGTCCCCCACCTTCCATAGCCTGTCCCAGTTCTGGGCCTTTGTTGTTCTCTCATGGGCTGCACATCGGCAAAGAGTAATACATAAGATTCACTTCCCTTTGGCAGATTATTTATGTATATTAAGGGCCTGACAGGCTGTTACTGCTGGCCGCACGCAGTCCAACGTACGAACCACAGCCCCACTGATCGGGTACTGACTTTAGGTATCTGTCCATATCTTATCAATTCAAATACACTTTTTAAATTACACCAAAGTGGTTGGGCCACTTACCTTTTATATCCTACCTCTCCCCCCTTCCAACCCTTTTCCAATATTTCCATCCTTACCCGTCCTTCTTCCTTCCCCATCTTACCAAAAAGCTCTGGTCATTAGAACTCGAACTCGTCCAGCTCCCTCTTAAGGCAGCCAGGAGTCTATAATTTCCCTTGCCAATTCTGACACTTTATCCCGTTCCTTCAATCACTGTCGCCTGTTCAGTAGTTATCCCTTGATCCATTGCAGCGACTTTAATCCATGCTATGTCTACTTATGTATATAACCCTCACATAGGAGAGAGGAGCTTACAACGACGTTTCGGTCCGACTCGGACCATTTACAAATTCGTACTGTGACTTCGTAAATGGTCTAAGTCGGACCGAAACGTTGCGGTAAGCTCCTCTCTCCCATGTGCGGGTTATTTGTTTATTGTGCCTTTTTGTTCTTTCTTGTGTACTTGTTTGTAGATGAGTTTCTTGTGAAGGGTTTTATCAAGTGTTTACCAGTAGTTCATGAATGATGCTGTTGATCCACTCTTGTTTGTCCTGCTTTGTCTCACTTATTTTCTTATAGAACTCAATTAGATTTTTAAGATATGATTTGTTTTACCTACATTGATGCTAATTTCCTCTCGATGAAGCAGCTGCTGCTTCTGTTAATACCATTACTACTACTACTATTTTACTATTACTCGTCTTAACCACTACAACTTACTATTGTTACTACAGCTGTTTCTGTTATGTTACTACTGTTACTATTACTATTTCTTCTACTGCAACTACTACTACTACTACTACTACTACTACTACTACTACTACTACTACTACTACTACAACTACTACTACTACTACTACTACTACTAATAATAATAATAATAATAATAATAATAATAATAATAATAATAAATAATTAAAAATTAAATACTTACCGATAATTCTCCGAAGGTATATTGAACATTGTGCTGTCAGTCTTCCCGATTATATTTGACAGTACATCGGACACGCGTCAAAGATAACATAACATATAGTGCATCTTACCTGGCCCCTTGCTTGTGTGTGTGTGTGTACACTTGTACTCACCTAGTTGTGTTTGCAGGGGGTCGATTCATGGAGCCTGGCCCTGCCTTCTAGCTCTTATCTACCTGTTTTACGTGTTTGTGTTGGCGGGGATGTGGATGCAGCTCTTGGACCTCACCTCTTAACCACTAATCAAATGTGTTGCATACCAGAACCCTCTAGTTGTTTTATTTTCATTTGGTCGCTTATATGGAGTGAACACTAAATGCTGTATATACTGTGCACCCTAGATTCATAGTACCTTTTTCGAAGAATTGAGACACTTATGCAACATATGGGAATCTTCATTTAAGAAACGTTGCATAAGTGTAAGTAAGTCATCGTCCAACCTTTGGACGATGACTTACTTACACTAGTGGATAGTTCCACTATGATCCCGCCTCCTCCTGCTTCCACTCGCCTAACTACAGTATATAAGCCACTGCAACTGCCCTGTGTTGTACTTTCTACAAGATTGATGGACTGAACACATCGACTCCAAGCTGAGGGACTGATTACTTCAAACTCCTCCTCTCCTTATACCTTCCTGCTTTGTATAGGACTGATGAAGCCACTGTGTGGCGAAACGTTTCTTCAATAAAGATTCCCATATATTGCTTAAGTGTCTCAATTCTTCAACTTGTCGGTTTCCAAAACCATTCATCAGTACCTTTTTTGTTGAATGATTTTAAATAAATACAAGGAACGTGTTAAAGGAAGTGTTAATATGAGTGCCTCTGTGTATAACATACATTCAGTCTGTATTACACAAAGAGGTATTCTTCGCATTCATCACGCCCAAGTACCAGTGCAAGGTGCTCATCTCTGGTACCAAAGCCATTTCCACGAGAAAACTGATTTTTGTACCTTTGTACCACAGCGTTAAAGATTTTCTGGATTTTCAGGAGGGAGAGATACATGATTATATACACCTGGAAAATCCTAGAGGGACTAGTACCGAACTTGCACACGAAAATCACTCACTACGAAAGCAAAAGACTTGGCAGACGATGCACCATCCCCCCAATGAAAAGCAGGGGTGTCACTAGCACGTTAAGAGACCATACAATAAGTGTCAGGGGCCCGAGACTGTTCAACTGCCTCCCAGCACACATAAGGGGGATTACCAACAGACCCCTGGCAGTCTTCAAGCTGGCACTGGACAAGCACCTAAAGTCAGTTCCTGATCAGCCGGTCTGTGGCTCGTACGTTGGTTTGCGTGCAGCCAGCAGCAACAGCCTGGTTGATCAGGCTCTGATCCACCAGGAGGCCTGGTCACAGACCGGGCCGCGGGGGCGCTGACCCCCGGAACTCTCTCCAGGTAAACTCCAGGTAATCTATACAGTTGGGAGTGACTGAACGGTACTCTAATGGGATCCAATTATTTTTTCGTATTAAGGTGATGTTGATCGTCTTTCAGGCACTTGGGAATCTCCCATATTATGCTACTTTTCACAGGAATTAAAGTCACCTCGAGTACAGGTATCTGAGAGGGTTTTTCTCAAACCTTAATAACACAATTCGTGCATCAACACTACCTAGGAGCACCTTGGTGGGAACACACAGTTGATTCCCTCACTCTTGAAGGTACAGCCTGCAGAAACAGAAATGCAGTATAATGCCTTTCGTTATTGACAACGTTTCGCTCACACTGGCCTTTATGAAATCTGAAACAGATCTGTTTGTGGCGATAAAAGTCATCTGTGTGGGAGAAAAGTCTTCAGTAAAGGAATACATTATACTGCATTTGTGCCTTCTTACATAGTGTCAGTATTTTATATTATATCTCTGCAGAGAGAGAGAGCGCGCACACACACACACACACACACACACACACACACACACACACACTGAGACTGGCAAGGTAACATGGCGCTCTTACACGCTAATTTCATTGTTGTTAACCGGGTGAAGCAAGACTTCGACATTACCCTGATGATTCTCCACCATTTTATTAGTAGTCCCTTGAGGGGCTGGATGGTATCAAAGATCCTGTATTTCCCTATCATTAGTCCCTTGAGGGGGCTGGATGGTGTCTGTACAGGAAATACACTTGATCTTTGGTTAACCTGCACCTGGATGATTGAAGATTGTGTGAGCATGGCTAGGCTTCTTAAAGATTGTGTGAGCATGGCTAGGCTTCTTAAAGATTGTGTGAGCATGGATAGGCTTCTTAAAGATTGTGTGAGCATGGCTAGGCTTCTTAAAGATTGTGTGAGCATGGCTAGGCTTCTTAAAGATTGTGTGAGCATGGATAGGCTTCTTAAAGATTGTGTGAGCATGGCTAGGCTTCTTAATTACTTCTTTACTCTTATATAAAACTGCCTTCTTCTTCCATGTTTAAGAGTCAGTCCTTGTCTAGTCTGTCTGTGCTCATAGTATTTTGTATGTCGCAGTGACGTCTCCTCTTGATCTTACAGTGACTTGATTTGCTTCATAGTTCTTGCCTCTCAGTTTTGGTAGCAACAGAGTCAGACTAAACCTTTTTGAGCATCATGTTGCTTCTTGCAATACAACACACGTGTGGCATATGGCAACATAACACGTGTGGTGAAGAAACACTGAAAGGAATAATTGTTAAGGGTTCGGTAATACAGCATTTTCCAGTCTGATTTACTCTGCTGGTGTGTGTGTGTGTGTGTGTGTGTGTGTGTGTGTGTGTGTGTGTGTGTGTGTGTGTGTGTGTGTGTGTGTGTGTGTGTGTGTGTGTGTGTGTGCGCGCGCGCGCGCGTGAGAGAGACAGAGTGAGTGGGTGAGTCTGTGTGTGTGTTGTGTTTAACGTAGCAAGTTTGGTTGCTTGGGTACTCTGTGTTCGTATCACTGAGCCAGCTATTCTCCCAGGTGGTAATTACCAGGGTGCCTGTAATTGCCTGGGTACCCCCACGGCTTGGTCCCAGACCAGGCCTCCTGGTGGATGGGTTGATATTTTAAAATGCACTGTAAATCTCTCAACTTCCATCCTTTTCAGGTGGCACACACTCAGCCAGTTTCACTACTTTGCTCTTCTTGGGAATTGAACTCCAGTAGCTAGGTGTTGAAGCTGCCCTGCTGCCTGTGAAGTTCTTTCTGCAGGAATCTTAAAGTCGTCTTCCCTATGTATCGTAATAATAATCTTGGCATCGTCTAAAATTTTAGATTTTGCTGTCAAAGAATTAGATTACAGTAACTCTAGTGCTAGATGTACTATAATTCTATGACCTATTTGTTGTATAGTACTGTTTACCTCACTGTAATTATAATCTCAGTTTGTGGTTCTGTGAATGCTGTAGCGCGAGGATACAGTTCCTCCACCTCGAACTATTGTGACTTACCACTAGAAGACAGTGAAAAACTACACATTTCGTTATCAACGAGGTCTTGCATTGGTCAACGAAAATCATCGTATTTAACGGTGATAAATGGTAACCACTTCGTTAGTAAAAAAAAGAGATGAACTGGAAATTGCTACAAGATGAAGGGCGAGATCAGAGATTTTTTTTGTGCCAGAGAGGGAAATTAGGAGGAGGTTAGATATGTAGGGAAGATAGCATCAGACCACTGAATTATTAGAGAGAACGATAAATCACAGTTTGGGTCGGGGAAATTATTAAGTGGGTTGTGAGAACCTTCAAAACAACGAATATTAAAATTTCTGGCGGATGATTTTTTTTTTTTCAGTAAAGTGCCATAGACTGCATATCGTGTTTTAGGAACAGACTTGTATATTCCACCGTTGATAAGCAAGGAATACCATACCATTGTTGATACTACCTAGGTGTGTACTCACACCAGTGATGATACCCAGGTGCGTACTCACACCAGTGATGATACCCAGGTGTGTACTCACACCAGTGATGATACCCAGGTGCGTACTCACACCAGTGATGATACCCAGGTGTGTACTCACACCAGTGATGATACCCAGGTGTGTGCTAACACCAATGATGATACCCATGTGTGTACTCACACCAGTGGTGATACTTTCCCAGGTGTGTACTTTGTTGTGGAAGTATAATCAGCACACTGACCTACATATACTACTAGTGCACCTGCCATAAAGCTGTATGCTCCCTAAAAATGAGACAGATTTGCAGTATATCTATACATGGATAAATTGAAATAGATTTATATGTATGGAAGGTGGCTCAACACAAGGTTATATCAGAAATATCTCCGGGAAGCACCCTGGTTCAACAGGCACATACCAGGGAACTAATGAGGCTTTGTGAAAAGTACTCTTTAAACCAACAGATAACTGATCCCACTAGAAATGAAAATACTCTGGATTTGATATTCACAAACAACGATGAACTGATCAGAGACATAACAGTATGGACTGATGAAGCCACTGTGTGGCGAAACGTTTCCTCAATAAAGATACCCAAGAGTTGCACATGTGTCTAATTTATCAAAAACAATATACTCTGATCATAACATCATAGAAGCATGAGTATTAACTCAGGGTTAGGGAACTGCAGCACTAATGTAAGAGACGGGATGGTCAGTAAGTTTAATTTCAACAACCATAGAATTGACTGGGAAAAAGTAAACCAAGAGCTATCAGACATACCCTGGGAATCAGACAAGAGTATTCTAAATCCTCACCAGTGCCTAGAGAAGCTGAATACAGAAGCATACAAGGTATGTATTAAACACGTACCATTGAGGAAACCCAGATCACATATAGAGTGTAGGAGATGGTACAAAAGAAGAAAACGGGTTACCAAATTGCTTAAAAACATAAATATGTCGCGACGGAGGAAAGAGTCTCAGTCGAGAGATCACTGAATTAGAGCAAAAAAAAAAAAAAAAAGAATTATTCATATGCAAAATTGAAGCTAAGTACTACCTGTAGAATTGGACATTAATGAGAGGAGACTCGTATTGATGATGAACAGGAAGTGAGTGAAGTTCTAAAAGAACAGTATGAGTCGGTGTTCAGAAACCCACTAAATGACAGCAAGATAGAGAATGCACAAACATTTTTCACTTTAACAGAAGGCTGCGCAGACCAACTAACTATTCCCATATATTTCGAAAAAGAAATGGATAATATGCCCACTCACTCAGCACCTGGACCAGATTCGTGGAATGTCCTATTTGTAAAACAAAGTGCAGAGTACCACTAGCACGAGTCCTCAGTATTCTTTGGAAAAAGAGCCTGGATCTAGGTGAAATACCGGAGGCCTTAAAGTGCGCAGACATAACTCCCTTGAGTAAGGGGGGGGGGTAGTAGAGCACTAGCTAAAAACTATAACCAATAGCACTAACTTCCCACATCATAAAAATCTTCGAAAGAGTGATGAGACGTCAGATTATAAATTTCATGGAACAGAGCAATCGGCATAACCCAGTCGGCAGGACGATCGTGTCTGTCACAGCTGCTGAACCACTATGACAGAATTATGGAGGTGTTGGAAGGCAAGCAAAACGCAGATATGATTGATATACATAGATTTTGCAAAGGCGTTTGACAGATGCGATGGGGTGATAGCACAAAAAATGAGGGGCCATAGGCATTGCGGGGAAGGTAGGTAGATTTACGGGTTCCTAACACACACACACACACACACACACACACACACACACACACACACACACACACACACACACACACACACACACACACACACACACACACACACAAAGTAGTAGTATACAGAGCAAAATCCAGCATCAGCGAGGTAAAAAGCTCAGTTCCCCAAGGCACTGTCCTGGCACCTCCGCTGTTACTCATCGTCATAGCAGACAAAAACACCCGTCACAGTTTTGTATTATCATTTGCATGAAAGTCGCTACGATAGAAGGTACTGAAAAATTATAGGAAGACATAAGCAGGGATTTCCAGTGGGCACTGGAGAACAACATGACATTCAGTGATGATAAGTTCCAGCTGCCTAGGTATGGAAAAAATGAAAACTCAAAAGGAACACTGTATACAAAACTCAAGAGGGTTACCAAATAGAAAGAAAGGAACACGTCAAAGACTTGGGAATAACTATATCAGCTGACCTTTCTTTCGAAGAACATAAGACAAAAGTCGCAACAGCCAGGAGAATGACGGGGTGGATATTGGGAACCTTCAAAACAACGGAAATAATGCCAGTGGTGACATTTTTGAAATCGCTAGTGCTCCCTCATTTGGAATATTACTCAGTTTTGACGACCCCATTCAGGGCAGGATAAATATCAGAGCTGGAACAAATACAGAGATCATTTATGGCCTGCATAGAGTCAGTAAAGCATTTAAATTACTGGGAACGCCTTAGTCTCAAATATGTACTCACAGGAGCGGCGGAGAGAATGATACCTGAGTGGGGGTCTTGGGGGTCAGCGCCCCCGCGGCCCGATCCGTGCCCAGACATGCAGATATATACCTGGAAAGTACTCGAGTGCCTGGTCCCAAATCTGCACACTGTCATAACAACATGCTGGAGTGACAGATATGGCAGAAAGTGCAAAATAAACCCAGTAAGGAGCAGAGGTGCAGTGGGCACAAAAGGGAACAACGTCTGTGGCCCCGACATTATTCAAGATCTTGGCAGAAGTGACACATCAGAAATACTGCTGGAACAAGTGTGGAAGTTTTCAAAAGGAAGTTGGACAAGTATCTTCATCAGGTGCCGGATCAACCAGGCTATAATGGATATGTGGGGCAGTGGGCCACCAGCAGCAACAATCTGGTTGACCAGGCTAGCACCAGATGAGCCTGATCCATGGCCGGGCTCCGGGAGTAAAAAGACTCGAAACTAAATCAACGGTATATCAAAGGTATAAATGAAAAAAACTTGACGTCTGCAACACTTTAAGTATGTTACTCGGTGTGAGAGAGGTAGAGATGTGTAGTATAACTAGCGTGGATGAAATGGCTGGTCTTGTTGACAAGTATAAATGTAACCTTATAGTTTACCTGTACTTGATTATGGGGTTTGTAAGCTGCTGAACAAGCTTTTATTGGGACGTTTCCCTAGAGAGCTTTTATCAAGATGTTGACGGGATGAAGCTGTGCAAAGAGCTTTCTTCGAAGCTTGTGTAACTTGTATCCTTGGCCTAAGGCTTACGTAGAATAAGGGTGCCGTAAGTACACTTAATCTACATCTGAGTTTTATCATTGTGAGGTTTAGTCCGAGGAGGGAGAGCATAGCTCTGATTCCTTGAACCAAGAGCCTGTCACCGTGAATGAACTTCCTTGAAAGTGTAAGTCTTCAGAAGAGAAACACACGAGATCAGCTGTGTTGTGATAACCCTTCAGGTGTTATTCCTTCACTTCATTGAATCAAACCGGATTACCTCCCTTTCCTAGTTTCTCAGGCACTGTACATATATACTTAATGTAAGAAGAGGTTTGAAGGAATATCTGTCATCCTACGTCTTCAAGAGACGATCCTGACAAATTTTAAAATAAAATACAGTGAGATTTCCATCTCCCATTAATTCGGCAGGAAGTTAGTACCTCCACAGATGGTTGTTGTGTGACAGACTAATTGTAATATATGATGTGTGGAGGTCTTCCTGTTTCAAATAATAGGCTTCTTGCCTCTGTTGGTCAGCACGCTGTTGGCGCTTTCCATACTTCCCGTTATATATTATACGTACTACCAGCCTACGTGAGTATTTTTACCCATCCACTTATCGAAAACCCACATGACAAATGGTGGCAGCGGTGTGGGCATGGATTTAAGGGTATTTCAGACGTTAGAAGACTGTTTGTGGGTTGCCAGCAGGTCAGAGGTGAACCGTCTCAGCCACCACCCTGTGTACTCCAGCCTGCAAGCCTGTTGCAGCCGTTTTTCAAGCTTCCTGGCTTAGTTCGTGTGCTAATTGCTTCAATCTCCGAGGGGTTGACCCGGATTTTGCAATTAAGCCAGCCAAGCCAGACTGTGGAAGTGAACGCTAGTCATCCTGCCTCAGCCTACCATCCAGCCTATCTCCTGTCATCCACCTGCTCCTTCATGCTGTGTGCATCGTTATACGTCTTCCAGTCAGCCATTCTCGTGGGTTAAGCCAGTCAGCCAGCCCAGCTTCCTAACCCAGCTGAGAGAGAGAAGTAAGCCATGCAAGTTCCTCTGAAGTATTGTCTCATATATCGCTTTGTGCTCCCAGTTGGATGCCAGTTGGATGCTGCTAAGAGTGATTTTCACCATTCCTGTGGCATAGAGTGGCTTAGTTAATTAAGTCACCTTCGTGGGTAGTGAGTGGCAGTGCGCGCCAGTGAGCAACAGTGAGTCACGCTCCCTACACCCACCCGCCACCCACCTCATCTACCTGTGGGTTTTTTTCTATTTCCACCCTTGTACCGGGTCCTAGTACTGTTTTGGCTCACATAATTGGTCAAGAGATTGTAGCTGAGCGCCAACGATAAAGCCAGTTATGTGAGCTCACCGAGAAAGCGCATTTCTTCCGACAACAGTGTGAGTGTAGGAGGTGTAATCATCCGCACAGTACGTCTTCTCCTCATCACTTGTCATCCCGTCTTCTACTCCAGACTTCAGTGATAATTTTCTAGAGACATTTTCCTGCATTTAAAGACATTTGCGTGTGTGAGACATTTGCAGTGAATTTCTTGTGTACTCTAAGCCTTGTGTTTTCAGTGTAGACTCAGTGTTTCTTTGACTCATTATTTTTGCAATATTTTTCAGTGTTATTGCTCATCTCTTGTGTTTCATTTTTATAATTTTTATCTGTTTTTTTTTTTTTTTATGCTACTCTCTGTCTGTAGTAAGTATTATTGTGTAGTGTACCAGTCAGTCATTCCGTGTGAAGTAATTCATTAATTTTTTTTTGTATTCTTTCAGCATTGTATTCTCCAGTATTTGTCATTGTAGTTCATGCAGTGATATTCACCCCAGTATACCAAATTATCCATTTATTTCTATGTGTGTCTTTTTTTCGTGTCCAGCAGTGTCTCATTCCCTGATCTTTTCGCAGACTTGTGTACCATTATTTTTGCCAGCAATTTTTGTCGTATCAGCCACAGCAAGATTTTGTTGTGAGAATATACTAAAAAAAATGAATAAGTGAATATGTTGTGTGTGCCCCGCCACTTGTAAGTGTTGTGTACCCCGCCACTTGTAAGTGTTGTGTGCCCCGCCACTTGTAAGTGTTGTGTGCCCCGCCACTTGTAAGTGTTACACTTCCAGTTTTGTTTCTTGTTTTACTTTTATTCATATTTTTCATATTTCTTTGAACAAATTCACTCTTAGTGTAATTTTAATTTCTTTTTTTAACGTAAAGTGTTTTCTTTACTCTGTTTGAGTAAATTGTTTTGTCTAATTTACAATTAAGAGTTAAAGTGTTCAATCAGTTTTTCTTCATATTTTTATTTTATTATTTAACCAACATTTTCTCAGTGTAACTTTTATTACTGCATTGATTATTTCTGCGTCTTATTTTGTTGCACTTGTTCTGCAGTGAATTATTTTCTTTTATTGACATTATTATTCTCAGTTCATTATTGTTTGAGTCTTGTTTTTCATTTTATTATTTTTCCTGACATTGTCTGTATTATATTTTAATTTTGTTATGCATTCTTAGAAAATATTTAAATTTCCCAGTTATCTCTCGTTGCATACAATTTAGTGATTTTATTTTATACTTTTACATTGATTTACAGTTTTATTAGTTAATTTCTTTATTAGCAAGAGTACAGACAGCTCATTTTGCATTTAATTCAGCCTCCAATAATATTTTTACTTGTAAATTTCAATGTAATTTTTTATCTTGTCCAGCAGTCCTTTACATTGAGTTGTCCTTCCTCTTGCAGTGTATCTTAGACATTTTTTTATTACTTCTGCAGAATTAGTTGCATCTCTTTTATTTTAATTTTAACATTTTATATCATTTTTATTGTTCATTATTTTTGCCTTATTTGTTCTTGTGCAACTTCTTTGCCATTATGTCTCACATACCGTCAAGTGATACTTTAGTGAATGTCGACACTCAGACCTCTCAGGCTACTGCTGCTCCTGTCATCAGTCCTCATAGTTCCTATCAACTGACAGACCGACCCAGACACTGAGACACTACAGTTTTACTCGTGATTGCGTTATCTTTATTCAGTGGCCATGTACATAGTCTTGAAGCATGGTTTACTGCCATTCGTTCTCGTGTTAATGCTCTAGTTGACAGTCCTCCTTCAGAGGAAAGTCTTATCAGACTTGCGAAAGAAGCTCTTCATCGGTCCCCTGCTGCTGTTCATGTTGTTGATCTCCTTGATATGCGAGACTTCAGGAATCTTACTAAGTGGTCACAATATGAGGAACTGATTCGTTCTTTCCTCGTACCAGCAAAAACAGCTGATCCATATGTCGTTCTTAGGGAACTAGTGAATGCTAATCCATATGTCGTTCTTAGGGAACTAGTGAATGCTACACCCATGACTAATGAATCGTTGAGTGCATTTGCTGTTAGATTAGACAAACTTTTATCATCACTTATCAATGCTGTCCAGTCCTCAGTTTTTGTCCCTGACGAGGATAAACCATCCACAGCATCGTTTCCTAAAATAGCTTTTGGAGCAATCAAAGAACTAATGCCGCCTGCTTCCGTGTGTGCTTATGAGGCTAATCCTCCAACTGTGACGATGGAACCACTTACAGCCCTAAATCATGTACGTTCCTTATGCCCCCAGGGTACTTTCCCATGTATCAAAAGTAATTTCACACCTATGCCTCAGTCTGCACCACCTCTTGTTTGTGCCACAGCGACAAATCGTGATCGTCAACCATCTCAGCGATCACCAAGGACCAGTGTACAGAGTCATTATAAACCTCGTAGTATGCATAGTACATTCAGTAACCATAGTCAGCAGACTTGTTACAACTGTGGTTTCCGTGGCCATATTGCAATTAATTTTCCTGATAGTTACCCTAAGAGGCGTCGTGCTGATGATGAGTACCAGTCAGATCTTCCCTACTGTACTTATCATAGAATACATGGACATGACACATCTGAGTGCAATGCTCTCTACAACCTTCAGTACTCTAGGTCTTTCGGTGGCCATTCCAACCGCAGAACCCGTAGAGGAAACAGACATCGTGGTTCTCAAACTAACCAGAACCAGGCTCATTCTTCCAATTCAGGGGAATTCGAGCGCCCCAGTCAAACCGTCCCATGGTGACAGTAGGTGATAATGAGTACACCATCCCCGTTCACAATTCCTTTGAAGCCTTAAGCAGTCTCGAGAATGACAATCCTGCTGATGATGTTGCTTCACATGTCTCTGACATAGATGATTTTGGGGATGAAGTGGAACAAATCTTTGCTGATGACAGTCCACCTTTTTGTTTGCACATAACTTCCAATGCAACCATAGGCCCTGTAGTGCAAGCATCTGTTCATAATGCGCCCGTTCATTTGTTCATGGACTCTGGTGCGCAAGTCAATATTATCAGGTCTAGTTTGTTTAGGGATAAGCAGTTACATGTCCTTCTCATAGAACCGACTCATGTGTCCTCCCTTATTGGAGTAGCTGGTTCTCACCTGCGTGTCCGAGGTCGGACTTCCCTCACTTTTTCTATCCAAGGTAGAGACTTCACTGCTTCCTTCCTTGTTGTCGACCAGATTACCTTCCCTGGTGACCTTCTACTGGGATTTGCTTCCATGCGAGACTTATGCATTGTGCTCGACCCTTATCGATGGCATGCCCAAATTGATGACTTGATCGTACCATTTTGGGGTTACCAGCTTGGATCCGAGATCTGCCATACTGCCGCAGAGTACGACATTCGAATTAAGTCCTTACAGGCCAGTGCATTTTCCAGTAGCGCACCCAAGCTGTCAGGCACTGATGATCCTGTCACTCCTGTCTGTGTTCCTGCAACTTCAGACTTGCAAGATAGTGTCCAGTTACCTCAAGTGTCCGAGGACGCTCTGACTACCTTGAGTGCTGAGCCTATCCCTGCAATGTCTGCTAGTTCAAGTAGTAGTTTCTCCACAGGGGACGCCTTGTCGGAAAACAATTACTTGCAACTAGTAATGCCATCTCTTGTTGATGTCACATGCCGTCTGCAGAAAGAGGTTTCTGTCGCAGCTAGTGCCCTCACTAGAGTGTCTGTTGTTGTTCCTAGTGTTCCAGATGGTGATAACGTCCTAGTTGACAGTGATTCTTGCAAAGTAAAAGGTCTATTTGTTGAACCATCCTTACATGTTGTAAGAGATAGTAAGATCCATTTCTTCCTAGCTAACACTTCTGGTCACAGTGTTCGTCTCAGAGCAAATACCAATCTTGTTGACCTTGTTCACTGTCCTTACCCTGTTCAGGTAGAGGATGAGTTGTCACCTGACCAGTGGGTCGGTGCTATTTCTACCGGGGAGACCTCATCCACTCACCGGATCAATCTGTTCCACCAGTTGAAGAGAAAGACATAGCTCCCACTGACTTCCCAGATGAAGTCAAGCGTTTGTTGACTCTGTTGAACAAACGTCGTAAAGCCATTGCCTTACCAGGTGAGAAGATGGGTATAACGAACTTATTGTCCCATCGTATTCTACTTGAACCTGGTACTTGACCTATCTATATACCTGCGTACAGAATGCCTCATTCACAAGTTGCTGTCATAGAAGAATTGATCAATCAAATACTTGATGATGGAGTTATTGCACCTAGCAATTCACCTTGGAATGCGCCCTTGATCCTAGTACCTAAGAAGGATGGTACTTGGCGCCCAGTGATTGACTTTAGGAAATTAAATGCGAAAACTATCCCAGATCGCTTCCCACTTCCTGTACTGGGTGATCTTTTACGTAACATCAGAGATAACGAAGTCTTTTCAACCCTGGACTTGTTATAAGGGTTTTGGCAAGTCTCTCTTCACGAGGACAGCCAAGAGCTAACTGCATTCTCCACGCCTACAGGTCATTATCACTTCCTCTGCATGGCGTTTGGATTACGATCCTCCCCTATCACGTTCTCAAGGCTCATGACTAATATCATTAGAGGTCTCATAGGTAATGCACTTATGGTGTACTTAGATGACGTAATCGTCATGTCTAAAGACGTGGATACACACTTGAAAAGACTTGATGTAGTACTTGGTAAGCTTGAAGAAGCCAATTTAAAGATCAAACTGTCTAAATGTCAATTTTTCAAATCAGAAATTAAGTTTCTTGGTCACGTAGTCACTCCTAGAGGGGTTACGACAGACCAAAGTAAAGTAACTGCAGTACTAAATTTTCCAACACCCAAAACTGCTGATTCCGTAAGATCCTTTGTGGGCTTAGCAGGTTTTTATAGATCTTTCATTGCCAATTTTTCTTCCATAGCTGCTCCTCTAACTGAGTTGCTTAAGAAAGACGCTCCTTTTGTTTGGACCTTCCGTCAAGAAAGAGCATTCCAAACTTTAAAAGAAAAGCTAACATCTGCTCCAATTTTGAAATTTCCAGATTTTTCTAAGCCCTTCTATCTGACAACTGATGCTAGTTCTATTGGCATAGGTGCCGTACTAGCTCAGAAGACTGATGGCAAGTACAACGCAGTTGCATTTGCTAGCCGAGTCCTTATGAAGGCTGAACGTAATTATACAGTAACTGAGCAAGAAGCTTTAGCAATAGTATGGTCTTTAAAGCACTTCCGAGACATTATTTATCAGTACTCTGTTCATGTCTTGACAGACCACGCTCCACTGATACCTTTATTCCAGAACAAACAACCTACTGGAAGGTTAGCCAGATGGACCTTGACTATCCAAGAGTTCAATCCGACCTTTGAACACTTACCTGGCAAGTCAAATGTAGTCGCAGATGCCTTATCGCGACATGTTAGTATAGTAACTGTAGACCCTCCATTTAGTGCTGAAGATGTAAAGAATGCTCAACGAACAGATCCCATGTGGTCTGGTGTGATTCGATTCCTGCTCCAGGAAGATCTTATTCTGACTGTGAAGCCACCAGCACCCATCAGTGACTTTGTCATGAACCAAGAATTACTGTATCGAACAGCCGAGTTGGGTACTTCTAGCAGAAGAGTATACCAGTTAGTAATTCCACAGTCGCTAGTGAATGTAGCCTTACAGCTAGTTCACGATGTACCAGGTGTTGCGCACCCTGGTATGGATCGTTCAGTAAAACAAGCCAGATTGAAATACTTTTGGCCTCGTATGGCAACTGATATTTCTGAGTATGTTAAGAAATGTAGTGTCTGCATGCAACATAAAGGTAATGCTAATGGTCCTAATCCAATCCAAGTGTATCCAACCACTAGCGAACCTTGGGAAAGAGTTGCGCTAGATTTGTTAACTAATTTCCAATGTTCCCTCCAGGGCAACAAACATCTGTGTGTTATGGTAGACCATTTCACCAGATATTGTGAGTTCCTATTGCAGATAAGACTGCCGAGACAGTAGCTAAAGCGTTTAAAGAACGCATTATCTGCAGGCATACCACCCCTAAGTCCCCAAGTAACAGATAATGGAGGTGAATTCTGTAATGAGATTCTTGAAAATTTGTGCACCTTGTACAAGATCTCTAAATCCACCATTGTTCCTCATCATCCTGCCAGCAATGGGTTAGCGGAACGTACCAATAAGAAAGTACTTGATGTCTTGAGAGCCACTATCAATCCCAACAGTGAAACTTGGGATGAAGTTATACCTGATGTGCAGTGTGCTATAAATTCTGCTTACAATGTTTCTATAGGTGACACTCCACATTATGCATTGTATGGTGTAGATAAACGTTTGCCTTATGAGTTGCTATATTCTAATCCGAAACCAAATTACAACCCTGATGATTTCATAGCAACGCGTACCAGCTTAGCTCAAAGTGTTTTTAGAAGAGTCCGTGAAACACTTCATAAATCAACAGCAGAATTTACAAGAGTTGCTAACACTAGAGCAAAGCCATCCAAAATCAAAGAAGGTTTGAGAGTTATGCTGACTAACTTTAACAAAACGTCTGCAATGCCAAAGCTTGATCAAAAGTTTGTTGGTCCTTATCGAGTAGTTGAACATGTCACTGGTAATAAGTATAAGGTTAGAGAAATTAGTACTGGTCAGTATAAAGAATCGCATTTAGATCATATGAAGTTAGTATGTGATGATAATGATGTTCCAACCCAGACTAATGTGACAGACTCTGACAATCCTCCTGATCCTGTACTCTCTTCCTCTGATACTCAGACGATCAACCTGAATGTCATTATTCCCTACGTACACGACAGGTATTGAGAAATCCTCAAGTATCATTTGTTACTTCCAATTCAGATTTGCCTCAAATACAGCATGAGTTAGCCAGTGCAACAGAGTTTGATCCTCCCAGAGATGACACCCATTCGGCATATATCAATCTCACCCTAGCAGAGTTGGGGTTAAATGTAAATAACCTGTATAGATGAATAATTACAGTATCAACTTATCAGTATTCAAGAATTTTTTTTTTTGTGTTCACGTTCTCTCCGAATTCTGAGAGTTAAAAGTCTAGATTTGAGTGCACCGAATCTGCCTTTCTGTTAAACACTTCTTTCTTTGTAGATATTCCTTCCTCAGAATCCGTAGATCACATGAATACAGATCGATCGATCAAATTTTTTTTTATCACTTCTATTGTGTAATCCCAACGTTGAGTTTCATTCGATGAGTTGTGCTATATTATACCTTGTATTGCATTAAAGTTTTATTACAGTTTCAATTATGTAAGCTTCCATTCCAATATTCTACTTATGTATGTTATAATGTTCAATTGTTGTGTACTTTGACATTGTATAGAATCAGCCCAAGCCGTACACCTGCCGTCTCTAGTTTGTATTAGTTGTATGTCGGGATGACATATGTTAGCGTCGCCGAGCTCTCAGTAGTAGTACCAGTTCCTAGTAACCAGTTACCAGTAACCAGTGTACCAGTAGATGACTCACTACCAACCGTCTGTGTGAATCATTGACTGTATTCATATTGCTCCTGACCATAGCAGGATTTCAAACACCCTCACCCTGTAGACACTTGTGAGTCAGTCGTAGTAGGCAGCAGAGAGAGACAGGTCGGCTGTTGGTGCTTTCCATACTTCCCGTTATATATTATACGTACTACCAGCCTACGTGAGTATTTTTACCCATCCACGTATCGAAAACCCACATGACATGTGCTATGGCCAGTGTGTGGTATGACCAGTGTGTGCTATGGCTGGTGTGTGGTATGACCGGTGTGGGGTATGACCAGTGTGTGGTATGGCTGGTGTGTAGTATGGCCGGTGTGGGGTATGACCAGTGTGTGGTATGGCTGGTGTGTGGTATGGCCGGTGTGTGCAATGGCCGGTGTGTTGTATGGCCAGTGTGTGGTATGGCTGGTGTGTGGCATGGCTGGTGTGTGGTATGGCCGGTGTGTGGTATAACCGGTGTGTGATATGACCGGTGTGTGGTATAGCCGGTGTGTGGTATGGCCGGTGTGTGCAATGGCCAGTGTGTGGTATGGCCAGTGTATGGTATGGCCAGTGTGTGGTATGGCCAGTGTGTGGTATGGCTGGTGTGTGGTATGGCCAGTGTGTGGTATGGCTGGTGTGTGCTATGGCTGGTGTGTGCTATGGCCGGTGTGTGCTATGGCCAGTATGTGCTATGGCCGGTGTGTGGTATGACCGGTGTGGGGTATGACCAGTGTGGTATGGCTGGTGTGTGGTATGGCCGGTGTGGGGTATGACCAGTGTGTGGTATGGCTGGTGTATGGTATGGCCAGTGTGGTATGGCCGGTGTGTGTTATGGCCGGTGTGTGCTATGGCCGGTGTGTGCAATGGCCGGTGTGTTGTATGGCCAGTGTGTGGTATGGCTGGTGTGTGGCATGGCCGGTGTGTGGTATGACTGGTGTGTGGTATGGCATGTGTGTGGTATAACCGGTGTGTGGTATGGCCGGTGTGTGCTATGGCCGGTGTGTGCTATGGCCGGTGTGTGCTATGGCCGGTGTATGGTATGGCCGGTGTGTTGTATGGCCTGTGTGTAGAATGGCCGGTGAGTGATATGACCGGTGTGTGGTATAGCCGGTGTGTGGTATGGCCAGTGTGTGGTATGGCCGGTGTGTGGTATGATCGGTGTGTGGTATGATCGATGTGTGATATGACCGGTGTGTGGTATAGCCGGTGTGTGGTATGGCCGGTGTGTGGTATGACTGGTGTGTGGTATGGCTGGGGTGTGGTATGACCGGTGTGTGGTATGATCGGTGTGTGGTATGACTGGTGTGTGGTATGATCGGTGTGTGATATGACCGGTATGTGGTATGATCGGTGTGTGGTATGGCCGGTGTGTGGTATGGCCAGTGTATGGTATGGCCAGTGTGTGGTATGGCCAGTGTGTGGTATGGCTGGTGTGTGGTATGGCCAGTGTGTGGTATGGCTGGTGTGTGCTATGGCCGGTGTGTGCTATGGCCGGTGTGTGCTATGGCCGGTGTGTGCTATGGCCGGTGTGTGGTATGACCGGTGTGTAGTATGGCCGGTGTGTGATATGACCGGTGTGTGGTATAGCCGGTGTGTGGTATGGCCGGTGTGTGGTATGGCCGGTGTGTGGTATGATCGGTGTGTGGTATGATCGATGTGTGATATGACCGGTGTGTGGTATAGCCGGTGTGTGGTATGGCCGGTGTGTGCAATGGCCGGTGTGTGGTATGGCTAGTGTATGGTATGGCCAGTGTGTGGTATGGCCAGTGCATGGTATGGCTGGTGTGTGGTATGGCCAGTGTGTGGTATGGCTGGTGTGTGCTATGGCCGGTGTGTGCTATGGCCGGTGTGTGGTATGGCCGGTGTGTGCTATGGCCGGTGTGTGGTATGACCGGTGTGGGGTATGACCAGTGTGGTATGGATGGTGTGTGGTATGGCCGGTGTGGGGTATGACCAGTGTGTGGTATGGCTGGTGTGTGGTATGGCCAGTGTGGTATGGCCGGTGTGTGCTATGGCCGGTGTGTGCTATGGCCGGTGTGTGCAATGGCCGGTGTGTTGTATGGCCAGTGTGTGGTATGGCTGGTGTGGCATGGCCGGTGTGTGGTATGACTGGTGTGTGGTATGGCCGGTGTGTGGTATAACCGGTGTGTGGTATGGCCGGTGTGTGCTATGGCCGGTGTGTGCTATGGCCGGTGTGTGCTATGGCCGGTGTGTGCTATGGCCGGTGTGTTGTATGGCCGGTGTGTTGTATGGCCGGTGTGTAGAATGGCCGGTGTGTGATATGACCGGTGTGTGGTATAGCCGGTGTGTGGTATGGCCGGTGTGGTATGGCCGGTGTGTGGTATGATCGGTGTGTGGTATGATCGATGTGTGATATGACCGGTGTGTGGTATAGCCGGTGTGTGGTATGGCCGGTGTGTGGTATGACTGGTGTGTGGTATGGCCGGTGTGTGGTATGACCGGTGTGTGGTATGATCGGTGTGTGGTATTACTGGTGTGTGGTATGATCGGTGTGTGATATGACCGGTGTGTGGTATGATCGGTGTGTGGTATGATCGGTGTGTGGTATGACTGGTGTGTGGTATGACCAGTGTGTGGTATGACCAGTGTGTGGTATGGCCGGTGTGTGGTATGACCAGTGTGTGGTATGATCGGTGTGTGGTATGGCCGGTGTGTGGTATGGCCGGTATGTGATATGATCGGTGTGTGGTATGACTGGTGTGTGGTATGACCAGTGTGTGGTATGATCGGTGTGTGGTATGGCCGGTGTGTGGTATGGCCGGTATGTGATATGATCGGTGTGTGGTATGACTGGTGTGTGGTATGACCAGTGTGTGGTATGACTGGTGTGTGGTATGATCGGTGTGTGATATGACCGGTGTGTGGTATGATCGGTGTGTGGTATGGCCGGTGTGTGGTATGGCCGGTATGTGATATGATCGGTGTGTGGTATGACTGGTGTGTGGTATGACCAGTGTGTGGTATGACTGGTGTGTGGTATGATCGGTGTGTGATATGACCGGTGTGTGGTATGATCGGTGTGTGGTATGGCCGGTGTGTGGTATGGCCGGTATGTGATATGATCGGTGTGTGGTATGACCAGTGTGTGGTATGACCAGTGTGTGGTGTAAAAACTGGTTATTAATAAGTGAAAAGATGGACGTTCATGAAGGTGGTAGACGGCTGCTCAGGTGACCTGTGTGTGCTTCACCTACCAAGTGTGTAGCTGCATGTGTACTCTGAGGCGACCACCATCTCACCTGACTACCTGTTAAGGGGGGAGGGGGATGTTTACACTCTTAACTTCCTTCCCAAAGGGATGTGGGGGAGGGGAGGTCGTAAGGGAAGTAGTGTTTATTTTCAGCTTCCTACCCATAGGGGGAGTGTTTACATTCAGCTTTCTTCCCAGAAGATTAGGGGATCGTAGGGAAAAGTGTTTATCTTCTCATCAGACATCACATGAAGGTGGTACGAACGTTCGACCTCACCTACCTTCCCTTTTAATTTAGTTTGACTTAAATATCTCCTAGATTATTTATACGTTTGCAGCTAAAATATTGTAAAAGCAGTAGTTTGTTTGAGCTTGTGAGGCTCAGGAGTGTCATATAGTCCACGACTGAGGTGCAGCTTGTGAGGCTCAGGAGTGTCATATAGTCCACGACTGAGGTGCAGCTTGTGAGGCTCAGGAGTGTCATATAGTCCACGACTGAGGTGCAGCTTGTGAGGCTCAGGAGTGTCATATAGTCCACGACTGAGGTGCAGCTTGCGAGGCTCAGGAGTGTTATATAGTCCACGACTGAGGTGCAGCTTGTGAGGCTCAGGAGTGTCATATAGTCCACGACTGAGGTGCAGCTTGTGAGGCTCAGGAGTGTCATATAGTCCACGACTGAGGTGCAGCTTGTGAGGCTCAGGAGTGTCATATAGTCCACGACTGAGGTGCAGCTTGTGAGGCTCAGGAGTGTTATATAGTGCATGACTGAGGTGCAGCTTGTGAGGCTCAGGAGTGTTATATAGTCCACGACTGAGGTGCAGCTTGTGACGCTCAGGAGTGTTATATAGTCCACGACTGAGGTGCAGCTTGTGAGGCTCAGGAGTGTTATATAGTCCACGACTGAGGTGCAGCTTGTGAGGCTCAGGAGTGTCATATAGTCCACGACTGAGGTGCAGCTTGTGAGGCTCAGGAGTGTCATATAGTCCATCACGACAGAGGTGCAGCTTGTGAGGCTCAGGAGTGTCATATAATCCACGACTGAGGTGCAGCTTGTGAGGCTCAGGAGTGTCATATAGTCCACGACTGAGGTGCAGCTTGTGAGGCTCAGGAGTGTCATATAGTCCACGACCGAGGTGCAGCTTGTGAGGCTCAGGAGTGTCATATAGTCCACGACTGAGGTGCAGCTTGTGAGGCTCAGGAGTGTCATATAGTCCACGACTGAGGTGCAGCTTGTGAGGCTCAGGAGTGTCATATAGTCCACGACTGAGGTGCAGCTTGTGAGGCTCAGGAGTGTCATATAGTCCACGACTGAGGTGCAGCTTGTGAGGCTCAGGAGTGTTATATAGTTCACGACTGAGGTGCAGCTTGTGAGGCTCAGGAGTGTTATATAGTCCACGACTGAGGTGCAGCTTGTGAGGCTCAGGAGTGTTATATAGTCCACGACTGAGGTGCAGCTTGTGAGGCTCAGGAGTGTTATATAGTCCACGACTGAGGTGCAGCTTGTGAGGCTCAGGAGTGTTATATAGTCCATCACGACTGAGGTGCAGCTTGTGAGGCTCAGGAGTGTTATATAGTCCACGACTGAGGTGCAGCTTGTGAGGCTTAGGAGTGTTATATAGTCCATCACGACTGAGGTGCAGCTTGTGAGGCTCAGGAGTGTCATATAGTCCATCACGACTGAGGTGCAGCTTGTGAGGCTCAGGAGTGTCATATAGTCCATCACGACTGAGGTGCAGCTTGTGAGGCTCAGGAGTGTCATATAGTCCGTCACGACTGAGGTGCAGCTTGTGAGGCTCAGGAGTGTCATATAGTCCATCACGACTGAGGTGCAGCTTGTGAGGCTCAGGAGTGTTATATAGTCCATCACGACTGAGGTGCAGCTTGTGAGGCTCAGGAGTGTTATATAGTCCATCACGACTGAGGTGCAGCTTGTGAGGCTCAGGAGTGTCATATAGTCCGTCACGACTGAGGTGCAGCTTGTGAGGCTCAGGAGTGTCATATAGTCCATCACGACTGAGGTGCAGCTTGTGAGGCTCAGGAGTGTCATATAGTCCATCACGACTGAGGTGCAGCTTGTGAGGCTCAGGAGTGTCATATAGTCCACGACTGAGGTGCAGCTTGTGAGGCTCAGGAGTGTCATATAGTCTTCGACTGAGGTGCAGCTTGTGAGGCTCAGGAGTGTCATATAGTCCACGACTGAGGTGCAGCTTGTGAAGCTCAGGAGTGTCATATAGTCCACGACTGAGGTGCAGCTTGTGAGGCTCAGGAGTGTCATATAGTCCACGACTGAGGTGCAGCTTGTGAAGCTCAGGAGTGTCATATAGTCCACGACTGAGGTGCAGCTTGTGAGGCTCAGGAGTGTCATATAGTCCACGACTGAGGTGCAGCTTGTGAAGCTCAGGAGTGTCATATAGTCCACGACTGAGGTGCAGCTTGTGAGGCTCAGGAGTGTCATATAGTCCACGACTGAGGTGCAGCTTGTGAGGCTCAGGAGTGTTATATAGTCCACGACTGAGGTGCAGCTTGTGAGGCTCAGGAGTGTTATATAGTCCACGACTGAGGTGCAGCTTGTGAGGCTCAGGAGTGTTATATAGTCCACGACTGAGGTGCAGCTTGTGAGGCTCAGGAGTGTTATATAGTCCACGACTGAGGTGCAGCTTGTGAGGCTCAGGAGTGTTATATAGTCCACGACTGAGGTGCAGCTTGTGAGGCTCAGGAGTGTTATATAGTCCATCACGACTGAGGTGCAGCTTGTGAGGCTCAGGAGTGTCATATAGTCCATCACGACTGAGGTGCAGCTTGTGAGGCTCAGGAGTGTCATATAGTCCGTCACGACTGAGGTGCAGCTTGTGAGGCTCAGGAGTGTCATATAGTCCATCACGACTGAGGTGCAGCTTGTGAGGCTCAGGAGTGTCATATAGTCCATCACGACTGAGGTGCAGCTTGTGAGGCTCAGGAGTGTCATATAGTCCATCACGACTGAGGTGCAGCTTGTGAGGCTCAGGAGTGTTATATAGTCCGTCACGACTGAGGTGCAGCTTGTGAGGCTCAGGAGTGTCATATAGTCCGTCACGACTGAGGTGCAGCTTGTGAGGCTCAGGAGTTATATAGTCCATCACGACTGAGGTGCAGCTTGTGAGGCTCAGGAGTGTCATATAGTCCGTCACGACTGAGGTGCAGCTTGTGAGGCTCAGGAGTGTTATATAGTTCGTCACGACTGAGGTGCAGCTTGTGAGGCTCAGGAGTGTTATATAGTCCATCACGACTGAGGTGCAGCTTGTGAGGCTCAGGAGTGTCATATAGTCCATCACGACTGAGGTGCAGCTTGTGAGGCTCAGGAGTGTCATATAGTCCGTCACGACTGAGGTGCAGCTTGTGAGGCTCAGGAGTGTTATATAGTCCATCACGACTGAGGTGCAGCTTGTGAGGCTCAGGAGTGTCATATAGTGCATCACGACTGAGGTGCAGCTTGTGAGGCTCAGGAGTGTCATATAGTCCTCGACTGAGGTGTAGCTTGTGAGGCTCAGGAGTGTCATATAGTCCATCACGACTGAGGTGCAGCTTGTGAGGCTCAGGAGTGTCATGTAGTCCATCACGACTGAGGTGCAGCTTGTGAGGCTCAGGAGTGTCATATAGTCCATCACGACTGAGGTGCAGCTTGTGAGGCTCAGGAGTGTCATATAGTCCATCACGACTGAGGTGCAGCTTGTGAGGCTCAGGAGTGTCATATAGTCCGTCACGACTGAGGTGCAGCTTGTGAGGCTCAGGAGTGTCATATAGTCCATCACGACTGAGGTGCAGCTTGTGAGGCTCAGGAGTGTCATATAGTCCATCACGACTGAGGTGCAGCTTGTGAGGCTCAGGAGTGTCATATAGTCCATCACGACTGAGGTGCAGCTTGTGAGGCTCAGGAGTGTCATATAGTCCATCACGACTGAGGTGCAGCTTGTGAGGCTCAGGAGTGTCATATAGTCCATCACGACTGAGGTGCAGCTTGTGAGGCTCAGGAGTGTCATATAGGCCATCACGACTGAGGTGCAGCTTGTGAGGCTCAGGAGTGTCATATAGGCCATCACGACTGAGGTGCAGCTTGTGAGGCTCAGGAGTGTCATATAGGCCATCACGACTGAGGTGCAGCTTGTGAGGCTCAGGAGTGTCATATAGGCCATCACGACTGAGGTGCAGCTTGTGAGGCTCAGGAGTGTCATATAGGCCATCACGACTGAGGTGCAGCTTGTGAGGCTCAGGAGTGTCATATAGGCCATCACGACTGAGGTGCAGCTTGTGAGGCTCAGGAGTGTCATATAGGCCATCACGACTGAGGTGCAGCTTGTGAGGCTCAGGAGTGTCATATAGTCCTCGACTGAGGTGCAGCTTGTGAGGCTCAGGAGTGTCATATAGTCCATCACGACTGAGGTGCAGCTTGTGAGGCTCAGGAGTGTCATATAGGCCATCACGACTGAGGTGCAGCTTGTGAGGCTCAGGAGTGTCATATAGTCCTCGACTGAGGTGCAGCTTGTGAGGCTCAGGAGTGTTATATAGTCCATCACGACTGAGGTGCAGCTTGTGAGGCTCAGGAGTGTCATATAGTCCATCACGACTGAGGTGCAGCTTGTGAGGCTCAGGAGTGTCATATAGGCCATCACGACTGAGGTGCAGCTTGTGAGGCTCAGGAGTGTCATATAGGCCATCACGACTGAGGTGCAGCTTGTGAGGCTCAGGAGTGTCATATAGTCCATCACGACTGAGGTGCAGCTTGTGAGGCTCAGGAGTGTCATATAGTCCATCACGACTGAGGTGCAGCTTGTGAGGCTCAGGAGTGTCATATAGTCCATCACGACTGAGGTGCAGCTTGTGAGGCTCAGGAGTGTCATATAGTCCATCACGACTGAGGTGCAGCTTGTGAGGCTCAGGAGTGTCATATAGTCCATCACGACTGAGGTGCAGCTTGTGAGGCTCAGGAGTGTTATATAGTCCATCACGACTGAGGTGCAGCTTGTGAGGCTCAGGAGTGTCATATAGTCCGTCACGACTGTTGACAGTCTGCTACATATTTTTCTTTTTTTTTTGCAGTGCACATCTTTTACTGTTGAAACATAGTTGCTGAGAGGAACTTCATTACGACATTTCGCCCCTGAAACTTTTACTCTCTGCATTCGTGTCTTATTAACTAATTTGTCGGCTGTTCTTCCATTGAAATCTTACGCAGGTCGGAGACCAGGATAATAAGATGAAGTAAGATTTGTTTGGATTTTTAACCCGGATGGGTAGTCACCCAAGATAACCCAGGTGTGTCATGGAGGACTGGGGGGGTTCTTTCAATCTTGTCCCCCAGTGTGCGACCCCCACACCAGTAGACTAACACCCAGGTACCTACTTACTGCTGTGTGAACAGGGATGAGGGAGGGAGGTGGTGATGCTTTTCCGGAACCACCACCCAAGTAAACCATTGACTGGGTATGTACACTGTTGCAATTAATTTTCTGCAGTTGAAGTGGTTAATGTCTGGTGTACGCTGGTTAATACCTTAGATGGCGACTTTCTGGCCGGACACAGCAGCCAGATGTTATGCTACGCTGAATCATTCCACTACATTGTTTTAACACTTGTCTCTAGCTAAGACACATTTCACAACACAATAGCATTCTTACCTATTTTTTTATACTTGAAGTGTGTATGTGATATAATGATGAAATGAGTTATTTTTTCTTCTTCCCATGAACAAGATGGTTGTGGTACATAGCGTTTATAAGGTAACGTAGGAGTGGCTGCCTTACACTAGGGGGAAAATAGGTACCTGTAAGCAGTTTGGAGGTAACACACACACACACACACACACACACACACACACACACACACACACACACACACACACACACACACACACACACACACACACACGGTGTACGTGCCTGCGAGCATCGCCCCCGCCACCCGGTCTAGCACTAAGGAAGGCTAATAACTGGCCTTCTGAGTGCAGATTGCACTTTGTGTATTCATAATTGCCTCCATAATATTTTCTTCGACGATAACTGCATGTAAATTCAAGTTATGCTTGGAATTGATTGGCATAATTGAAGGTAAACCTATCGTCGTGTGACCCACACCAGAGTAGGTCACTGAAAGTCTGTCTTCCATGTCCACGTTGTACTCAGTTCTGATCACAGTGGCCTGCTTGCCCTCTCTCTCTCTCTCTCTCTCTCTCTCTCTCTCTCTCTCTCTCTCTCTCTCTCTCTCTCTCTCTCTCTCTCTCTCTCTCTCTCTCTCTCTCTCTCTCTCTCTCGTAATATTTTTTTGTTCAGGTTTCTCTTGCTACGTTTGGAATTGCCATTAAATTTTAAAGGAAGATTAGAGTGCTAACGTATCTCATTTATTATTAAGATTTAACAACTTGTCTGGGTGTTTATAGAACCACTGGTGGGTTGACAGCATGTATGTACCCGCTTACAAACTGTCCACAGAAACATTCTGGTCATTTTAGTAATATAGCCAGACTGAATTCGTGGTCAGGAACCCTATTCCATGAACCAGTCCTAAGGAAAGACACTTTTATGCTTGCTGTAGGGCCGAACTTGCGTATTTGTACAGGAAGACAGCACAAACATTCCACTTACCACCCAGAGACTGGAAAGAAGTACTTCCTAACGTCCAGGTGGTTAATACGTGTCTTTAGTTGCCGTTTCTCAGCTTTCTCTCTTCTCAAACACTAAAGACGTTAGTAGAAGCCTCCATTGGGGCCACAGATACAGGTTTTATGGAAGACTCTCCTGCCCACATGACCAGCAACAAACCTAACTTCTGTCCCTTCAGTGTTGTTTTCAGGGATTTGAGAAAGTCTTAAACAATTATCGTATAGTATGTAGATTTCTCGAATCATGGGTACAAATGTTTACCCTGGCTCCCTGTGCTCCCTGCTTTCCCTCCGTGTCTCCCTGCTCCCCCTTCGTGTCTCCCTGCTCCTCCTTCGTGGCTCCCTACTCCCCTTCCATGTCTCCTCGACTCGTTCCATGCTCACGTGTCTCCCCTCACTTCTCTCCCTCATTCTTATATCTGACATAGACAGGGACATCAATCATATCACTGTATCATCCTCTTGTAGACAGAAGGAGATGCCTGAGCACAGCTCAGACATCTCCAACACGATTGTCCTCAAAGATTTGTTAAGTTACACCATGAATTAAGGAAAGATCCTGGACTTCACCTTACGAAACAGACAAAGCAAATGCGAGAGTAATTATGGACAAGGTACATTATAGTGAAAAAATGAACATGTTATTAGAAGACGGGAGAAATTACGTGCCCCTTTTAAGGCAGGCGATACTGATGAGCTGAAAAAATGTACAGAGAACCTTCACAGTATGTATAAACTCAGTCAAACGCCTAAATTGCTGAGAGCGCTTTAGGTTACTGGAAATGTACTCTTTAGAATGTAGGCGAGAAGGATGCATCATAATCCACACCTGGAAGATACGGGAAGGATTAGTTACAAACCTGCACACCGAAATTGCTACTTATGAAAAGAGTCTTGGCAGACGGTGCAGGATGGCTCCAGTGAAAAGCAGGGTAGTGACGAGTACACTGAGAGAACTCGATAAGTGTAAAGGGTCCACGATTCTTCAACACCGTGCATAAGGGGTATTACCAACAAATCCACAGCTGTCTTTAAGAGGAAACTCTGCAGATTCCCCAAAACGGTGCACTAACAGCTTGATCGATCAGTCCAGCAACCAGGAGGCCTAGTCTGTGACAGGGCAACGGGGGCGGTGACCTGAAGCGACTCCAGGTAAACTCCAGATAATTGCTTCTGAACAGTCGACCAGCGAGGGTTTATGCAACATGGCGGTTTAATTCTGAAGTTTAACATATCACAGCAACCTGTTTTATTTAATACAGAGCACAACAAGCCTCTATTAGGTCAGCGTTTTTCTAAAGAAGAGCGAAATGTGATCGTTTATAAAGCTTTCTTGTATTGTTTTCATATTGCACGTATAAGCTGAATTTTGGGGTTAAACAAGATATATGGAAGACGAGTTGTTGACTGATACACTGAGTTGTTGAAGCAGTTGTCCAGGCGGTCTGCTGAAGGTACCTGCTGAAAGTGCCCTGTTGAAGGTGCCCTGCTGAAGGTGCTCTGTTGAAGGTGCCCTGTTGAAGGTACCCTGCTGAAGGTGCTCTGTTGAAGGTGCCCTGTTGAAGGTGCCCTGATGAAGGTACCCTGCTGAAGGTGCCCTGCTGAAGGTGCCCTGCTGAAGGTGCTCTGTTGAAGGTGCCCTGTTGAAGGTACCCTGCTGAAGGTGCTATGTTGAAGGTGCCCTGTTGAAGGTGCCCTGTTGAAGGTGCGCTGATGAAGGTGCCCTGCTGAAGGTGCCCTGCTGAAGGTGCTCTGTTGAAGGTACCCTGCTGAAGGTGCCCTGTTGAAGGTTCCCTGTTGAAGGTGCCCTGTTGAAGGTGCCCTGTTGAAGGTGCCCTGTTGAAGGTACCCTGCTGAAGGTGCCCTGTTGAAGGTTCCCTGTTGAAGGTGCCCTGTTGAAGGTGCCCTGCTGAAGGTGCTCTGTTGAAGGTACCCTGCTGAAGGTGCCCTGTTGAAGGTTCCCTGTTGAAGGTTCCCTGTTGAAGGTGCCCTGCTGAAGGTGCTCTGTTGAAGGTACCCTGCTGAAGGTGCCCTGTTGAAGGTACCCTGCTGAAGGTGCCCTGTTGAAGGTTCCCTGTTGAAGGTGCCCTGTTGAAGGTGCCCTGCTGAAGGTGCTCTGTTGAAGGTACCCTGCTGAAGGTGCCCTGTTGAAGGTACCCTGCTGAAGGTGCCCTGTTGAAGGTTCCCTGTTGAAGGTGCCCTGTTGAAGGTGCCCTGTTGAAGGTGCCCTGCTGAAGGTGCTCTGTTGAAGGTGCCCTGTTGAAGGTGCCCTGCTGAAGGTACCCTGTTGAAGGTGCCCTGTTGAAGGTTCCCTGTTGAAGGTGCCCTGCTGAAGGTGCCCTGCTGAAGGTGCTCTGTTGAAGGTGCCCTGTTGAAGGTGCCCTGCTGAAGGTGCTCTGTTGAAGGTTCCCTGTTGAAGGTGCCCTGTTGAAGGTGCCCTGTTGAAGGTGCCCTGCTGAAGGTGCTCTGTTGAAGGTACCCTGTTGAAGGTGCCCTGCTGAAGGTGCTCTGTTGAAGGTGCCCTGTTGAAGGTGCCCTGCTGAAGGTACCCTGTTGAAGGTGCCCTGTTGAAGGTTCCCTGCTGAAGGTGCCCTGCTGAAGGTACCCTGTTGAAGGTGCTCTGTTGAAGGTACCCTGTTGAAGGTGCCCTGCTGAAGGTGCCCTGTTGAAGGTGCCCTGCTGAAGGTACCCTGTTGAAGGTGCTCTGTTGAAGGTACCCTGTTGAAGGTGCTCTGTTGAAGGTTCCCTGTTGAAGGTGCCCTGTTGAAGGTGCCCTGTTGAAGGTACCCTGCTGAAGGTGCTCTGTTGAAGGTGCCCTGTTGAAGGTGCCCTGCTGAAGGTACCCTGTTGAAGGTGCTCTGTTGAAGGTACCCTGTTGAAGGTGCCCTGCTGAAGGTGCCCTGCTGAAGGTGCTCTGTTGAAGGTTCCCTGTTGAAGGTGCCCTGCTGAAGGTGCCCTGCTGAAGGTGCTCTGTTGAAGGTGCCCTGTTGAAGGTGCCCTGCTGAAGGTTCCCTGTTGAAGGTGCCCTGCTGAAGGTGCTCTGTTGAAGGTTCCCTGTTGAAGGTGCTCTGTTGAAGGTGCCCTGTTGAAGGTTCCCTGTTGAAGGTGCCCTGCTGACGGTGCTCTGTTGAAGGTGCTCTGTTGAAGGTACCCTGTTGAAGGTGCTCTGTTGAAGGTACCCTGTTGAAGGTGCTCTGTTGAAGGTACCCTGTTGAAGGTGCCCTGCTGAAGGTGCCCTGCTGAAGGTGCTCTGTTGAAGGTTCCCTGTTGAAGGTGCCCTGCTGAAGGTGCTCTGTTGAAGGTGCCCTGTTGAAGGTGCCCTGTTGAAGGTGCCCTGCTGAAGGTGCTCTGTTGAAGGTTCCCTGTTGAAGGTGCTCTGTTGAAGGTGCCCTGTTGAAGGTTCCCTGCTGAAGGTGCCCTGCTGAAGGTACCCTGTTGAAGGTGCCCTGTTGAAGGTGCCCTGCTGAAGGTACCCTGTTGAAGGTGCCCTGTTGAAGGTGCCCTGCTGAAGGTGCCCTGCTGAAGGTGCCCTGTTGAAGGTGCTCTGTTGAAGGTGCCCTGTTGAAGGTGCCCTGTTGAAGGTGCCCTGTTGAAGGTGCCCTGTTGAAGGTGCCCTGCTGAAGGTGCCCTGCTGAAGGTGCCCTGTTGAAGGTGCCCTGCTGAAGGTGCCCTGTTGAAGGTACCCTGCTGAAGGTGCCCTGCTGAAGGTGCCCTGTTGAAGGTACCCTGCTGAAGGTGCCCTGCTGAAGGTGCCCTGTTGAAGGTGCCCTGCTGAAGGTGCCCTGTTGAAGGTGCCCTGCTGAAGGTGCCCTGCTGAAGGTACCCTGCTGAAGGTACCCTGCTGAAGGTACCCTGTTGAAGGTGCCCTGTTGAAGGTGCCCTGCTGAAGGTGCCCTGCTGAAGGTGCCCTGTTGAAGGTGCCCTGCTGAAGGTGCCCTGTTGAAGGTGCCCTGCTGAAGGTGCCCTGCTGAAGGTGCCCTGTTGAAGGTGCCCTGCTGAAGGTGCCCTGCTGAAGGTACCCTGCTGAAGGTACCCTGCTGAAGGTGCCCTGCTGAAGGTGCCCTGCTGAAGGTACCCTGCTGAAGGTGCCTTGCTGAAGGTACCCTGCTGAAGGTACCCTGCTGAAGGTGCCTTGCTGAAGGTACCCTGCTGAAGGTACCCTGCTGAAGGTAACCTGCTGAAGGTAACCTGCTGAAGTCTTTCGGCTGAGGCTAACACTACTAAAGTCTCCCAGCTCAGGCTGCCACTACTAAAGTCTCTCAGCTCAGATTAACAAGAATTTAACACTACATGAAATCCGTGGTGTGTGATGGAGTGTCAGGGCAGCTGTGTTAGCTTGTGTCTCCCTCTGGAACTGTCATGTACAATAGAGGTGGCAGCACATTGCTGATGTATGCAGTTTAGCTAAATAAAAACAAATGACGTTAATTGTACTGGTGCCTCCATTTACTGCCTCTGATGGTGTTACACTGCAGTGTGGCACTCACTGCCCCTGTTGGTGTTACACTGCAGTGTGTCACTCACTGCCCCGGTGGTGTTACACTGCAGTGTGGCACTCACTGTTCCTGCTGGTGTTACACTGCAGTGTGGCACTCACTGCCCCTGCTGGTGTTACACTGCAGTGTGGCACTCACTGCCCCTAGTGTTACACTGCAGTGTGGCACTCAATGCCCCTGCTGGTGTTACACCGCAGTGTGGCACTCAATGCCCCTGCTGGTGTTACACTGCAGTGTGGCACTCACTGCCCCGGTGGTGTTACACTGCAGTGTGGCACTTACTGTTCCTGCTGGTGTTACACTGCAGTGTGGCACTCACTGCCCCTGGTGGTGTTACACTGCAGTGTAGCACTCACTGCCCCTGATGGTGTTACCCTGCAGTGTGGCACTCACGGCCCCTATTGGTGTTACACTGCAGTGTGGCACTCACTGCCCCTGCTGGTGTTAAACTGCAGTGTGGCACTCACTGCCCCTGCTGGTGTTACACTGCAGTGTGGCACTCATTGCCCCTGATGGTGTTGCACTGCAGTGTGGCACTCACTGCCCCTGGTAGTGTTACACTACAATGTGTCAGTAAGTCACTGACCCTGCAGGCAGTACACTGCAGTGTGTCAGTAAGTCACTGACCCTGCAGGCAGTACACTGCAGTGTGTCAGTAAGTCACTGACCCTGCAGGCAGTATGCTACACTGTCAGTAAGTCACTGACCCTGCAGGCAGTACACTACAGTGTGTCAGTAAGTCACTGACCCTGCAGGCAGTACACTGCAGTGTGTCAGTAAGTCACTGACCCTGCAGGCAGTACACTTCAGTGTGTCAGTAAGTCACTGACCCTGCAGGCAGTACACTTCAGTGTGTCAGTAAGTCACTGACCCTGCAGGCAGTACACTTCAGTGTGTCAGTAAGTCACTGACCCTGCAGGCAGTACACTGTACTATCTATAGCTTGGTCTCAGTAGTCACTGAGTACATTCTCCATTCCAACATAATAGGGTCAACAGCACCATTCTGTTTACATTGTTTAAACTTGTTTGATACTTGAGGTGGGCGTCGCCCAGGTTGACGTAAGCTGCTGGTGTCAGTGTAAGAAACAGTAGCAGCAGCAACATTGGTAAGCTGCTTGTGTCAGTGCAAGAAGCAGCAACAGCATTGGTAAGCTGCTTGTGTCAGTGTAAGTAGAGGCAGTAATAGGAAGACGCCTGAGGGTGGGAGTGTAAACAAACACTCTTTCCCCTGAGTGTGAGTGTGTGTGTGTGTGTGCTTCATGCACAAAATTCACCACCAGCCAACCGAGTGTAGTGTGTTGCATCAAGTTAGTAATGTACACCTCTATTTGAATATTAAGGGACTTCTGCTATGTTTTACGTGCTTCTTTTTATAAACAAACTGGTAAGGAATTGATTGCATCAAATCCAGCAGCAGCCCGCCAGCTGTAGTGTGTTGTGCATTTAGTTAGTAATGTACACCTTTGCTGGAGTAGTAAGGCACTTCTGCCTTTTTTATTTTTATGGGCTAAGATTACTTTAGTCCCGTACAGAGCTAATAAATCATTTAAAACACTAAAAATGCCTGAAAGTCCAAAATATATACTCGCTGGAGCGGAGGGATGCCTGGTAATATATAGTTGGAGGGTCTGGGCCCAAACCTAAACATTGTCATAACATACTACAGTTAAAAGCAGGAGGTGCCTTGGGCACAATAAGGGAACATTGTATCAACATCTGTTTTTGATATGCTTCCAGAAAGCATCAGAAACATTGCCAGAACAAGTGTAGAAGTCTTCAAGAGGAAATTTGATATTTCTCTGCACTAAATTCAAAATTAACCAGGCTGTGATGGATATGTGGGCCAGTGAGCTGTCACTAATAACTGCCTGGTTGACTAGGAAAATACCAGAGATGACCAGACAAGAATGGTCCGGGGACAGAACTGCGGGAACAGGAAAACTATCGAAACACTTCAAATATATAGGGTAGTTCCCACAAGTTAACTATCCCTGCCCTAGGAGAGTTCCCACAAGTTAACTATCCCTGCCCTAGGAGAGTTCCCACAAGTTTACTATCCCTGGCCTAGGAGAGTTCCCACAAGTTAACTCTCCCTGCCCTAGGAGAGTTCCCACAAGTTAACTATCCTTGCCCTAGGAGAGTTCCCACAAGTTGACTATCCCTGGCCTAGGAGAGTTCCCACAAGTTAACTATTCCTGCCCTAGGAGAGTTCCCACAAGTTAACTATCTCTGCCCTAGGAGAGTTCCCACAAGTTAACTATCCCTGCCCTAGGAGAGTTCCCACAAGTTAACTATCCTTGCCCTAGGAGAGTTCCCACAAGTTAACTATCCCTCTCCAACTGTGACGATGGAACCACTTACAGCCCTAAATCATGTACGTTCCTTGTGCCCCCAGGGTACTCTCCCATGTATCAAAAGTAATTTCACACCTATGCCTCAGTCTGCACCACCTCTTGTTTGCGCCACAGCGACAAATCGTGGTCGTCAACCATCGCAGAGATCACCAAGGACCAGTGTACAGAGTCATTATAAACCTCGTAGTATTCATAGTACATTCAGTAACCATAGTCAGTGGACTTGTTACAACTGTGGTTTCCGTGGCCATATTGCAATTAATTGTCCTGATAGTCACCCTAAGAGGCATCGTACTGATGATGAGTACCAGTCAGATCTTCCCTACTGTACTTATCATAGAATACATGGACATGACACATCTGAGTGCAATGCTCTCTACAACCTTCAGTACTCTAGGTCTTTCCGTGGCCGTTCCAACCGCAGAACCCGTAGAGGAAACAGACGTCATGGTTCTCAAACTAACCAGAACCAGGCTCATTCTTCCAATTCGGGGGAATTCGAGCGCCCCAGTCAAACCGTCCCATGGTGACAGTAGGTGATAATGAGTACACCATCCCCGTTCACAATTCCTTTGAAGCCTTAAGCAGTCTCGAGAATGACAATCCTGCTGATGATGTTGCTTCACACGTCTCTGACGTAGATGATTTTGGGGATGAAGTGGAACAAATCTTTTCTGATGACAATCCACCCTTTTGTTTGCACATAACTTCCAATGCAACCATAGGCCCTATAGTGCAAGCATGTGTTCATAATGCGCCCGTTCATTTGTTCATGGACTCTGGTGCGCAAGTCAATATCAGGTCTAGTTTGTTTAGGGATAAGCAGTTACGACATGTCCTTCTCGTAGAACCGACTCATGTGTCCTCCCTTAGTGGAGTAGCTGGTTCTCACCTGCGTGTCTGCGGTCGGACTTCCCTCACTTTTTCTATCCAAGGTAGAGACTTCACTGCTTCCTTCCTTGTTGTCGACCAGATTACTTTCCCTGGTGACCTTCTACTGGGATTTGCTTCTATGCGAGACTTACGTATTGTGCTCGACCCTTATCGATGGCATGCCCAAATTGATGACGTGATCGTACCATTTTGGGGTTACCAGCTTGGATCCGAGATCTGCCATACTGCTGCAGAGTATGACATTCGAATTAAGTCCTTACAGGCCAGTGCATTTTCCAGTAGCGTACCCAAGCGGTCAGGCACTGATGATCCTGTCATTCCTGTCTGTGTTCCTGCAACTTCAGACTTGCAAGATAGTGTCCAGTTACCTTAAGTGTCCGAGGACGCTCTGACTACCTTGAGTGCTGAGCCTATCCCTGCAATGTCTGCTAGTTCAAGTGGTAGTTTCTCCACAGGGGGACGCCTTGTCGGAAAACGATTACTTGCAACTAGTAATGCCATCTCTTGTTGATGTCATATGCCGTCTGCAGAAAGACGTTTCTGTCGCGGCTAGTGCCCTCACTAGAGTGTCTGTTGTTGTTCCTAGTGTTCCAGATGGTGATAACGTCCTAGTTGACAGTGATTCTTGCAAAGTAAAAGGTCTATTTGTTGAACCATCCTTACATGTTGTAAGAGATAGTAAGATCCATTTCTTCACTTCTGGTCACAGTGTTCGTCTCAACAAATACCAATCTTGTTGACCTTGTTCACTATCCTTACCCTGTTCAGGTAGAGGATGAGTTGTCACCTGACCAGTGGGTCGGTGCTATTTCTACCAGGGAGACCTCATCCACTTCACTGGATCAATCTGTTCCACCAGTTGAGGAGAAAGACATAGCTCCCACTGACTTCCCAGATGAAGTCAAGCGTTTGTTGACTCTGTTGAACAAACGTCGTAAAGCCATTGCCTCACCAGGTGAGAAGATGGGTATAATGAACTTATTGTCCCATTGTATTCCACTTGAACCTGGTACTAGACCTATCTATATACCTGCGTACAGAATGCCTCATTCACAAGTTGCTGTCGTAGAAGAATTGATCAATCAAATGCTTGATGATGGAGTTATTGCACCTAGCAATTCACCTTGGAATGTGCCCTTGATCCTAGTACCTAAGAAGGATGGTACTTGGCGCCCAGTGATTGACTTTAGGAAGTTAAATGCGAAAACTATTCCAGATCGCTTCCCACTCCCTGTACTGGGTGGTCTTTTACGTAACATCAGAGATAACAAAGTCTTTTCAACCCCGGACTTGTTACAAGGGTTTTGGCAAGTCTCTCTTCACGAGGACAGCCAAGAGCTAACTGCATTCTCCACTCCTACAGGTCATTATCACTTCCTCCGTATGGCGTTTGGATTACGATCCTCTGCTATCACGTTCTCAAGGCTCAAGATGATGTAATCGTCATGTCTAAGGATGTGGATACACACTTGAAAAGACTTGATGTAGTACTTGGTAAGCTTGAAGAAGCCAATTTAAAGATCAAACTGTCTAAATGTCAATTTTTCAGATCAGAAATTAAGTTTCTTGGTCACGTAGTCACTCCTAGAGGGGTTACGACTGACCAAAGTAAAGTAACGGCAGTACTAAATTTTCCAACTCCCAAAACTGCTGATGCCGTAAGATCCTTTGTGGGCTTAGCAGGTTTTTATAGATCTTTCATTGCCAATTTTTCTTCCATAGCTGCTCCTCTAACTGAGTTGCTTAAGAAAGATGCTCCTTTTGTTTGGACCTTCCGTCAAGAAAGAGCATTCCAAACTCTAAAAGAAAATCTAACATCTGCTCCAATTTTGAAATTTCCAGATTTTTCTAAGCCCTTCTATCTGACAACTGATGCTAGTTCTATTGGCATAGGTGCCGTACTAGCTCAGAAGACTGATAGCAAGTACAACGCAGTTGCATTTGCTAGCCGAGTCCTTACGAAGGCTGAGCATAATTATACAGTAACTGAGCAAGAAGCTTTAGCAATAGTATGGCCTTTAAAGCACTTCCGAGACATTATTTATCATTACTCTGTTCATGTCTTGACAGACCATGCTCCACTGATACCTTTATTCCAGAACAAACAACCTACTGGAAGGTTAGCCAGATGGACCTTGACTATCCAAGAGTTCAATCCCACCTTTGAACACTTACCTGGCAAGTCAAATGTAGTCGCAGATGCCTTATCGCGACATGTTAGTATAGTAACTGCAGACCCTCCATTTAGTGCTGAGGATGTAAAGAATGCTCAACGAACAGATCCCATGTGGTCTGGTGTGATTCGATTCCTGCTCCAGGAAGATCTTATTTTGACTGTGAAGCCACCAGCACCCATCAGTGACTTTGTCATGAACCAAGAATTACTGTATCGAACAGCCGAGTTGGGTACTCCTAGCCGAAGAGTATACCAGTTAGTAATTCCAGTCACTAGTGAATGTAGCCTTACAGCTAGTTCACGATGTACCAGGTGTTGTGCACCCTGGTATGGATCGTTCAGTAAAACAAGCCAGATGGAAATACTTTTGGCCTCGTATGGCAACTGATATTTCTGAGTATGTTAAGAAATGTAGTGTCTGCATGCAACATATAGGTAATGCTAATGGCCCTAATCCAATCCAAGTGTATCCAACTACTAGCGAACCGTGGGAAAGAGTTGCGCTAGATCTGTTAACTAATTTCCAATGTTCCCTCCAGGGCAACAAACTTCTGTGTGTTATGGTAGACCATTTCACCAGATATTGTGAGTTAGTTCCTATTGCAGATAAGACTGCCGAGACAGTAGCTAAAGCGTTTAAAGAATGCATTTTTTATCTGCAGGCATACCACCCCTAAGTCCCTAGTAACAGATAATGGAGGTGAATTCTGTAATGAGATTCTTGAAAATTTGTGTACCTTGTACAAGATCTCTAAATCCACCATTGTTCATCATCATCCTGCCAGCAATGGGTTGGTGGAACGTACCAATAAGAAAGTACTTGATGTCTTGAGAGCCACTATCAATCCCAACAGTGAAACTTGGGATGAAGTTATACCTGATGTGCAGTGTGCTATAAATTCTGCTTACAATGTTTCTATAGGTGACACTCCACATTATGCAGTGTGCGTTATGAGTTGCTATATTCTAATCCAAAACCAAATTACAACCCTGATGATTTCATAGCAACTTGTACCAGCTTAACTCAAAGTGTTTTTAGAAGAATCCGTGAAACACTTTATAAATCAACAGCAGAATTTACAAGAGTCGCTAACACTCGAGCAAAGCCGTCCAAAATCAAAGTAGGTTCGAGAGTTATGCTGACTAACTTTAACAAAACGTATGCAATGCCTAAGCTTGATCAAAAGTTTGTTGGTCCTTATCGAGTAGTTGAACATATCACTGGTAATAAGTATAAGGTTAGAGAAATTAGTACTGGTCAGTATAAAGAATCGCATTTTGATCATATGAAGTTAGTATGTGATGATAATGATGTTCCAACCCAGACTAATGTGACAGACTCTGACAATCCTCCTGGTCCTGTACTCTCTACCTCTGATACTCAGTCAGACGATCAACCTGAATGTCGTTATTCCCTACATACACGACAGGTATTGAGAAATCCTCAAGTATCATTTGTAACTACCAATTCAGATTTGCCTCAAATACAGCATGAGTTAGCCAGTGCAACAGAGTTTGATCCTCCCAGAGATGACACCCATTCTGCATATATCAATCTCACCCTAGCAGAGTTGGGGTTAAATGTAAATGACCTGTATAGATGAATAATTACAGTATCAACTTATCAGTATTCAAGAATTTTTTTTTTTGTGTTCACGTTCTCTCCGAATTCTGAGAGTTAAAAGTCTAGATTTGAGTGCACCGAATCTGCCTTTCTGTTAAACACTTCTTTCTTTGCATATATTCCTTCCTCAGAATCCGTAGATCACATGAATACAGATCAATCGATCAAATTTTTTTTATCACTTCTATTGTGTAATCCCAATGTTGAGTTTCATTCGATGAGTTGTGCTATATCATACCTTGTAATGCATTACTGTTTTATTACAGTTTCAATTACGTAAGCTTCCATTCCAATATTTTACTTATGTATATTATAATGTTCAATTGTTGTGTACTTTGACATTGTATAGAATCAGCCCAAGCCATACACCTGCCGTCTCTAGTTTGTATTAGTTGTATGTCGGGACGACATACATTAGTGTCGCCGAGCTCTCAGTAGTAGTACCAGTTCCTAGTAACCAGTTACCAGTAACCAGTGTAACAGTAAATGACTCACTACCAACTGTCTGTGTGAATCACTGTTATTCATATTGCTGCTGACCATAGCAGGATTTCAAACACCCCTCACCCTGTAGGCACTGGTGGGTCAGTCGAAGATAGAGAGCAGAGAGAGGCAGGTCGGCTGTTGGCGCTTCCCATACTTCCCATTATATATTATATGTACTACCAGCCTACGTGAGTATTTCTACCCATCCACGTTATCGAAAACCCACATGACACATGGCCCAGGAGAGTTCCCACAAGTTAACTATACTTGCCCTAGGAGAGTTCCCACAAGTTAACTATCCCTGGCCTAGGAGAGTTCCCACAAGTTAACTATCCTTGCCCTTGGATAGTTCCCACAAGTTAACTATCCCTGGCCTAGGAGAGTTCCCACAAGTTAACTATCCCTGCCCTAGGATAGTTCCCACAAGTTAACTATCCCTGCCCTAGGAGAGTTCCCACAAGTTAACTATCCCTGACCTAGGAGAGTTCCCACAAGTTAACTATCCCTTGCCTAGGATAGTTCCCACAAGTTAACTATCCCTGCCCTAGGAGAGTTCCCACAAGTTAACTATCTCTGCCCTAGGATAGTTCCCACAAGTTAACTATCCCTGCCCTAGGAGAGTTCCCACAAGTTAACTATCCCTGGCCTAGGAGAGTTCCCACAAGTTAACTATCCCTGCCCTAGGAGAGTTCCCACAAGTTAATTATCCCTGCCCTAGGAGAGTTCCCACAAGTTAATTATCCCTGCCCTAGGAGAGTTCCCACAAGTTAACTATCCCTGGCCTAGGAGAGTTCCCACAAGTTAACTATCCCTGGCCCAGGAGAGTTCCCACAAGTTAACTATCCCTGCCCTAGGAGAGTTCCCACAAGTTAACTATCCCTGCCCTAGGAGAGTTCCCACAAGTTAACTATCCCTGCCCTAGGATAGTTCCCACAAGTTAACTATCCCTGCCCTAGGAGAGTTCCCACAAGTTAACTATCCCTGCCCTAGGATAGTTCCCACAAGTTAACTATCCCTGGCCTAGGAGAGTTCCCACAAGTTAACTATCCCTGCCCTAGGAGAGTTCCCACAAGTTAACTATCCCTGCCCTAGGAGAGTTCCCACAAGTTAACTATCCCTGCCCTAGGAGAGTTCCCACAAGTTAACTATCCCTGGCCTAGGAGAGTTCCCACAAGTTAACTATCCCTGCCCTAGGAGAGTTCCCACAAGTTAACTATCCCTGCCCTAGGAGAGTTCCCACAAGTTAACTATCCCTGCCCTAGGAGAGTTCCCACAAGTTAACTATCCCTGCCCTAGGAGAGTTCCCACAAGTTAACTATCCCTGGCCTAGGAGAGTTCCCACAAGTTAACTATCCCTGGCCTAGGAGAGTTCCCACAAGTTAACTATCCCTGCCCTAGGAGAGTTCCCACAAGTTAACTATCCCTGCCCTAGGAGAGTTCCCACAAGTGAGGCAGCCGCAGCTAAATCACACACTACTATTTTTTTAATTACTTGGTGGTTATACATGCGTAGCTGTAATTAGCTATTTGTGGTTACAGGTGGGTTGATGGGTGGGTGGGTGGGTTGTAAAGAGGCAGAAAGGGAGGATTGGGTGTCTATATATATATATATATATATATATATATATATATATATATATATATATATATATATATATATATATATATATGTATATATACATATATATATATATATATATATATATATATATATATATATATATATATATATATATATATATATATACATGTATATATATATATATATATATATATATATATATATATATATATATATATATATATATTATATATATATATATTATATATATATATATATATATATATATATATATATACATATATATATATATATATATATATATATATATATATATATATATATATATATATATATATATATATATATGTATATATATATATATATATATATATATATATATATGTATATATATATATATAATATATACAGTTTTTAAACTACAACATTAACACCCCTCCTTCAGAGTGCAGGCACTGTACTTCCCATCTCCAGGACTCAAGTCCGGCCTACCGGTTTCCCTGAATCCCTTCATAAATGTTACTTTGCTCACACTCCAACAGCACGTCAAGTATTAAAAACCATTTGTCTCCATTCACTCCTATCAAACACGCTCACGCATGCCTGCTGGAAGTCCAAGCCCCTCGCACACAAAACCTCCTTTACCCCCTCCCTCCAACCTTTCCTAGGCCGACCCCTACCCCGCCTTCCTTCCACTACAGACTGATACACTCTTGAAGTCATTCTGTTTCGCTCCATTCTCTCTACATGTCCGAACCACCTCAACAACCCTTCCTCAGCCCTGTGGACAACAGTTTTGGTAATCCCGCACCTCCTCCTAACTTCCAAACTACGAATTCTCTGCATTATATTCACACCACACATTGCCCTCAGACATGACATCTCCACTGCCTCCAGCCTTCTCCTCGCTGCAACATTCATCACCCATGCTTTACACCCATATAAGAGTGTTGGTAAAACTATACTCTCATACATTCCCCTCTTTGCCTCCAAGGACAAAGTTCTTTGTCTCCACAGACTCCTAAGTGCACCACTCACTCTTTTTCCCTCATCAATTCTATGATTCACCTCATCTTTCATAGACCCATCTGCTGACACGTCCACTCCCAAATATCTGAATACGTTCACCTCCTCCATACTCTCTCCCTCCAATCTGATATCCAATCTTTCATCAACTAATCTTTTTGTTATCCTCATAACCTTACTCTTTCCTGTATTCACCTTTAATTTTCTTCTTTTGCACACCCTACCAAATTCATCGACCAATCTCTGCAACTTCTCTTCAGAATCTCCCAAGAGCAGAGTGTCATCAGCAAAGAGCAACTGTGACAACTCCCACTTTGTGTGTGATTCTTTATCTTTTAACTCCACGCCTCTTGCCAAGACCCTCGCATTTACTTCTCTTACAACCCCATCTATAAATATATTAAACAACCACGGTGACATCACACATCCTTGTCTAAGGCCTACTTTTACTGGGAAAAAATTTCCCTCTTTCCTACATACTCTAACTTTTATATATATATATATATATAGATATATATATATATATATATATATATATATATATATATATATATATATATATATATATATATATATCGTGCCGAATAGGTAAAACTGGCCAATTAGCAAGAACTCATTTAAAATTAAGTCCTTTCTTAAATTTGCTCTTACACATTTCAAGATTTTTTGTAATTTTTGTTAATATAAAAATTAATGTTTTTGTACCAAAAAAAACTTAGGAAACTTACCTAACTTATTATAATAGGCGCAATTTAATTTAGCCTAATCCAACTAAATATATTTTATATAAATTTACAATACTTTAATAATAAACAAACACAATGAAATTATTTTTTTTTGTTAGATTCAGAATGAGTTTTGCGAAATTATTGTATACACAAATTTTCACTTGCCCTATTCGGCAAGAAGTGCTTTGTTATGTAAGCCAAAATCGCAAGTTTTACTTATTCCGGACGATAATATATATATATACAGAGTTACCAGGTTCGAGTCCTGCTGTGGACGTAGAGACAATATATATATATATATATATATATATATATATATATATATATATATATATATATATATATATATATATATATGTATATATATATACACACATACACACACACACACACATACACACACACACACACACACACACACACACACACACACACACACACACACACACACACACAGGGTAAGTCAAAAAGGCATACGCAGACTCCGTGTTTGTTCTCTGACCCATAACAGCGTTAAAAGTTCACATGAACATGGGTTTATAAAAATGCAACATTCTGGTTGGACAACACCCTTGCAAGACTGACTTGAGCCTGTCACTGCTTCTTGGACGAAGACCCATCACACCAAGTCGTACCAGGTTATCTCCCATTCCGCAGGGATGTATTACTCATACGGATTTGGTGCTTCCCCGTAAATATAAAAAACTGCAACGACCCCTGAAAGTGGTCGTCCGGTGCAAGTGCTCGTTGCGTTGAGTGCAACATTGTCTTTTGCAGTCGGGATTACCTTGACATTTTGGCAATGACATTTAAAGTGAATTATCTCTTGTTTCGGTGTTGTGTATTTTCTCCTCCACATGTTGCGACTGTCAGCACCTGTTGCGACAGTCACAACAGTTGGTGACAGACACAAATGGTGCCTGTCGCCACCTGTAGTGACTGTCACCACCATCTACTGTAGGATACTCACCGTTATAACCGCCTGCATCACAACAACTATCATCACCAGCCATTTATCACCACCCACCTCTTCATCACCACTTACATCATTATGTAACCCAAACAAAGAAGAGAGAACAAACTGTCTCAGCAGCAGGCACTTATGCCTGATGTCTCGGGTCACCTGTTGTCTCAGGTCACCTGACGTCTCAAGTCACCTGACGTCCCAGCCACCTGATGTTCCAGTCACAGGTGTAGTCTTGTGGCCGGAACACCTATTTGTAACAGTCGTCACGACAACCAATAATAATGAGAAACAAGCGCAAATCAGCAGTAAATACTTATAATATTATTCCTTCACCAATAAGCGTGCAAAAATATATATATACAATGTATATACACCATGTACAGAATAACAAATTTCCAAACAAGAGACACGGTGAGAACTGTGAACGACCAGACTTGAGGTAACGCTGCTAGTGTTGATCCACGAGTCCCAGATGACGCTTCATAGAATTAATGGGCTTCTTGATTGAAGTGAGCTGCTAGCATAACATGGATGAGGGTTGGGTGGACTTGCTATACTCTTAGCAGCTGGTTTCGCTGGTCCTGGTGCCATGCCTGTATGGGTGTGTGAAATACGCCAAATAAAATTTAAGGTACTCTTAGCATGCCACAGCTGGTCTGGGATCGGGCTGCGAGGGCGTTGACTCTCCAACACTGCAGGTAGACTCCAGGCAGCAGGTCACCAACGTGGCCCTGATGAACCTGACTGACCTATCCTGAGGTTGGAACCTCACCTGTTTCTAATGAAAAGATTCTCTGAGTACTTATTTGGGTGGGTAGTGGTATAATGAAATGCAAGGAGCAGAAAGAAGGGAGAATAAATGGAAGTACGTTAGGAAGTAATCCTTCAAGGTTTCACGGTAGTATGGAAGTGTATGGGGAAAAGACGAAGGTAAACTCCATACATGTATTTTTTTTATATAAGTATGATAATTCTCAAAGAAAAAAGCGTAAATTTGCTTGGACGCGCGTATGTTCGTACCCACATTCAGCTAATAAATACCTGACATAAATTATGAAGAGTGAAAACAGTGTATCGAGACGGCAGATCATGTATACACATTCCCTTACAACACTACTTGATGCTCTTCCATGTAGTGTCTTAATGAAGACAAGTTCTTAATATAATTTTGTCCCAGTGATAATGTCGCTGTGTTTTTGTATTTTTTTCCTGAAGAACAAAACACCATCGTTATTAGTGTCGCAAAGTGAAGAGGGTGTTAAGTTAGAGAAGAAACATACCAAGACTTGAGAACTCCTAAAAAGTGTCCGGCACACTGTGCAATAACACATTGTCAGTGTTTACGACACTATTATACTCGTTGCAACAATGGTAACACAGAATAATAAAATGGAACGCACATAAAATTTGGAAAAAAATCATAACTCTCGGGAAGGTTTTAGAGATCTGAGGTCCTGAGATGATAGAAATAATTCCTTGAAATTAGCAGAGAATGAGATAGTGAAGGTACGATTGTTGTCGCAGAAGTCTCAGAAAAGACCAGCTGGTCCATTACGATCGGCTGTTCTGTTGCGATCAGCTGGTCCATTACGTTCTTCATGGGTACTGGCTCGCACCAAATTCTTCCTCATAATTGTCTTGTGTAGAGCAAGTGGTGTTGACGTCTTCCCAGAGGTTCGTCTCAGAAGCTCGTCACAGAGACTCGTCCCTGGCGACTCATGCAGTGTTGTGAGTGGCATGCGAATGTGAAGCATCTTAGTCTGCCTGTCATGGACAGTCGTGTAGGCGGGGTCTTCCCCAGCTGGAATTCTTTAAGGGCACTGGAGTGTTTAGCAGGTTACTTAAAAGTGGAATCTTAAGTAGTGTTACGTGTTTCCCGGGGATCATCGCCCCCTCTGCTCTCTCGCATACCAGGAATTATAAATTAAAAAATAGATATTACAGAAATTAAGAATTATTAAGAAACACACAGGAAAGTAAAGTGAATGTTGCATGAAAGTAGAAGCTTCTAAGATTTACACTCCCTCTTACGTGTTCTTGAGACACACAAGACCAGCAATCCTGCCAGAGTGCAAGACATTTAACAGGCTTCCAATTCATACTCTTTTGAAAGGACTGCATCTGGATTATGATTTATTGCCTGTAACAGGTCTGGAGTGTACTGTATTCTCAGGAAGTATGGGTCCTCGAGCTAAGTCCTTGTAATGCGAGTCCTAGACAACTGACTCTCATCACTGAGTCTTGTGGTGTGCCAAGGAGATGCGGAATCTGACTTGTGGGTTCTAGTGACGTGAATCACAAGTCAGGAGTGGTAATAGTTTCAGTGCCTGCAGAGACTGGTTGCTGGAGGCATTCCCAGAAGTCGAACTTAAATGATATATTCTTAACACGATTCTTCTCGTCATGATAGTAATTCCATGACCTTCGTTTACTCCCTCCGTCTGGGACTAAACTGAGTAATTCTGTTACATATAATATTCAACACTTATTTTATGGTACAGTAACGAGGTTCAACAGTGGAAAATATCACTATTGCGGCTTGAACGAATTCATTTTCATACGAGTCTTCGAATTTTGTGTTCGCTCGTAGGGAGTTAAATAAGCTTTATGAAAAATTTGTCTTACTAAAATTTGTATAGATTTTTGTTTATTTTGCATTTAATTCTTGTTGTTGGGATGTAAACCCCTGGAATATATTAGTGGGGTATACCTGGAGTATACCTAGAGGGTGTTCCAGGGGTCAACGTCCGAAAGACCCGGTCCATGCCAGGTCTCGGGTGGTTAGGGGTGGTCAGAGTTGCACATTTTCTGAAGTATTTCCGTTGTCCCGTTAACACGAGTGACACAACGAGCAAGTGTCAGTGTTACCAAGTTATACTGTATAGGAACTTAATCCCACACTTTTGACATCATTACATGAAGACAGTCCTAAACTTTGGGCATTATTACACGAAGACAATCCCAGTTTCGAGGCCAAATTACCACAGTGAAACTGGCTAGTGTGGTCAGTTGCTCCTACTGTGCGCCTCTAGCGTGATCGACAATTGCACTAATATTTTTTAGAATGTTGGTGACTGTAATGAGGTAGTGAGGCAGCTGTTGCACATTGACTTGATTCAGAAACTTAATACAGTTGGGCTTTGTAGTGGCGTCCGTGTGAGGAGTCCTTCGTCCGTGTGAAGTGACCTTCGTCCGTGTGAGGAGCCCTTCGTCCGTGTGAGGAGCCCTTCGTCCGTGTGAGGTGTCCTTCGTGTGAGGAGTCCTTCGTCTGTGTGAGGAGTCCTTCGTCCGTGTGAGGAGTCCTTGGTCCGTGTGAGGAGCCCTTCGTCCTTGTGAGGTGTCCTTGGTGACGAGAGCTGGGAGGATCACTTGTAATCTTTGTCTGCTAGTTCATCTGCCATTGTACTTGTAGTTTTGATTAAGAATTAGACACATGTGCAACATTTGGGTATCTTTATTTGTAGACGTTTCTCCATCCAGTGTCTTTATCAAGACAAGGACAATGTGAAGAATGTGGAACTGCATACAAAAAATGAGGTAATTACTCCCTCAGCCTTGGTGTTGGTGAAGAGCACGGTAGTCTTCAAGACTACGGTGATCTTCACCAACACCAAGGCTGAGGGACTAATTACCTCATCTTTTGTATATAGTTCCACATTCTTCACGTAATGTCTATGCATTGTATTGATAAAGACACTGGATGGCGAAACGTCTACTAATAAAGATACCCAAATGTTGCACATGTTCAATGAGGACAAATTCCAACTACTCCGTTATGGAAAACTGGAGGAGATAATAACTAGAACAGAGTATACTACTGACTCCGGCCATACAATAGAGCGGAAAAATAATGTAAGGGACCTGGGAGTAGTAATGTCTGAGGATCTCACTTTCAAGGATCACAACAGTGCCACGATCGCACGTGCAAAGAAAATGATAGGATGGATAATGAGAACTTTCAAAACGAGAGATGCCAAGCCCATGATGATCCTTTTCAAATCACTTGTTCTCTCTAGGCTGGAATACTGCTGTACATTAACATCTCCATACAAAGCAGGTGAAATCGCAGATCTAGAGAGTGTACAGAGATCCTTTACTGCACGTATAAGTTCTGTCAAGCACCTAAACTACTGGGAACGCTTGGAAGCACTTGACTTGTACTCGTTGGAACGCAGGAGGGAGAGATATATCATAATCTACACTTGGAAAATCTTGGAAGGAATGGTCCCAAATCTGCACACAGAAATCACTCCCTACGAAAGTAAAAGACTGGGCAGGCGATGCAAAATGCCCCCAATAAAAAGTAGGGGCGCCATTGGTACACTAAGAGAAAACACCATAAGTGTCCGGGGCCCAAAACTGTTCAACAGCCTCCCATCAAGCATTAGGGGAATTGCCAATAAACCCCTGGCTGCCTTCAAGAGAGAGCTGGACAGATACCTAAAGTCAGTGCCGGATCAGCCGGGCTGTGGCTCGTACGTCGGACTGCGTGCGGCCAGCAGTAACAGCCTAGTTGATCAGGCCCTGATCCATCGGGAGGCCTGGTCATGGACCGGGCCGCGGGGGCGTTGATCCCCGGAATAACCTCCAGGTAACCTCCAGGTAACCTCCAGGTAACCTCCAGGTAACCTCCAGGTAACCAGGTATGTGTCTAATTTATCTTGTGGGTATTACCATTCATGTACAACTCGTAGTTTTTGCTTTCATCGTTGAATTTACAGGCTAGCAGCTGTTATCTTTCCTCAGTTCCTTTTACAAGCCAAGAGCTGTTATCTTACCTGAGGTAATTTACAAGTTAATTGTTGTTATCCTACCTCGACTCATTTCGAAGGTCAACTCTTAGGTTATACTACAACTCCCCAGGATGCCACCTACAACAGTCAGCTAACACCCAGGTACCTGTTATTTATACTGCTAGGTGAGTAGGGGTAGCAGGTGTAAAGTAACATCTGCGATCTCTCCCCCCCGCCTCAGGATGCAACTTGGGTCGTGAGTTAGGAATCAACTATAACATTAGATCGCTTGTATAAACCAGTGGTTACTTGCGAATACATTATAGACTTGCTGGCGGACAAAGGAGGACGCATAAAGAAAATAAAATCTTGTACTATATTACTAACGGTGTGCAATCGCCTGGATTTGACTCAAGAAGACAGCTGAGCTAGCGAAGAACTTCGACCAGAAAGGTACTCAAGTGTCGCCCATGTGTTTTAATCATGGCACCATGGTGGATATTCTATATTATGGCCACGAGGGCCGGGAGTGTCGGCTGCTTCACTCATGGTGTCAGGTACAGTGAGTGCGGTAACGAGTCTACCTGAGGGCTTCAAGTTAGGGGTTTCTGTAGAATTGATGAAGCTGTCTTGTGCGAAATATCGCTGCTGAAGGTACACATCAACACACACACTGTAAAAGTCACATACCACTGCTGGAGGTACACAGCAACACTGTAAAAGTCACATACCACTGCTGGAGGTACACAACAACAGCAACAACTACCGCTACCTCCCAGCAACCACAACCACCAACAAACAACAACAACAAGAACGCACAAAGATCACATCAGAGCGTCAGTAATAAGAGTGATGGCTGGAGCTTCCTTCATGCTCTTCACTCCAGGGTCGTTATTAATGAGAGCTTCGCACTACAGTAATTAGCAGAAGTAGTAGTGATTAGGAGTACAGGTGATTAGAGGTACTTGCGAATAGAGGTTAGTGTTTAAGAGTCTTCCAGTTTGACGAAGAAAACGGATTTGTAGGTGACTGAGGTGTACTCAGCTGTGTTCACTGAAGTGTACTCACAATAGTACTAGTTGAAGCTCACTGATGTGTGCTCAGTTGAACTTATCAAGATGTAACTACAACTCGTCTGTTGATAAATTAGACACATGTGCAACATGTGGAAACGTTTCGCCACACAGTGGCATCACGCACTTCACAGTTCTCTCACATTTATCTGCAGCTACTCACCAAGTTAGACTCACTAAGGTGTACTCACTGAGGTTTATTTGCCTTATACTATTCATTGAGGTGTATTCATCTAGTACTCACCACAGACTGCTCCTGACCCTGCTGGTTAATCCCCATCAAACAACATTTCGCGAGCTCTGTCATGAAGCTGTACATCTGGAATTCACCCACTTGTGTAGCTGTGTGTGGCAGGGCAGGAGGAGCTGTTAGTATTTGTCCCCTCAAGGAAGGTTCCTTGATGTTGGTGAGGGGCTCTTGATTTAGGGAATTGGATCTGTGCTCCAGTTCCCCGAATTAAGCCTGAATGCCTTCCACATCCCCCCCCCAGGCGCTGTATAATCCTCCGGGTTTAGCGCTTCCCCCTTGATTATAATAATAATAATAATGTTAGTATTTGTGACTAATCTTGAGCGATTTCCTACCCCGTCAGAGCCCTGCCTGGCGGCCAGGCTTCCTTGTTGATAACCTGTTCAACCAGGCTGTTGCTGCTGGTGGTCCACTGACCAACATGTTCATTACAGCCTGACTGATCTGCCATTTGGCGAAGGTAGTAATTCGGCAGGTTTATAATATTACCTGAAGAAGTTTGGATCACACCTAACAGTGAACCTGAGGAAGTTTGGATCACACCTAACAGTGACCCTGAGGAAGTTTGGATCACACCTAACAGTGACCCTGAGGAACTTTAGATCACACCTAACATTGAACCTGAAGAAGTTTGGATCACACCTAACAGTGACCCTGAGGAAGTTTGGATCACACCTAACAGTGAACCTGAGGAAGTTTGGATCACACCTAACATTGAACCTGAGGAAGTTTGGATCACACCTAACAGTGACCCTGAGGAAGTTTGGATCACACCTAACAGTGAACCTGAGGAAGTTTGGATCACACCTAACAGTGAACCTGAGGAAGTTTGGATCACACCTAACAGTGAACCTGAAGAAGTTTGGATCACACCTAACAGTGAACCTGAGGAAGTTTGGATCACACCTAACAGTGAACCTGAGGAAGTTTGGATCACACCTAACAGTGAACCTGAGGAAGTTTGGATCACACCTAACAGTGAACCTGAGGAAGTTTGGATCACACCTAACATTGAACCTGAGGAACTTTAGATCACATCTAACATTGAACCTGAGGAACTTTAGATCACACCTAACATTGAACCTGAGGAAGTTTGGATTAAATTCCAACAGATGCTGTGGTTCTTATTTAGTCTTTATATTTAAAAATGTTGCTTGTCAATAATTGTCTTTATTTCTTAAAAGATTTATTGTTCGTTTTTGTTTGTGATGACCTTCAGAAGGTCATTGTTATGTGATGACCTTGAGAAGGTCACTGTTATGTGATGACCTTGAGGTCACTGTTGTGTTATGTGATGACCTTGAGAAAGTCACTGTTGTTGTGTTATGTGATGACCTTGACGTCACTGTGGCAGTTTGTCTATGACCTTGGAAAGGTCACTGTGGCAGTATTTGAGATAACCCTGTAATGGTTACTGTAGCAGTGTTATCTCTGTGATGACGTTGACAAGGTCACTGTGGCAGCCTGAGTGGCGATATTACCCACTTGGAATGTCGTATAACGGCTACCTGAATGTGGGTTGAACAGGTGTACCCTGGGCAGGTGTACCCTGGGCACGTTATAAGGTGAGGCAGTGTTGTTGCTGGTCCGGGTCCCTTGATTGCAGACACTAGTATCTTAGTCAAGAGGAAACAGTATCATTACCCCCGCGGTGCGTGAGGTCAAGCAGGCTGTGGTACATACGCCGACTGCCAACCGAAACAGTCTGATCGAGCAGGCAATCTGCGGGGAAGCTTGGCCCTAGGCCGGGTATGTACGTATGTCAAGCTCTTAATAAGTTATTTTAGGTTCATTTATTTGTATTTAAAGTAAATTCTAAATTTAGGTAAAGTTCCAGTAGAAAAATAGCATCAGTGGTAGAGTAGCGTCTGACAGTGGTAGAGTAGCGTCTGTCAGTGGTAGAGTAGCGTCTGTCAGTGGTAGAGTAGCGTCTGTCAGTGGTAGAGTAGCGTCTGACAGTGGTAGAGTAGCGTCTGTCAGTGGTAGAGTAGCGTCTGTCAGTGGTAGAGTAGCGTCTGTCAGTGGTAGAGTAGCGTCTGTCAGTGGTAGAGTAGCGTCTGTCAGTGGTAGAGTAGCGTCTGTCAGTGGTAGAGTAGCGTCTGTCAGTGGTAGAGTAGCGTCTGTCAGTGGTAGAGTAGCGTCTGTCAGTGGTAGAGTAGCGTCTGTCAGTGGTAGAGTAGCGTCTGTCAGTGGTAGAGTAGCGTCTGTCAGTGGTAGAGTAGCGTCTGTCAGTGGTAGAGTAGCGTCTGTCAGTGGTAGAGTAGCGTCTGTCAGTGGTAGAGTAGCGTCTGTCAGTGGTAGAGTAGCGTCTGACAGTGGTAGAGTAGCGTCTGTCAGTGGTAGAGTAGCGTCTGTCAGTGGTAGAGTAGCGTCTGTCAGTGGTAGAGTAGCGTCTGACAGTGGTAGAGTAGCGTCTGTCAGTGGTAGAGTAGCGTCTGACAGTGGTAGAGTAGCGTCTGTCAGTGGTAGAGTAGCGTCTGACAGTGGTAGAGTAGCGTCTGTCAGTGGTAGAGTAGCGTCTGTCAGTGGTAGAGTAGCGTCTGTCAGTGGTAGAGTAGCGTCTGACAGTGGTAGAGTAGCGTCTGACAGTGGTAGAGTAGCGTCTGTCAGTGGTAGAGTAGCGTCTGACAGTGGTAGAGTAGCGTCTGTCAGTGGTAGAGTAGCGTCTGTCAGTGGTAGAGGAGCGTCTGTCAGTGGTAGAGTAGCGTCTGACAGTGGTAGAGTAGCGTCTGTCAGTGGTAGAGTAGCGTCTGTCAGTGGTAGAGTAGCGTCTGTCAGTGGTAGAGTAGCGTCTGACAGTGGTAGAGTAGCGTCTGACAGTGGTAGAGTAGCGTCTGACAGTGGTAGAGTAGCGTCTGTCAGTGGTAGAGTAGCGTCTGACAGTGGTAGAGTAGCGTCTGACAGTGGTAGAGTAGCGTCTGTCAGTGGTAGAGTAGCGTCTGACAGTGGTAGAGTAGCGTCTGTCAGTGGTAGAGTAGCGTCTGTCAGTGGTAGAGTAGCGTCTGACAGTGGTAGAGTAGCGTCTGTCAGTGGTAGAGTAGCGTCTGTCAGTGGTAGAGTAGCGTCTGTCAGTGGTAGAGTAGCGTCTGTCAGTGGTAGAGTAGCGTCTGTCAGTGGTAGAGTAGCGTCTGTCAGTGGTAGAGTAGCGTCTGTCAGTGGTAGAGTAGCGTCTGACAGTGGTAGAGTAGCGTCTGTCAGTGGTAGAGTAGCGTCTGACAGTGGTAGAGTAGCGTCTGTCAGTGGTAGAGTAGCGTCTGTCAGTGGTAGAGTAGCGTCTGTCAGTGGTAGAGTAGCGTCTGACAGTGGTAGAGTAGCGTCTGACAGTGGTAGAGTAGCGTCTGTCAGTGGTAGAGTAGCGTCTGACAGTGGTAGAGTAGCGTCTGTCAGTGGTAGAGTAGCGTCTGTCAGTGGTAGAGGAGCGTCTGTCAGTGGTAGAGTAGCGTCTGACAGTGGTAGAGTAGCGTCTGTCAGTGGTAGAGTAGCGTCTGTCAGTGGTAGAGTAGCGTCTGTCAGTGGTAGAGTAGCGTCTGACAGTGGTAGAGTAGCGTCTGACAGTGGTAGAGTAGCGTCTGACAGTGGTAGAGTAGCGTCTGTCAGTGGTAGAGTAGCGTCTGACAGTGGTAGAGTAGCGTCTGTCAGTGGTAGCGTCTGACAGTGGTAGAGTAGCGTCTGTCAGTGGTAGAGTAGCGTCTGACAGTGGTAGAGTAGCGTCTGTCAGTGGTAGAGTAGCGTCTGTCAGTGGTAGAGTAGCGTCTGACAGTGGTAGAGTAGCGTCTGTCAGTGGTAGAGTAGCGTCTGTCAGTGGTAGAGTAGCGTCTGTCAGTGGTAGAGTAGCGTCTGTCAGTGGTAGAGTAGCGTCTGTCAGTGGTAGAGTAGCGTCTGTCAGTGGTAGAGTAGCGTCTGTCAGTGGTAGAGTAGCGTCTGACAGTGGTAGAGTAGCGTCTGTCAGTGGTAGAGTAGCGTCTGACAGTGGTAGAGTAGCGTCTGTCAGTGGTAGAGTAGCGTCTGACAGTGGTAGAGTAGCGTCTGTCAGTGGTAGAGTAGCGTCTGACAGTGGTAGAGTAGCGTCTGTCAGTGGTAGAGTAGCGTCTGACAGTGGTAGAGTAGCGTCTGTCAGTGGTAGAGTAGCGTCTGTCAGTGGTAGAGTAGCGTCTGTCAGTGGTAGAGTAGCGTCTGTCAGTGGTAGAGTAGCGTCTGTCAGTGGTAGAGTAGCGTCTGTCAGTGGTAGAGTAGCGTCTGTCAGTGGTAGAGTAGCGTCTGTCAGTGGTAGAGTAGCGTCTGTCAGTGGTAGAGTAGCGTCTGTCAGTGGTAGAGTAGCGTCTGTCAGTGGTAGAGTAGCGTCTGTCAGTGGTAGAGTAGCGTCTGTGAGCGTCTGTCAGTGGTAGAGTAGCGTCTGAGCGTCCTGTCAGTGGTAGAGTAGCGTCTGTCAGTGGTACAGTAGCGTCTGTCAGTGGTAGAGTAGCGTCTGTCAGTGGTAGAGTAGCGTCTGTCAGTGGTAGAGTAGCGTCTGTCAGTGGTAGAGTAGCGTCTGTCAGTGGTAGAGTAGCGTCTGTCAGTGGTAGAGTAGCGTCTGTCAGTGGTAGAGTAGCGTCTGTCAGTGGTAGAGTAGCGTCTGTCAGTGGTAGAGTAGCGTCTGTCAGTGGTAGAGTAGCGTCTGTCAGTGGTAGAGTAGCGTCTGACAGTGGTAGAGTAGCGTCTGTCAGTGGTAGAGTAGCGTCTGTCAGTGGTAGAGTAGCGTCTGTCAGTGGTAGAGTAGCGTCTGACAGTGGTAGAGTAGCGTCTGTCAGTGGTAGAGTAGCGTCTGTCAGTGGTAGAGTAGCGTCTGTCAGTGGTAGAGTAGCGTCTGTCAGTGGTAGAGTAGCGTCTGTCAGTGGTAGAGTAGCGTCTGTCAGTGGTAGAGTAGCGTCTGTCAGTGGTAGAGTAGCGTCTGTCAGTGGTAGAGTAGCGTCTGTCAGTGGTAGAGTAGCGTCTGACAGTGGTAGAGTAGCGTCTGTCAGTGGTAGAGTAGCAACTGTGGTAGAGTAGCAACTGTGGTAGAGTAGTCTGTCAGTGGTAGAGTAGCGTCTGTCAGTGGTAGAGTAGCATCTGTCAGTGGTAGAGTAGCGTCTGTCAGTGGTAGAGTAGCGGCTGTCAGTGGTAGAGTAGCGTCTGTCAGTGGTAGAGTAGCGTCTGTCAGTGGTAGAGTAGCATCTGTCAGTGGTAGAGTAGCGTCTGTCAGTGGTAGAGTAGCAGTGGTAGAGTAGTCTGTCAGTGGTAGAGTAGCGTCTGTCAGTGGTAGAGTAGCTGTCAGTGGTAGAGTAGCGTCTGTCAGTGGTAGAGTAGCGTCTGTCAGTCGTAGAGTAGCATCTGTCAGTGGTAGAGTAGCGTCTGACAGTGGTAGAGTAGTCTGTCAGTGGTAGAGTAGCGTCTCAGTGGTAGAGTAGCGTCTCTAGAGTAGCGTCTGTCAGTGGTAGAGTAGCGTCTGTCAGTGGTAGAGTAGCGTCAGTGGTAGAGTAGCGTCTCAGTGGTAGAGTAGCGTCTGACAGTGGTAGAGTAGCGTCTGACAGTGGTAGAGTAGCGTCTGTCAGTGGTAGAGTAGCGTCTGTCAGTGGTAGAGTAGCGTCTGTCAGTGGTAGAGTAGCGTCTGACAGTGGTAGAGTAGCGTCTGACAGTGGTAGAGTAGCGTCTGTCAGTGGTAGAGTAGCGTCTGTCAGTGGTAGAGTAGCGCGTCTGTCAGTGGTAGAGTAGCGTCTGTCAGTGGTAGAGTAGCGTCTGTCAGTGGTAGAGTAGCGTCTGTCAGTGGTAGAGTAGCGTCTGTCAGTGGTAGAGTAGCGTCTGTCAGTGGTAGAGTAGCGTCTGACAGTGGTAGAGTAGCGTCTGACAGTGGTAGAGTAGCGTCTGTCAGTGGTAGAGTAGCGTCTGTCAGTGGTAGAGTAGCGTCTGTCAGTGGTAGAGTAGCGTCTGACAGTGGTAGAGTAGCGTCTGTCAGTGGTAGAGTAGCGTCTGTCAGTGGTAGAGTAGCGTCTGTCAGTGGTAGAGTAGCGTCTGTCAGTGGTAGAGTAGCGTCTGTCAGTGGTAGAGTAGCGTCTGTCAGTGGTAGAGTAGCGTCTGACAGTGGTAGAGTAGCGTCTGTCAGTGGTAGAGTAGCGTCTGTCAGTGGTAGAGTAGCGTCTGTCAGTGGTAGAGTAGCGTCTGACAGTGGTAGAGTAGCGTCTGTCAGTGGTAGAGTAGCGTCTGTCAGTGGTAGAGTAGCGTCTGTCAGTGGTAGAGTAGCGTCTGTCAGTAGAGTAGCGTCTGTCAGTGGTAGAGTAGCGTCTGTCAGTGGTAGAGTAGCGTCTGTCAGTGGTAGAGTAGCGTCTGTAGCGTCTGTCAGTGGTAGAGTAGCGTCTGTCAGTGGTAGAGTAGCGTCTGTCAGTGGTAGAGTAGCGTCTGTCAGTGGTAGAGTAGCGTCTGACAGTGGTAGAGTAGCGTCTGTCAGTGGTAGAGTAGCGTCTGTCAGTGGTAGAGTAGCGTCTGTCAGTGGTAGAGTAGCGTCTGTCAGTGGTAGAGTAGCGTCTGTCAGTGGTAGAGTAGCGTCTGTCAGTGGTAGAGTAGCGTCTGTCAGTGGTAGAGTAGCGTCTGTCAGTGGTAGAGTAGCGTCTGTCAGTGGTAGAGTAGCGTCTGTCAGTGGTAGAGTAGCGTCTGTCAGTGGTAGAGTAGCGTCTGTCAGTGGTAGAGTAGCGTCTGTCAGTGGTAGAGTAGCGTCTGACAGTGGTAGAGTAGCAGTGGTAGAGTAGCGTCTGTCAGTGGTAGAGTAGCGTCTGTCAGTGGTAGAGTAGCGTCTGTCAGTGGTAGAGTAGCGTCTGTCAGTGGTAGAGTAGCGTCTGTCAGTGGTAGAGTAGCGTCTGTCAGTGGTAGAGTAGCGTCTGTCAGTGGTAGAGTAGCGTCTGTCAGTGGTAGAGTAGCGTCTGTCAGTGGTAGAGTAGCGTCTGTCAGTGGTAGAGTAGCGTCTGTCAGTGGTAGAGTAGCGTCTGTCAGTGGTAGAGTAGCGTCTGTCAGTGGTAGAGTAGCGTCTGTCAGTGGTAGAGTAGCGTCTGTCAGTGGTAGAGTAGCGTCTGTCAGTGGTAGAGTAGCGTCTGTCAGTGGTAGAGTAGCGTCTGTCAGTGGTAGAGTAGCGTCTGTCAGTGGTAGAGTAGCGTCTGTCAGTGGTAGAGTAGCGTCTGTCAGTGGTAGAGTAGCGTCTGTCAGTGGTAGAGTAGCGTCTGTCAGTGGTAGAGTAGCGTCTGTCAGTGGTAGAGTAGCGTCTGACAGTGGTAGAGTAGCGTCTGTCAGTGGTAGAGTAGCGTCTGACAGTGGTAGAGTAGCGTCCGTCAGTGGTAGAGTAGCGTCTGTCAGTGGTAGAGTAGCGTCTGTCAGTGGTAGAGTAGCGTCTGTCAGTGGTAGAGTAGCGTCTGTCAGTGGTAGAGTAGCGTCTGTCAGTGGTAGAGTAGCGTCTGTCAGTGGTAGAGTAGCGTCTGTCAGTGGTAGAGTAGCGTCTGTCAGTGGTAGAGTAGCGTCTGTCAGTGGTAGAGTAGCGTCTGTCAGTGGTAGAGTAGCGTCTGTCAGTGGTAGAGTAGCGTCTGTCAGTGGTAGAGTAGCGTCTGTCAGTGGTAGAGTAGCGTCTGTCAGTGGTAGAGTAGCGTCTGACAGTGGTAGAGTAGCGTCTGTCAGTGGTAGAGTAGCGTCTGTCAGTGGTAGAGTAGCGTCTGTCAGTGGTAGAGTAGCGTCTGTCAGTGGTAGAGTAGCGTCTGTCAGTGGTAGAGTAGCGTCTGTCAGTGGTAGAGTAGCGTCTGTCAGTGGTAGAGTAGCGTCTGACAGTGGTAGAGTAGCGTCTGTCAGTGGTAGAGTAGCGTCTGTCAGTGGTAGAGTAGCGTCTGACAGTGGTAGAGTAGCGTCTGTCAGTGGTAGAGTAGCGTCTGACAGTGGTAGAGTAGCGTCAGTGGTAGAGTAGCGTCTGTCAGTGGTAGAGTAGCGTCTGACAGTGGTAGAGTAGCGTCTTTCAGTGGTAGAGTAGCGTCTGTCAGTGGTAGTAGCGTCTGTCAGTGGTAGCGTCTGACAGTGGTAGAGTAGCGTCTATCAGTGGTAGAGTAGCGTCTGTCAGTGGTAGAGTAGCGTCTGACAGTGGTAGAGTAGCGTCTATCAGTGGTAGAGTAGCGTCTGTCAGTGGTAGAGTAGCGTCTGACAGTGGTAGAGTAGCGTCTGTCAGTGGTAGAGTAGCGTCTGACAGTGGTAGAGTAGCGTCTATCAGTGGTAGAGTAGCGTCTGTCAGTGGTAGAGTAGCGTCTGTCAGTGGTAGAGTAGCGTCTGTCAGTGGTAGAGTAGCGTCTGTCAGTGGTAGAGTAGCGTCTGTCAGTGGTAGAGTAGCGTCTGTCAGTGGTAGAGTAGCGTCTGTCAGTGGTAGAGTAGCGTCTGTCAGTGGTAGAGTAGCGTCTGTCAGTGGTAGAGTAGCGTCTGTCAGTGGTAGAGTAGCGTCTGACAGTGGTAGAGTAGCGTCTGTCAGTGGTAGAGTAGCGTCTGTCAGTGGTAGAGTAGCGTGCGTCAGTGGTAGAGTAGCGTCTGTCAGTGGTAGAGTAGCGTCTGACAGTGGTAGAGTAGCGTCTGTCAGTGGTAGAGTAGCGTCTGTCAGTGGTAGAGTAGCGTCCGTCAGTGGTAGAGTAGCGTCTGTCAGTGATAGAGTAGCGTCTGTCAGTGGTAGAGTAGCGTCTGACAGTGGTAGAGTAGCGTCTGTCAGTGGTAGAGTAGCGTCTGTCAGTGGTAGAGTAGCGTCTGACAGTGGTAGAGTAGCGTCTGTCAGTGGTAGAGTAGCGTCTGACAGTGGTAGAGTAGCGTCTGTCAGTGGTAGAGTAGCGTCTGTCAGTAGTAGAGTAGCGTCTGTCAGTTGTAGAGTAGCGTCTGACAGTGGTAGAGTAGCGTCTGTCAGTGGTAGAGTAGCGTCTGTCAGTGGTAGAGTAGCGTCTGTCAGTGGTAGAGTAGCGTCTGTCAGTGGTAGAGTAGCGTCTGACAGTGGTAGAGTAGCGTCTGTCAGTGGTAGAGTAGCGTCTGACAGTGGTAGAGTAGCGTCTGTCAGTGGTAGAGTAGCGTCTGTCAGTGGTAGAGTAGCGTCTGACAGTGGTAGAGTAGCGTCTATCAGTGGTAGAGTAGCGTCTGTCAGTGGTAGAGTAGCGTCAGTGGTAGAGTAGCGTCTCAGTGGTAGAGTAGCGTCTGTCAGTGGTAGAGTAGCGTCAGTGGTAGAGTACAGTGGTAGAGTAGCGTCTGTCAGTGGTAGAGTAGCGTCTGTCAGTGGTAGAGTAGCGTCTGTCAGTGGTAGAGTAGCGTCTGTCAGTGGTAGAGTAGCGTCTGTCAGTGGTAGAGTAGCGTCTGTCAGTGGTAGAGTGTCAGTGGTAGAGTAGCATCTGTCAGTGGTAGAGTAGCGTCTGTCAGTGGTAGAGTAGCGTCTGTCAGTGGTAGAGTAGCGTCTGTCAGTGGTAGAGTAGCGTCTGACAGTGGTAGAGTAGCGTCTGTCAGTGGTAGAGTAGCGTCTGTCAGTGGTAGAGTAGCGTCTGTCAGTGGTAGAGTAGCGTCTGTCAGTGGTAGAGTAGCGTCTGTCAGTGGTAGAGTAGCGTCTGTCAGTGGTAGAGTAGCGTCTGACAGTGGTAGAGTAGCGTCTGTCAGTGGTAGAGTAGCGTCTGTCAGTGGTAGAGTAGCGTCTGTCAGTGGTAGAGTAGCGTCTGACAGTGGTAGAGTAGCGTCTGTCAGTGGTAGAGTAGCGTCTGACAGTGGTTGAGTAGCGTCTGTCTCAGTGGTAGAGTAGCGTCTGACAGTGGTAGAGTAGCGTCTGTCAGTGGTAGAGTAGCGTCTGACAGTGGTAGAGTAGCGTCTGACAGTGGTAGAGTAGCGTCTGTCAGTGGTAGAGTAGCGTCTGTCAGTGGTAGAGTAGCGTCTGACAGTGGTAGAGTAGCGTCTGTCAGTGGTAGAGTAGCGTCTGACAGTGGTAGAGTAGCGTCTGACAGTGGTAGAGTAGCGTCTGACAGTGGTAGTGTCTGTCAGTGGTAGAGTAGCGTCTGTCAGTGGTAGTGTAGCGTCTGACAGTGGTAGAGTAGCGTCTAGCGTCTGTCAGTGGTAGAGTAGCGTCTGTCTATCAGTGGTAGAGTAGCGTCTAGCGTCTCAGTGGTAGAGTAGCGTCTATCAGTGGTAGAGTAGCGTCTGTCAGTGGTAGAGTAGCGTCTGTCAGTGGTAGAGTAGCGTCTGTCAGTGGTAGAGTAGCGTCTGTCAGTGGTAGAGTAGCGTCTGTCAGTGGTAGAGTACCGTCTGTCAGTGGTAGAGTAGCGTCTGTCAGTGGTAGAGTAGCGTCCGTCAGTGGTAGAGTAGCGTCTGACAGTGGTAGAGTAGCGTCTGTCAGTGGTAGAGTAGCGTCTGACAGTGGTAGAGTAGCGTCTATCAGTGGTAGAGTAGCGTCTGTCAGTGGTAGAGTAGCGTGCGTCAGTGGTAGAGTAGCGTCTGTCAGTGGTAGAGTAGCGTCTGACAGTGGTAGAGTAGCGTCTGTCAGTGGTAGAGTAGCGTCTGTCAGTGGTAGAGTAGCGTCCGTCAGTGGTAGAGTAGCGTCTGTCAGTGATAGAGTAGCGTCTGTCAGTGGTAGAGTAGCGTCTGACAGTGGTAGAGTAGCGTCTGTCAGTGGTAGAGTAGCGTCTGTCAGTGGTAGAGTAGCGTCTGACAGTGGTAGAGTAGCGTCTGTCAGTGGTAGAGTAGCGTCTGACAGTGGTAGAGTAGCGTCTGTCAGTGGTAGAGTAGCGTCTGTCAGTAGTAGAGTAGCGTCTGTCAGTTGTAGAGTAGCGTCTGACAGTGGTAGAGTAGCGTCTGTCAGTGGTAGAGTAGCGTCTGTCAGTGGTAGAGTAGCGTCTGACAGTGGTAGAGTAGCGTCTGACAGTGGTAGAGTAGCGTCTGTCAGTGGTAGAGTAGCGTCTGACAGTGGTAGAGTAGCGTCTGTCAGTGGTAGAGTAGCGTCTGACAGTGGTAGAGTAGCGTCTGACAGTGGTAGAGTAGCGTCTGACAGTGGTAGTGTCTGTCAGTGGTAGAGTAGCGTCTGTCAGTGGTAGAGTAGCGTCTGACAGTGGTAGAGTAGCGTCTATCAGTGGTAGAGTAGCGTCTGTCAGTGGTAGAGTAGCGTCTGACAGTGGTAGAGTAGCGTCTGACAGTGGTAGAGTAGCGTCTGTCAGTGGTAGAGTAGCGTCTGTCAGTGGTAGAGTAGCGTCTGTCAGTGGTAGAGTAGCGTCTGTCAGTGGTAGAGTAGTGTCTGTCAGTGGTAGAGTAGCGTCTGTCAGTGGTAGAGTAGCGTCTGACAGTGGTTGAGTAGCGTCTGACAGTGGTAGAGTAGCGTCTGTCAGTGGTAGAGTAGCGTCTGTCAGTGGTAAAGTAGCGTCTGACAGTGGTAGAGTAGCGTCTGACAGTGGTAGAGTAGCGTCTGTCAGTGGTAGAGTAGCGTCTGAGAGTGGTAGAGTAGCGTCTGTCAGTGGTAGAGTAGCGTCTGACAGTTGTAGAGTAGCGTCTGTCAGTGGTAGAGTAGCGTCTGACAGTGGTAGAGTAGCGTCTGTCAGTGGTAGAGTAGCGTCTGACAGTGGTAGAGAAGCGTCTGTCAGTGGTAGAGTAGCGTCTGAGTGGTAGAGTAGCGTCTGACAGTGGTAGAGTAGCGTCTGTCAGTGGTAGAGTAGCGTCTGACAGTGGTAGAGTAGCGTCTGACAGTGGTAGAGTAGCGTCTGTCAGTGGTAGAGTAGCGTCTGACAGTGGTAGAGTAGCGTCTGACAGTGGTAGAGTAGCGTCTGTCAGTGGTAGAGTAGCGTCTGACAGTGGTAGAGTAGCGTCTGTCAGTGGTAGAGTAGCGTCTGACAGTGGTAGAGTAGCGTCTGACAGTGGTAGAGTAGCGTCTGACAATGGTAGAGTAACGTCTGACAGTGGTAGAGTAGCGTCTGTCAGTGGTAGAGTAGCGTCTGTCAGTGGTAGAGTAGCGTCTGTCAGTGGTAGAGTAGCGTCTGTCAGTGGTAGAGTAGCGTCTGACAGTGGTAGAGTAGCGTCTGTCAGTGGTAGAGTAGCGTCTGTCAGTGGTAGAATAGCGTCTGACAGTGGTAGAGTAGCGTCTGTCAGTGGTAGAGTAGCGTCTGTCAGTGGTAGAGTAGCGTCTGTCAGTGGTAGAGTAGTGTCTGTCAGTGGTAGAGTAGCGTCTGTCAGTGGTAGAGTAGCGTCTGACAGTGGTAGAGTAGCGTCTGACAGTGGTAGAGTAGCGTCTGTCAGTGGTAGAGTAGCGTCTGTCAGTGGTAGAGTAGCGTCTGACAGTGGTAGAGTAGCGTCTGTCAGTGGTAGAGTAGCGTCTGTCAGTGGTAGAGTAGCGTCTGACAGTGGTAGCGTCTGTCAGTGGTAGAGTAGCGTCTGACAGTGGTAGAGAAGCGTCTGACAGTGGTAGAGTAGCGTCTGACAGTGGTAGAGTAGCGTCTGTCAGTGGTAGAGTAGCGTCTGACAGTGGTAGAGTAGCGTCTGTCAGTGGTAGAGTAGCGTCTGACAGTGGTAGAGTAGCGTCTGTCAGTGGTAGTCTCAGTAGTAGTAACCAGTTACCAGTCTCAGTAGTAGTAACCAGTTACCAGTAACCTGTCCGTTGACTCAACGACCAACGCAAATCTAGACTGTTAACTCTCAGAATGCGGAGAGAACATGAACACAAAAAAAAAAAAATCTTGAATACTGATAAGTTTATACTGTAATTATTCATCTATACAGGTTATTTACATTTAACCCCAACTCTGCTAGGGTGTGATTGACATATGCAGAATGGGTGTCATCTCTGGGAGGATCAAACTCTGTAGCATTGGCTAACTCATGCTGTTTTTGAGGCAAATCTGAATTGGAAGTTACAAATGATACTTGAGGATTTCTCAATACCTGTCGTGTACGTAGGGAATAACGACATTCAGGTTGATCATCTGACTGAGTATCAGAGGAAGAGAGTACAGGATCAGGAGGATTGTCAGTCTGTCACATTAGTCTGGGTTGGAACATCATTATCATCACATACTAACTTCATATGATCCAAATGCGATTCTTTATACTGACCAGTACTAATCTCTCTAACCTTATACTTATTACCAGTGATATGTTCAACTACGCGATAAGGACCAACAAACTTTTGATCAAGCTTTGGCATTGCAGACGTTTTGTTAAAATTAGTCAGCATAACTCTCGAACCTACTTTGATTTTGGATGGCTTTACTCGAGTATTTGCGACTCTTGTAAATTCTGCTGTTGATTTATGAAGTGTTTCACGGATTCTTCTAAAAACACTTTGAGCTAAGCTGGTACGAGTTGTTACGAAATCATCAGGGTTGTAATTTGGTTTCGGATTAGAATATAACAACTCATAAGGCAAACGTTTATCTACACCATACAATGCATAATGTGGAGTGTCACCTATAGAAACATTGTAAGCAGAATTTATAGCACACTGCACATCAGGTATAACTTCATCCCAAGTTTCACTGTTGGGATTGATAGTAGCTCTCAAGACATCAAGTACTTTCTTATTGGTTCGTTCCGCTAACCCATTGCTGGCAGGATGATGAGGAACAATGGTGGACTTAGAGATCTTGTACAAGGTACACAAATTTTCAAGAATTTCATTACAGAATTCACCTCCATTATCTGTTACTAGGGACTTAGGGGTGGTATGCCTGCAGATAATGCGTTCTTTAAACGCTTTAGCTACTGTCTCGGCAGTCTTATCTGCAATAGGAACTAACTCACAATATCTGGTGAAATGGTCTACCATAACACACAGATGTTTGTTACCTTGGAGGGAACATCGGAAATTAGTTAACAAATCTAGCGCAACTCTTTCCCAAGGTTCGCTAGTAGTTGGATACACTTGGATTGGATTAGGACCATTAGCATTGCCTTTATGTTGCATGCAGACACTACATTTCCTAACATACTCAGAAATATCAGTTGCCATACGAGGCCAAAAGTATTTCAATCTGGCTTGTTTTACTGAACGATCCATACCAGGGTGTGCAACACCTGGTACATCGTGAACTAGCTGTAAGGCTACATTCACTAGTGACTGTGGAATTACTAACTGGTATACTCTTCTGCTAGGAGTACCCAACTCGGCTGTTCGATACAGTAATTCTTGGTTCATGAGAAAGTCACTGATGGGAGCTGGTGGCTTCACAGTCAGAATAAGATCTTCCTGGAGCAGGAATCGAATCACCAGAACACAAGGGATCGGTTCTTTCTTACTGGAGGAATGAACAAACTCGGTGGAGTGGATGACTCCCCCCGGTTGAAAAATTAATGCTATAACACGCAATATGAGCAAGGGAGAACGAATCTACTATCTCAAACTGCAAGCACAGGAGAAAAGAAATGAACACGGTGAACAATGCTGATATACTGAGTCGCACACAGTGACACGAGGTATCAACTATAAAGAAACTACACTTACAAACTTTAAGAACGTGGAAGTTACTCGAGAAATAACTTCTTACAATGCACTGATTACTGTCAACTAGGATGGGATCACAATCTGAAACACAAGGGACAACAACAACACTCAAGTGAGCACACTAGCCACAGAAACGTCTTTCTGCACGGCTTGAGGCATCAGCAAGAGATGGCATAACTCGTTGCAAGTAAAGTTCTTCTCAAAGCGTCCCCTGGGAAGGAACGAATACTTGAACAAGTCGCCATCGCAAGGATAGTAGAGCACTATCGTGCGTGCATGATATTGTGGCTGGAGTCCAGACAGGAGTGACAGTATTACTAGTGCCTGACCGCTCGGCTACGTTAATAAGTAATTCACGGATCTATAGGAACTTAATCTGAACTTCACATTTCGCAGCACTTTAACAAATCTCAGATACAAGCTGTGAGAACAAACACATTGCTCGAGGGCTAGGTATTGTCTGTCAGTCAGTAAGGGAATGTGAGGACTGATGACAGGAGCAGCAATAGCCTGAGAGGTCTGAGTGTCGACATTCACTAAAGTATCACTTGACGGTATGTGAGACATAATGGCAAAGTAACACGAGAACAAATAAAGCAAAAATAATGAACAATAAAAATGATATAAAATTCTAGAATTGAAATGAAAAGGTATACAACTAATTCTGCAGAAATAATAAAAAATTAATATCTAAGATACACTGCAAGAGGAAGGAAAACTCAATTTAAAGGACTATTGACCAAGAAAAAAAATTTACATTGAAATATACAAGTAAAAATATTACTGGAGACTGAATTAAATTCAAAATGAGCTGTCTTTACTCTTGCTAATAAAAAAAATTAATTAATTAAATTTTAAATCAAAGTGAAAGTGTAAAATAAAATTATTAAATTGTTAACTGGGAAATTTAAGTATTTTCTAAGAATGCATAGACAAAATTAAATTATAAATCATAAAAATAGCAATAAAAGAAAATAATTCACTGCAGAACAAGTTCAACAAAATAATTCACTTCAGAACAAGTGCAACAAAATAAGGTGTAGAAACAATCACTGCAGTAATAAAGTGTCACTGGGAAAACTCAGGTAAAATAATGAATTAAAATATGAAGACCAAAAAAATAAACTGATTGAACACTTTAACTCTTAATTGTAAATTAGACAAAACAATTTACTCAAACAGAGTAAGAAAACACTTTACGTTAAAAGTAATTGAAATTGCATCAAGAGTGAATTTGTTCAAGAATTATAAAAAAATAAAACACAGGAACAAAACAGGGAATATAACACTTACAGTGGCGGAGCACCCAACAGTATTAATTTATTCTTACAACAAATTCCTGCTGTGACTGATACAACAAAATCTTGCTGTGACTGATACGACAAAAATTTGCTGGCAAAAATAATGGTACACAGTCTGCGAAAAAATTAGAGGAATGAGACACTGTTGGCATACGAAAAAAAAAAAAAAGACACACATAGAAATAAATGGATAATTTAGTATACTGGGGTGAATATCACTGCATGAAATACAGTGATAATTACTGGAGAATACAACGCTGAAAGAATACAATAAAAAAAAATGAATCACTTCACACAGGGTGACTGACTGGTACACTACACAATAATACTTACTAGAGACAGGAGTAGCATAAGAAAAAACACAGAATAAAAAATATAAGATAAATAAAAACACTGAAAAATATTGTAAAAATTAACGAGTCAAAGAAAAACTGAAAACACAAGGTTTAGAGTACACAAACAATTTACTATAAATGTCTCACACACGCAAATGTCTTTAAATGCAAGAAAAATATCTCAAGAAAATTATCACTGAAGTCGGGAGTAGGAGACGGACGGTGAGTACTGGTGGGGGCGGGTGTATGGTGTCCCGCGCGGTGATGACGCCTCCGACATTCACTGTTGTCGTGAAGAGATGTGCTTTCTAGGCGAACTCACATAACTGGCTTTATCTCGTTGGCACCAGCTACAATCTCTTGACCAATTATGTGAGCCAAAACAGTACTAGGACCCGGTACAAGGGTGCAAACAACCACAGGTAGATGAGTGGATGGCTGGTGGTGGTGGTGGGTGGATGCTTCTGCCGCGCACCCCGGGTGGTGTGAGAGAATGGTGAGGGGGGACGCTGGGGGTCTGCCGCGCACCCCACTCACCCACGAAGGTGGCTTGAAAAACCCACTCTATGCCACAGGAATGGTAAAAACCACTCTTAGCATCCAACAGGGAGCACAAAGCGATATAAACAATACCTCAGAGGAACTTGGCTTACTTCTTACTGCGTGGCTTACTTCTCTCTCTCAGCTGGGTTAGAAGCTGGGTTGGCTGGCTGGCTTACCCCACGAGAATGGATGACTGGAAGACGTGTAACGATGCACAAAGCACGGAGGAGCAGTTGGATGACAGGAGACAGGCTGGATGATAGGCTGACTGGCGTTCACTTCCACAGTCTGGCTTACTGACTGGCTTAATTGCAAATCCGGGTCAACCCCTCGGAGATTGAAGCAATTAGCACACGAACTAAGCCAGGAGCTTGAAAAGGCTGCAACAGGCTTGCAGGCAATAGGTTTGAGGGGAGTAGGCGACTGCTGGCTGGTGGTGCGCGAGGGTAGAGCTGGTGGCTGACGATTCACCTTTGACCCTGCCGGCTACTCACAACAGTCTTCAAACGCCTTGAATTACCCTTAAAAACGTAAATCCACGCTCCACACCGCTGTACACCATTTATCATGTGGGAGTTCGATACGTGGATTAGGGTAGAAATACTCACGTAGGCTGTTATTACGTATAATCGTAGATATGTGGAGAGAACCCGCAGCCGTTACCTGTCTCCTTGGTTACACTCGTAAAACTGACTAGCCGGCTGGCCAGTACCCCGTAGTGGGTCTTTTGAAAATAGTGTCAGCTCAGCACAGACCGTGACTCAAGACGGTTGGTCGTTGAGTCAACGGACAGGTTACTGGTAACTGGTTACTACTACTGAGACTGGTAACTGGTTACTACTACTGAGAGTAGAGTAGCGTCTGACAGTGGTAGAGTAGCGTCTGACAGTGGTAGAGTAGCGTCTGTCAGTGGTAGAGTAGCGTCTGACAGTGGTAGAGTAGCGTCTGTCAGTGGTAGAGTAGCGTCTGTCAGTGGTAGAGTAGCGTCTGTCAGTGGTAGAGTAGCGTCTGTCAGTGGTAGAGTACCGTCTGTCAGTGGTAGAGTAGCGTCTGACAGTGGTAGAGAAGCGTCTGTCAGTGGTAGAGTAGCGTCTGAGTGGTAGAGTAGCGTCTGTCAGTGGTAGAGTAGCGTCTGACAGTGATAGAGTACCGTCTGTCAGTGGTAGAGTAGCGTCTGACAGTGGTAGAGTAGCGTCTGTCAGTGGTAGAGTAGCGTCTGACAGTGGTAGAGTAGCGTCTGTCAGTGGTAGAGTAGCGTCTGACAGTGGTAGAGTAGCGTCTGACAGTGGTAGAGTAGCGTCTGTCAGTGGTAGAGTAGCGTCTGACAGTGGTAGAGTAGCGTCTGTCAGTGGTAGAGTAGCGTCTGACAGTGGTAGAGTAGCGTCTGACAGTGGTAGAGTAGCGTCTGTCAGTGGTAGAGTAGCGTCTGACAGTGGTAGAGTAGCGTCTGTCAGTGGTAGAGTAGCGTCTGTCAGTGGTAGAGTAGCGTCTGTCAGTGGTAGAGTAGCGTCTGTCAGTGGTAGAGTAGCGTCTGTCAGTGGTAGAGTAGCGTCTGACAGTGGTAGAGTAGCGTCTGTCAGTGGTAGAGTAGCGTCTGTCAGTGGTAGAGTAGCGTCTGTCAGTGGTAGAGTAGCGTCTGACAGTGGTAGAGTAGCGTCTGTCAGTGGTAGAGTAGCGTCTGTCAGTGGTAGAGTAGCGTCTGTCAGTGGTAGAGTAGCGTCTGTCAGTGGTAGAGTAGCGTCTGTCAGTGGTAGAGTAGCGTCTGACAGTGGTAAAGTAGCGTCTGACAGTGGTAGAGTAGCGTCTGTCAGTGGTAGAGTAGCGTCTGTCAGTGGTAGAGTAGCGTCTGACAGTGGTAGAGTAGCGTCTGACAGTGGTAGAGTAGCGTCTGTCAGTGGTAGAGTAGCGTCTGTCAGTGGTAGAGTAGCGTCTGACAGTGGTAGAGTAGCGTCTGTCAGTGGTAGAGTAGCGTCTGACAGTGGTAGAGTAGCGTCTGTCAGTGGTAGAGTAGCGTCTGTCAGTGGTAGAGTAGCGTCTGACAGTGGTAGAGTAGCGTCTGTCAGTGGTAGAGTAGCGTCTGACAGTGGTAGAGAAGCGTCTGCCAGTGGTAGAGTAGCGTCTGTCAGTGGTAGAGTAGCGTCTGACAGTGGTAGAGTAGCGTCTGTCAGTGGTATAGTAGCGTCTGACAGTGGTAGAGTAGCGTCTGTCAGTGGTAGAGTAGCGTCTGTCAGTGGTAGAGTAGCGTCTGACAGTGGTAGAGTAGCGTCTGACAGTGGTAGAGTAGCGTCTGTCAGTGGTAGAGTAGCGTCTGTCAGTGGTTGAGTAGCGTCTGTCAGTGGTAGAGTAGCGTCTGACAGTGGTAGAGTAGCGTCTGTCAGTGGTATAGTAGCGTCTGACAGTGGTAGAGTAGCGTCTGTCAGTGGTAGAGTAGCGTCTGACAGTGGTAGAGTAGCGTCTGTCAGTGGTAGAGTAGCGTCTGACAGTGGTAGAGAACCGTCTGTCAGTGTTAGAGTAGCGTCTGAGTGGTAGAGTAGCGTCTGTCAGTGGTAGAGTAGCGTCTGACAGTGGTAGAGTAGCGTCTGTCAGTGGTAGAGTAGCGTCTGACAGTGGTAGAGTAGCGTCTGTCAGTGGTAGAGTAGCGTCTGACAGTGGTGGAGTAGCGTCTGTCAGTGGTAGAGTAGCGTCAGACAGTGGTAGAGTAGCGTCTGTCAGTGGTAGAGTAGCGTCTGACAGTGGTAGAGTAGCGTCTGACAGTGGTAGAGTAGCGTCTGTCAGTGGTAGAGTAGCGTCTGACAGTGGTAGAGTAGCGTCTGTCAGTGGTAGAGTAGCGTCTGACAGTGGTAGAGTAGCTTCTGTCAATGGTAGAGTAGCGTCTGACAGTGGTAGAGTAGCGTCTGACAGTGGTAGAGTAGCGTCTGTCAGTGGTAGAGTAGCGTCTGACAGTGGTAGAGTAGCGTCTGTCAGTGGTAGAGTAGCGTCTGTCAGTGGTAGAGTAGCGTCTGTCAGTGGTAGAGTAGCGTCTGTCAGTGGTAGAGTAGCGTCTGTCAGTGGTAGAGTAGCGTCTGACAGTGGTAGAGTAGCGTCTGACAGTGGTAGAGTAGCGTCTGTCAGTGGTAGAGTAGCGTCTGTCAGTTGTTGAGTAGCGTCTGTCAGTGGTAGAGTAGCGTCTGTCAGTGGTAGAGTAGCGTCTGTCAGTGGTAGAGTAGCGTCTGTCAGTGGTAGAGTAGCGTCTGACAGTGGTAGAGTAGCGTCTGACAGTGGTAGAGTAGCGTCTGTCAGTGGTAGAGTAGCGTCTGTCAGTGGTTGAGTAGCGTCTGACAGTGGTAGAGTAGTGTCTGCCAGTGGTAGAGTAGCGTCTGTCAGTGGTAGAGTAGCGTCTGACAGTGGTATAGTAGCATCTGACAGTGGTAGAGTAGCGTCTGTCAGTGGTAGAGTAGCGTCTGTCAGTGGTAGAGTAGCGTCTGAAAGTGGTATAGTAGCATCTGACAGTGGTAGAGTAGCATCTGTCAGTGGTAGAGTAGCGTCTGTCAGTGGTAGAGTAGCGTCTGTCAGTGGTAGAGTAGCGTCTGTCAGTGGTAGAGTAGCTTCTGTCAGTGGTAGAGTAGCGTCTGATAGTGGTAGAGTAGCGTGTGTCAGTGGTAGAGTAGCGTCTGACAGTGGTATAGTAACATCTGACAGTGGTAGAGTAGCGTCTGTCAGTGGTAGAGTAGCGTCTGTCAGTGGTAGAGTAGCGTCTGTCAGTGGTAGAATACCGTCTGACAGTGGTACAGTAGCGTGTGTCAGAGGTAGAGTAGCGTCTGACAGTGGTATAGTAGCATCTGACAGTGGTAGAGTAGCGTCTGTCAGTGGTAGAGTGGCGTCTGTCAGTGGTAGAGTAGCGTCTGTCAGTGGTAGAGTAGCGTCTGTCAGTGGTAGAGTAGCGTCTAACAGTGGTAGAGTAGCGTGTGTCAGTGGTAGAGTAGCGTCTGTCAGTGGTAGAGTAGCGTCTGTCAGTGGTAGAGTAACGTCTGTCAGTGGTAGAGTAGCGTCTGACAGTGGTAGAGTAGCGTCTGTCAGTGGTAGAGTAGCGTCTGACAGTGGTATAGTAGCATCTGACAGTGGTAGAGTAGCGTCTGTCAGTGGTAGAGTAGCGTCTGTCAGTGGTAGAGTAGCGTCTGACAGTGGTATACTAGCATCTGACAGTGGTAGAGTAGCGTCTGTCAGTGGTAGAGTAGCGTCTGTCAGTGGTAGAGTAGCGTCTGAAAGTGGTATAGTAGCGTCTGTCAGTGGTAGAGTAGCGTCTGTCAGTGGTAGAGTAGCGTCTATCAGTGGTAGAGTAGCGTCTGTCAGTGGTAGAGTAGCGTCTATCAGTGGTAGAGTAGCGTCTGTCAATGGTAGAGTAGCGTCTGTCAGTGGTAGAGTAGCGTCTGTCAGTAGTAGAGTAGCGTCTGTCAGTGGTAGAGTAGCGTCTGACAGTGGTAGAGTAGCGTCTGTCAGTGGTAGAGTAGCGTCTATCAGTGGTAGAGTAGCGTCTGTCATTGGTAGAGTAGCGTCTGTCAATGGTAGAGTAGCGTCTGTCAGTGGTAGAGTAGCGTCTGTCAGTGGTAGAGTAGCGTCTATCAGTGGTAGAGTAGCGTCTGTCAATGGTAGAGTAGCGTCTGTCAGTGGTAGAGTAGCGTCTGTCAGTGGTAGAGTAGCGTCTGTCAGTGGTAGAGTAGCGTCTGACAGTGGTAGAGTAGCGTCTGTCAGTGGTAGAGTAGCGTCTGACAGTGGTAGAGTAGCGTCTGTCAGTGGTAGAGTAGCGTCTGTCAGTGGTAGAGTAGTGTCTGACAGTGGTAGAATAGCGTCTGACAGTGGTAGAGTAGCGTCTGACAGTGGTAGAGTAGCGTGTGACAGTGGTAGAGTAGCGTCTGACAGTGGTAAAGTAGCGTGTGACAGTGGTAGAGTAACGTCTGACAGTGGTAGAATAGCGTCTGACAGTGGTAGAGTAGCGTCTGACAGTGGTAGAGTAGCGTCTGACAGTGGTAGAGTAGCTTCTGACAGTGGTAGAGTAGCGTCTGACAGTGGTAGAGTAGCGCCTGACAGTGGTAGAGTAGGGTCTGACACTGGGAGAGTAGCGTCTGACACTGGGAGAGTAGCATCTGGCACCGGGAGAGTAGCATCTAGCACTGGGAGAGTAGCATCTGGCACTGGGTGAGTAGCATCTGGCACTGGGTGAGTAGCGTCTGGTACTGGGTGAGTAGCATCTGGCACTGGGAGAGTAGCATCTGACACTGGGTGACTAGCATCTGGCACCGGGAGAGTAGCATATGGGACTGGGAGAGTAGCATCTGGCACTGGGTGAGTAGCATCTGGCACTGGGTGAGTAGCATCTGGCACTGGAAGAGTAGCATCTGGCACTGGGAGAGTAGCATCTGGCACTGGGAGAGTAACATCTGGCACTGGGAGATAAGCATCTGGCACTGGGAGAGTAGCATCTGGCACTGGGAGAGTAGCATCTGGCACTGGGAGAGTAGCATCTGGCACTGGGAGATAAGCATCTGGCACTGGGAGAGTAGCATCTGGCACTGGGAAAGTAGCATCTGTCACTGGGAGAGTAGCATCTGGCACCGGGAGATAAGCATCTGGCACTGGGAAAGTAGCATCTGGCACTGGGAGAGTAGCATCTGGCACTGGGAGAGTAGCATCTGACACTGGAAGAGTAGCATCTGGCACTGGGTGAGTAGCATCTGGCACCGGGAGAGTGGCATCTGGCACCGGGAGAGTAGCATCTGGCAGCGGGAGAGTAGCATCTAGCACTGGGAGAGTAGCATCTGGCACTGGGAGAGTAGCATCTAGCACTGGGAGAGTAGCATCTGGCACTGGGAGAGTAGCATCTAGCACTGGGAGAGTAGCATCTAGCACTGGGAGAGTAGCATCTGGCACTGGGAGAGTATCATCTAGCACTGGGAGAGTAGCATCTGGCACTGGGAGAGTAGCATCTAGCACTGGGAGAGTAGCATCTGGCACTGGGAGAGTAGCATCTAGCACTGGGAGAGTAGCATCTAGCACTGGGAGAGTAGCATCTAGCGCTGGGAGAGTAGCATCTAGCACTGGGAGAGTAGCATCTGGCACTGGGAGAGTAGCATCTAGTACTGGGAGAGTAGCATCTAGCACTGGGAGAGTAGCATCTAGCACTGGGAGAGTAGCATCTAGCACTGGGAGAGTAGCATCTAGCACTGGGAGAGTAGCATCTGGCACTGGGAGAGTAGCATCTGGCACTGGGAGAGTAGCATCTAGCATTGGAAGAGTAGCATCTAGCACTGGGAGAGTAGCATCTAGCACTGGTAGAGTAGCATCTAGCACTGGGAGAGTAGCATCTAGCACTGGGAGAGTAGCATCTAGCACTGGGAGAGTAGCATCTAGCACTGGGAGAGTAGCATCTAGCACCGGGAGAGTAGCATCTGGCACTGGGAGAGTAGCATCTAGCACTGGGAGAGTAGCATCTAGCACCGGGAGAGTAGCATCTGGCACTGGGAGAGTAGCATCTAGCACCGGGAGAGTAGCATCTGGCACTGGGAGAGTAGCATCTAGCATTGGGAGAGTAGCATCTAGCATTGGGAGAGTAGCATCTGGCACTGGGAGAGTAGCATCTAGCATTGGGAGAGTAGCATCTGGCACTGGGAGAGTAGCATCTAGCATTGGGAGAGTAGCATCTGGCACTGGGAGAGTAGCATCTAGCATTGGGAGAGTAGCATCTAGCACTGGGAGAGTAGCATCTAGCACTGGGAGAGTAGCATCTAGCACTGGGAGAGTAGCTTCTAGCACTGGGAGAGTAGCATCTAGCACTGGGAGAGTAGCATCTAGCACTGGGAGAGTAGCATCTAGCACTGGGAGAGTAGCATCTAGCACTGGGAGAGTAGCATCTAGCACTGGGAGAGTAGCTTCTAGCACTGGGAGAGTAGCATCTAGCACTGGGGTAGTAGCGAGATAAGTTCCTCAAGTTCCTGATGAGCCGGATTGTGGTGCATACGTTGTACCTCGAGCTGTAACTAACAGCTTGGTTGATCAGGCCATCCACCAGGAGACCTGGTCTGGGACCGTGCCGCGTGGGCGTTGACCCTCGGAACAGTTTCCAGGTAGACAGAAGAGGAAACTTAAGATCTCGTCTTAATTCTTTCTTATAGGAAGGTTAAAGACTGGCTTTAAGAAATAGCTTTTCGACTGAGCCTTAAGATTTTTTTTTTCATATTTAACTGCTTCCGTTTCTTTCATGGGACATCCACTAAGGCCTTTTAAATATTGTTACAGTCAGTTAAATGTCCCTGGACGACCTCAGGTTCTTTTATCTTGAGTATCTTGCTCTATTTTGCTTATGAATATTACCGAGTTTATTTCCAGTTTTGTAACAGACTTGGTAGAATTACCGACAGTATGTTAGGTAAAAGGACACGTGTAAATAATGTAACCTTATATTATGGCGACGTTTCGCTCTCCAGGAGCTTTGTCAAGCCTAATAGCTTGTGAGTATTGTCTTGACGTTTCCTCCGTCTCACGATTTTCTTAAATGTTGTGGTTTTTGTCGCCTTTGTTGATTGTATTAACTGGTGTATTAGTTACGGACTTCGTTGTATTAACTGTTGTATTAGTTGTGGACTTCGTTGTATTAACTGTTGTATTAGCTGAGGCCACCTCCTTGATTTATCAGTTATGTTCTTTGTGGTCCCTTGGTGTTCGCTGTTATTATTGTTCGTTCTTTGTGACTTTCTTTGTAGCCTTGTGTGTCTTAGCTGTTACGTTCTTACTTCCCTGTTTTAACTGTTGCGTTCTTTGTACTCTTTACCGACTGAATCACTGCGTTCTTTGTAGGTTCCCCGGCTTGGTTATGGCGTTCTTTGTGATTTTTCTTCCCTTAGTAGTGGCATTCTTTGTGATTTTTCTTCCCTTAGTAGTGGCATTCTTTGTGATTTTTCTTCCCTTAGTAGTGGCATTCTTTGTGGTTTTTCTTCCCTTAGTAGTGGCATTCTTTGTGGTTTTTCTTCCCTTAGTAGTGGCATTCTTTGTGGTTTTTCTTCCCTTAGTAGTGGCATTCTTTGTGGTTTTTCTTCCCTTAGTCGTTGCGATCTTTGCGACATCACTATTTTAGCTATGGCGTTCTTTGTAGCTTTCTTCCTTTAGTCATGGCATTCTTTGTGGCTCTCTTTGTAGTTTTCTTCCCTCACTTAGATATGACGTTCTTTTTATAGTTTTCTTCCGTACCTTAGCCATGGCGTTCTTTGTAGTTTCCTTGGCTTAGTCGTGGCGTTCTTGGTGGCTTGCATCGCTGTCTTACGTTCTTGCCTCTCAGGAAGGGTGCGCCGTCAGGATCGTCGACTCCTTGCTGCGTTTTTTGTCTAAGTAATGAGGGTTAATGAGTGTCTTGAGTTTTGCTGAGTCCAGCTCTGTGGTGCTTCCTAGGGATGCGTTTGTTGATGGACTTCTATGTGTGTGTGTGTGTGTGTGTGTGTACTCACCTATTTGTACTCACCTATTTGTGGTTGCAGGGGTCGAGTCCTAGCTCCTGGCCCCGCCTCTTCACCGGTTGCTACTAGACCCTCTCTCTCCCCGCTCCATGAGCTTTATCAAACCTCGTCTTAAAACTGTGTATGGTTCCTGCCTCCACTACGTCATTTTCTAGGCTATTCCACTGCCTTACAACTCTATGACTGAAGAAATACTTCCTACTATCTCTCCGACTCATTTGTGTCTTCAACTTCCAATTGTGGCCTCTTGTTTCTGTGTCCCCTCCCTGGAACATCCTGTCCTTGTCCACCTTGTCTATTCCACGCAGTATTTTATATGTCGTTATCATGTCTCCCCTGACCCTCCTGTCCTCCAGTGTCGTGTGTGTGTGTGTGTGTGCTGGAACTGTTCGTGTGTGCCCCTTGGTCGGTTGGTAGCGCACTCAGCTCACACATTGAGGTCAGTGGCTCGATCCCCGGTAATGGGTGGAAACACGGGCGTGTTTCCTTAAGACACTTGCTGTCCCTGTTCATCTAGCAGTTAGTAGGTGCCTGAGACTGTCGCATCCTGGGGAACTAAGCCAAATTTTCCCGAAATGCTCTGCATAACAAAGAGCTTTCTATATATGGTATGTCATTGATGTTAACTACGTCTATATACGTTGTGCTTGTAGAAATAAGCATTATTATTATTATTATTATTATTATTATTATTATTATTATTATTATTATTATTATTGTATGACGTAAGTCACGCTGAACAGTAGTTATCGTGTATTAAGGTTATAAGGCTTAGGGGTTATCACTTTCTGTATACTCTGGTGTCAGTGTTTCTGTACTCTGGTGTCAGTGTTTCTGTACTCTGGTGTCAGTGTTTCTGTACTCTGGTGTCAGTGTTTCTTTACTCTGGTGTCAGTGTTTCTGTACTCTGGTGTCAGTGTTTCTGTACTCTGGTGTCAGTGTTTCTGTACTCTGGTGTCAGTGTTTCTGTACTCTGGTGTCAGTGTCTCTGGTGTTAGTGCCTTTGTATTCTGGTGTCAGTTCTTGGTAAATAATATATGTATAACCCTTGTGGGGTTCAGATCTTCGTTTCGATTGTAATAATAACATGAAACAATGGATTTTCAGTGAAATAAAGTGAAGTTGTGTCTAATGTAGCCTCTACCATGTTTCTGTCTTGGTGATGGATGTTGCCGCTTCTTAAAACTGCATCATGTCAGATGTAGTCCAAATATGAGCTGCAACATCTTAGCAATGGTCAGCGTTGGCGCAGTTTATATCGTCCAGGGGGTGGTAACCTAGTGGTTAGTATCTTATGATATTAATGTTTTATGAGGTAGATAGATAGGTCAGTGGAAGGCCTCGATGAAGTGACCCAAAGTTTAACTGAGCGAGATGTTTTGATGCTAGGAACTACGTCAGGAGGAATTGTAACACCTCTACTGACGGACAAAGTACCACCAATACCTGCTGGTCTCAGTACCCCAGTACCTAGTGGTCTAGGGCTACCATCACTACCTAGTGATCCAGGACCACCACCACCCCCACTACCTAGTGGTCCAGGACCACCACCACCCCCACTACCTAGTGGTCCAGGACCACCACCACCACTACCTAGTGGTCCAGGACCACCACCAACCCCACTACCTAGTGGTCCAGGACCACCACCACCCCCACTACCTAGTGGTCCAGGACCACCACCACCACTACCTAGTGGTCCAGGACCACCACCACCACTACCTAGTGGTCCAGGACCACCACCACCACTACCTAGTGGTCCAGGACCACCACCACCACTACCTAGTGGTCCAGGACCACCACCACCACTACCTAGTGGTCCAGGACCACCACCACCACTACCTAGTGGTCCAGGACCACCACCACCACTACCTAGTGGTCCAGGACCACCACCACCACTACCTAGTGGTCCAGGACCACCACCACCACCACTACCTAGTGGTCCAGGACCACCACCACCACCACTACCTAGTGGTCCAGGACCACCACTACCTAGTGGTCCAGGACCACCACCACCACCACTACCTAGTGGTCCAGGACCACCACCACCACTACCTAGTTGTCCAGGACCACCACCACCACTACCTAGTGGTCCAGGACCACCACTACCTAGTGGTCCAGGACCACCACCACCACTACCTAGTGGTCTCAGTTTCAGATCTCATCTTAATGGGGAATATGTTAGATTTTAATGTGCTTTAAGTAAGCTTCCTTCTTAAAACAATATTTTCAGTGGCTTGAGGTACAACTCTGCTTCACCAGTATCTCACAGCAGGTGAAAAAACTGGTAATATACCAGACACCTTAGCAAAGACTGGTATCATAATCAAAGCATGAGGATAATGGTAGCATGGAGTGCTACCAGTGAACATAAACACGTATATTAAGTCGCTCACGTACGTGCAGTCAAGTCACAGGTGAGGGAGGAGGTAACAGTGGTAAGGTGGAGAGTTCCCCGTCAGCTCACTGTGCTGGAGTTAGAGCTCACCTCCTAGCCAGTCACAACAATCATTGCACCCGAAAGTGGCTCTTGATAGGCCATATCGTTAAGACACCCGGGTGCACTCATGTTTTGTTTTATCTCAACCGATTTCCTGTGTTCGTTAATTAATGCTCCTTTTATCTCTGTCGTTCATACCTCGCTCTTTGAACCATCCCTACAGTGTTCTCCTGGTACATCTCTGCTTTATCCCTTCTCCAACCTCTCCAACAAACCCTCCAACACCCGCACCCTCACACACCCGCACCCTCACACACCCACACACCCACACCCTCACACACTCACACCCTCACGCACACTATTTTCAAATTTCCGGGAGACAGCGTGGTAGTCTTGGTGGAACCCCTGCTGACATTCAAGTCAGGGCTACGCGTGGGACAAGTTAAGAACTCCTGATGTTGTGTCACGTGTATTATCAAATGCTACACGTGTAAGATCAAATACTTCACGTGTAGGATCAAATGTTACACGTGTAGGATTTGATCACATGTATAGAATGTGATCGTACATGTTACACATGTAGGATCACATGCTACCAGTGTTGTGTCACGTGAAGGATCAATTGCTACCAGTGTTGTCACGTGAAGGATCACATGCTGCCAGTGTTGTGTCACATGAAGGATCAAATGCTACCAGTGTTGTCATGTGAAGGATCAAATGCTACCAGTGTTGTCACGTGAAGGATCAAATGCTACCGGGCTCTGGGGGGCGATGACCCCCCCCAAACACTCTACAGTTAACCTACTGGAAGATTTCACATGGACTGGGCGTTAATCTGGGAGTCAGTGGGGCAACAAAGATATGGTCAAGTATCCCAACAAGGGTTTCTTAGCTACGGGAGCTTCAAAGGTTTGGTTTTACCAGAGCTGGAGTTACTGTCGCCTGGGAATTGTCTTCTCTCAGGATAACCTGTCCCTTACACGGGTGAAATTGAATATTTATGAAGATATCTCCATCATCCAGGAGCAGCAGAAGCAAGAGAAATTATATACAGGAGGCAGAGGAAAGAAAAAGAGTGGAAGAAGAAGAATATGGATGTTATGTGTATCTGGAAATGGTTTCAGGAACCTACCTCTCTCTCTCTCTCTCTCTCTCTCTCTCTCTCTCTCTCTCTCTCTCTCTCTCTCTCTCTCTCTCTCTCTCTGTGTGTCTGTCTGTCTGTCTGTCTGTCTGTCTGTCTCTCTCTCTCTCTCTCTCTCTCTCTCTCTCTCTCTCTCTCTCTCTCTCTCTCTCTCTCTCTCTCTCTCTCTCTCTCTCTCTCTCCCCTTTATCCCCGTGGTCTTAGACCATGATTTGGGTGGGTCCTTGATAATTATCTAAGGGTCTGTGGAATGATCTTTGGACTCCTGTTCCTTGTGTTTCTTGATGTGCATCCAAGCAGTGTGTTGTCCTTGTCACGCACGCTTGGCTGTTGCTCTCTTGTCCTCGGAGTTTTGCTTGTCGTGACTCCTGGGTCTTTTTCATATTGTGTATGAATAGTCTATATGTCACTTAGTTTGTGAGCGTGAAGGTTTTTGTGAGCGTGGGAGCTGTTTGTGAGCAGGGGGGTTTGTGAGTTTGGAGGTTGCTTGGAGGTTGTGAACTTGGGGATTGTTTTCCTTATCGAGGACGGGGGTTCAAGTCTCAGTTTTATGGATAACTTTCAGACTTTCCCTGGGTCTCGTTGTCTTTGGTATAGCCTTTTTTTTTAGGTGGGTCTACAGTATTTTAATTCTTTCTTCTCCTTTTAAAAATTTTTAATGTGTTACTGATATCTTTCTCTGTGTTTTCAGGTATGTCCGTGTGATTGTTGGGAGGGTGACGCTGCTCTGAAGGTTAGTTGCCTATTATCTGTGTCAAGTGTTTTCTTTCGTATGACCAGCGATGGTCCAGGAGCTGTGTCTCGACGCTAGGTGAGTAAATAAGGGACAACTCTGCCATAGTTCTGGCACGGTGTGATAAAGTCTTATCTTATTATCCGCGAACACAACTGATCTCCAACGGTACAGATATTACAACAAACAAATGTAAAGAATATACAGTGATGGTAGTAGTCTTGTTTTGTGTGTTGTGTCAAGACTGAGCAGATTATTCCAGGCTTGTAGAGTGCCAGACCAGCGTTTCCCCGGCACATGTAAAATACAGTGACCTGATGGGAAATTAATTCTGTGCAGACAGTCTGTGACTTCTGTGTATTTTCCATCGATATTACTCCTGTCTTCAACGGTATTGTGAGCACAATTCATTTGAATATTGCTTACATTGACATTAATTGTCTTATTTCGAGGGGTTTCTTAATCTACCCTATTATTTTCGTGACCTCTACTGTATTTGCCTTATTGTGTTCACGACATGATAGGTCATCTGACATTATTAGTTCTACGTTTTCTACATGTTTGGTTCTTTGAGATGGTCTGCTTCCGTTTTGTATCCTGTCCTCGTTTGGAGTTCTTTATACTTTCCAGATATACAGTATATACAATTGGATTTTGTTAGCATTCAGCATCACGATATTTGGATTGACCACTGGAAACCTTTTTGATGTCTGTGATTTTCTACGTCTTTACTGACTTGGGTTTATACTTTTCCTTAAAATCATTAAGTTTGCGCCTCATTACCCATTCAGAGACTTTCGATGTTTGATGTTAGTGCTACTGGTCTGTGTTTATTTTTTATCGCTCCATTGCCAGCTATGTGAAGAGGAGCTATGTATCTCCACTTTTAAGACTTCTGGGATTTCACACGAATCATTTTTCTCTCTTCAAAAAACTCTGAATAGCGTTAGTAATATTCTGCATTCTTCCTGAACTTCTCATTCCAGGAATCAGACCCAGGTGCCACGTGCCTGGTGTTGACTGTTTCTTTACTAACATTTTTAATATCTGTGTTAATGTAACATACACGAGAGTATCTGTTTCAAGGTGGCTCGAGTTATGAAAAAAAATATATGGATCTTCGGCTCTCGTGGACTGGATAGTTGAAGACTGATTCATACAGTATTTTTTCAGGATTCTTGTGTATTTCTTTGTCCTCGGTGGTGATGAATCTGCGAATAGAGGACCGATAATGGAAGAGGTTGTTTATTTGAGTTTTGTATAGGTAAAAAGAGAACATTTTGGATTTTTTCCAATTTCTTGAATGACTTTTAGCTTCTTCTGGGTGTTTTGGATACTTTATTTTGTATTCTAGTGATGAGACGAGGCCAAAATTTTGGCTTGTACCGTTACTTAATTTTAAGCTGATACCGATGAAAAAATTAGCCGGTACCACCGATAGCTATACTTTGGCACACCTTTATTATTCTCTAAAAACAAAGCTGCCGGGGAGGAGGGATGTGCATGACGCAGGATGGAGGGCGAAGGAGTGGTTACCCAGCCTAACTTTGCGTCTCGTACACACACCTGCATGACGCAGGAGGGAGGGTGGTGAAGGTGTGGCCGCACACCATAACGTTGTATCATGTACACACTCCGTCAGCAGCTTGCCTTATAGGGTCTTCAGGAAGAGGATGTCGAGACGCTGACTCTACCGACGGTGTTGCTGATGCTTCGTACTTTTTTTTTAAGTAGCCTCATTAGGTACAGGGATACCTGTTAGTGGTGATGAGGGTGGGTTGTGGGGGTGGCGAGGGTAAAGACTGTGGCTGCTGCTTTTTCTATATAAATAGTCGGTGGTGTATAATAATCTTGGTGGAATTACCGACAGCATTAGGTACAAGGACACACATGCAACTATTGCGACATTTTATTGTGGCAACGTTTCGCTCTCCAGGAATTTTGTCAAGCCTGGAGAGTGAAACGTTGCCACAATAAAATGTCGCATTTTTTCACATGTTTCCTTTTTGGTAGGTGGGGTTATGTTTTGTGAGGAGTAAAATAAACATTACAAAATTGGAACCAGATATTGATATACTGCTTAAATTAAGCTTCAGTTTGGTGGTGGGTGGAGACTGTTTACTTCCACGGATGATCGAGGGTGGTGGGGAAAGTTGGGGGTATTTCGTAGGTCCTCTTTGTTCAGATTTTGTAAAGCGTAATCATATTTCCCCTTGTCCTGTGCGCCAAGGTCAAGTTCAGAGGCTTCGACTTGCTCTTTGGAATTCGTGCTGAGAGCACCAATGACCTGATTGATCATGGCGTAATCCAGGCTTAGTCTGGGATCTGGTCAGTGGGAGGAAGACCCCGGGAATCAGTGGTGTAGAGACCCCAGTAGATATGCAAGAAACGTAATGGAAAGAATTCACTTTATCTGACCTTTTGAGGTTATCCTAGGTAACTTACATATATGTTACTATGTATGATAATTTGTGTAACTGTATTTATGTATACCTGTACCTAAATTAACTTATTAGGGGATACCTGGAGAGGATTTAGCGTGTCAACGCCCCCACGGCCCGGTCTAAGACCAGGCCTCGGGATGGATTGCCAGCAACATTAAGAGTAGCATTACAACATTGACGGCACACTACCGAGTGGCTGATGAATGAGAGACATTTGCAACAGTTGGGTATCTTCAGTGCCATTAAAGAAACCCAAGTGTTGCGCATGTCTTATTCATCATTTAGAGGAGTGGCGGAGAGGTGGTGGCCCCTGGCGTCACTGGGTGGAGTGGGAGATGGCCTGAGATAGAACGACCGGATATGGGTGCAGGTTACAGGTCGTGGTGCAAAGACGCCGGCGGCCAGATAGTGTATGTTGATCATCACAGCTCCAGGAGGTGCTGCAGCAGTGTATGTTGTTCACAGCTCCAGGAAATGCTGCAACAGTGAATGTTGATCAGCGTAGATCCAGGTGGTGCTGGAAGAGTGAGTGTTGATCAGTGTTGATCAACGCATTTCCATAAGGTACCGGAAAAATGAGTGTTGATCACCGCAACTTCAGGAGGTGCTGGAACAGTAGTGTGTTGATCATGCAACTCCAGATGCTAGAACAGTAAGGAGTGAAGTACATCATTGTGTTGATCACCCTAGCTCCAGGAGGTGTTGTAGCGTGTTGATCACCCGAGCTCCAGGAGGTGTTGTAGCGTGTTGATCACCCTAGCTCCAGGAGGTGTTGTAGCGTGTTGATCACCCTAGCTCCAGGAGGTGTTGTAGCGTGTTGATCACCCTAGCTCCAGGAGGTGTTGTAGCGTGTTGATCACCCGAGCTCCAGGAGGTGTTGTAGCGTGTTGATCACCCTAGCTCCAGGAGGTGTTGTAGCGTGTTGATCACCCTAGCTCCAGGAGGTGTTGTAGCGTGTTGATCACCCTAGCTCCAGGAGGTGTTGTAGCGTGTTGATCACCCGAGCTCCAGGAGGTGTTGTAGCGTGTTGATCACCCTAGCTCCAGGAGGTGTTGTAGCGTGTTGATCACCCTAGCTCCAGGAGGTGTTGTAGCGTGTTGATCACCCTAGCTCCAGGAGGTGTTGTAGCGTGTTGATCACCCTAGCTCCAGGAGGTGTTGTAGCGTGTTGATCACCCTAGCTCCAGGAGGTGTTGTAGCGTGTTGATCAGGAGTTGCGGAGCTCCGGGAGAGACAGGAAGTCATGTTACATAATGTTGCACTGGGCTCCAAGTAATCTTGTACTACTTAAGGATATTTATACAGTCCAAGTAGTGGGTTGAGCATCCTCAAAAGATCGCGAGAGCTCATTCCCACATGGATTTGCCTGGGATATCGAGCGAACTTTTTGGAGTCAGGTATATACAAAGAATTTAGACAGTTTCGCCAAGTATCGCCTAAGGGACGGTATTATTTTGTGGTACATAGCAGCATTCAATTTCTCCATTATCTTAACTGCCTTGAGGAGTTGAATGAACTGTAGTCCTGCGGTCATAGACTGGGTCGTCGCAGACCTACGGGTGACAGTTATGTATTTAGGCCCAGTTGTAAGAAACTTAACGTAGAAGACCACTTAGCAAATTCGCGAGTGAAAATTCCAGCCAAGAGGATGTGAGGACGAGTCTCGCACTCCAGATGTTAAATGTTGAGTCTGACAGTAAAATGTTGTTTCGTGTGGCAGTGAAATGTTACATATGGCAGTTAAAATGAAAGTCTAGAAGTCTTGAAGAGGAAATTGGACTTGTACCCCACCAGGTGCCAGATCAACCGGGCCGCCAGCAACAGCAGCCTAGTTGATCAGGCAAGCACCAGACAAACCCGTCCCAGACTCGGGCTACGGGAGTAGGAAGAATTCGAAATTTATCAAAAGGTCAGGCAGTCTGAAGCCATTTGTATGTAGCAGCGGTTTATCATGGCCCCGGTGACCCGCTCTTCCTTGATCACCGGGACAGTCTGACTGTTCGTGCTGCCTGCACGCATTCTGACGCAAGCGCAACACGCCGGCTGGCCAGTTTTTTTTTTTTTGTGGGGGGGGGGATCTTATCAAGTTCGTTCTTGAAAACTTGTAAACATTGTACATTTTATGCTTAGTGAATTCTCTTCGTGTGGTCAGTGTACACTTGTTTTACATTGTGGATGTGTTGCGGTCTGACGTGTCTCCTGTTGTGTTTATCTAAGTGCGCAGATTTGGAACCAGTCCCGCCAGTATTTTCCAGGTGTAATGTGAGATATATTTTTTCTTGCCTGCGCTTCAGTGATTTAATGCGTTCCCACTAGTTCTGGCGTTTGAATTTATGCCATCAGTGAAAGTTCTTTGTTTATTCTCTACGTCTACAATTTTCCTGCCTTAAAAGGGGGATATTAAGTGTGCAGCAGTAATGTAATCTAAGTACCTTGAAGAGTATCAAAATTAGGTTTGCATTTCATAGTTTTGTTAGCCAGTCGTTGGTTTTCCTTGAAAATACAATCTTTGACATGGTTATCCCGAGGTTCCTAACATTCCTTTTCTGTTGTAGTGAGTGAAGGAGCTTTCATTACTGTTAATGGAACACTGTATCGACATC
>NC_091309.1:19593980-19706480 GCF_038502225.1 Cherax quadricarinatus
GTTCATGGGTATACTATCATGGTTGCTTCCTTGATTGGTTCATGGGTATACTATCATGGTTGCTACCTTGTTTGGTTCATGGGTATACTATCATGGTTGCTGCCTTGTTTGGTTCATGGGTATACTATCATGGTTGCTTCCTTGTTTGGTTCATGTGTATACTATCATGGTTGCTTCCTTGTTTGGTTCATGGGTATACTATCATGGTTGCTTCCTTGTTTGGTTCATGGGTATACTATCATGGTTGCTGCCTTGTTTGGTTCATGGGTATACTATCATGGTTGCTGCCTTGTTTGGTTCATGGGTATACTATCATGGTTGCTGCCTTGTTTGGTTCATGGGTATACTATCATGGTTGCTGCCTTGTTTGGTTCATGGGTATACTATCATGGTTGCTTCCTTGTTTGGTTCATGGGTATACTATCATGGTTGCTTCCTTTTTTGGTTCATGGGTATACTATCATGGTTGCTTCCTTGTTTGGTTCATGGGTATACTATCATGGTTGCTTCCTTGTTTGGTTCATGGGTATACTATCGTGGTTGCTGCCTTGTTTGGTTCATTGGTATACTATCGTGGTTGCTTCCTTGTTTGGTTCATGGGTATACTATCATGGTTGCTTGCTTGTTTGGTTCATGGGTATACTATCATGGTTGCTTCCTTGTTTGGATCATGGGTATACTATCATGGTTGCTTCCTTCTTTTTTCATGGGTATACTACCATGGTTGCTTCCTTGTTTGGTTCATGGGTATACTATCATGGTTGCTTCCTTGTTTGGTTCATGGGTATACTATCATGGTTGCTGCCTTGTTTGGTTCATGGGTGTACTACCATGGTTGCTTCCTTGTTTGGTTCATGGGTATACTATCATGGTTGCTTCCTTGTTTGGTTCATGGGTATACTATCATGGTTGCTTCCTTGTTTGGTTCATGGGTATACTATCATGGTTGCTTCCTTGTTTGGTTCATGGGTATACTATCATGGTTGCTTCCTTGTTTGGTTCATGGGTATACTATCATGGTTGCTGCCTTGTTTGGTTCATGGGTATACTACCATGGTTGCTTCCTTGTTTGGTTCATGGGTATACTATCATGGTTGCTTCCTTGTTTGGTTCATGGGTGTACTACCATGGTTGCTTCCTTGTTTGGTTCATGGGTATACTACCATGGTTGCTTCCTTGTTTGGTTCATGGGTATACTACCATGGTTGCTTCCTTGTTTGGTTCATGGGTATACTATCATGGTTGCTTCCTTGTTTGGTTCATGGGTGTACTACCATGGTTGCTTTTTTCTTTTTTCATGGGTATACTATCATGGTTGCTTCCTTGTTTGGTTCATGGGTATACTACCATGGTTGCTTCCTTCTTTTTTCATGGGTATACTACCATGGTTGCTTCCTTGTTTGGTTCATGGGTATTCTATCATGGTTGCTTCCTTGTTTGGTTCATGGGTATACTACCATGGTTGCTTCCTTGTTTGGTTCATGGGTATACTATCATGGTTGCTTCCTTGTTTGGTTCATGGGTATACTATCATGGTTGCTTCCTTCTTTTTTCATGGGTATACTACCATGATTGCTTCCTTGTTTGGTTCATGGGTATACTATCATGGTTGCTTCCTTGTTTGGTTCATGGGTATACTATCATGGTTGCTTCCTTCTTTTTTCATGGGTATACTACCATGGTTGCTTCCTTGTTTGGTTCATGGGTATACTATCATGGTTGCTTCCTTGTTTGGTTCATGGGTATACTACCATGGTTGCTTCCTTGTTTGGTTCATGGTTATACTACCATGGTTGCTGCCTTGTTTGGTTCATGGTTATACTACCATGGTTGCTGTCTTGTTTGGTTCATGGTTATACTACCATGGTTGCTGCCTTGTTTGGTTCATGGTTATACTACCATGGTTGCTGCCTTGTTTGGTTCATGGTTATACTACCATGGTTGCTGCCTTGTTTGGTTCATGGTTATACTACCATGGTTGCTGCCTTGTTTGGTTCATGGTTATACTATCATGGTTGCTGCCTTGTTTGGTTCATGGGTATACTATCATGGTTGCTGCCTTGTTTGGTTCATGGGTATACTATCATTTGGTTTTCATGGTTATACTACCATGGTTGCTTCCTTGTTTGGTTCATGGGTATACTATTATGGTTGCTGCCTTGTTTGGTTCATGGGTATACTACCATGGTTGCTGCCTTGTTTGGTTCATGGTTATACTACCATGGTTGCTGCCTTGTTTGTTTCATGGTTATGCTACCATGGTTGCTGCCTTGTTTGGTTCATGGCTATACTATCATGGTTGCTGCCTTGTTTGGTTCATGGGTATACTATCATGGTTGCTGCCTTGTTTGGTTCATGGGTATACTATCATGGTTGCTTCCTTGTTTGATTCATGGTTATACTACCATGGTTGCTTCCTTGTTTGGTTCATGGGTATACTACCATGGTTGCTGCCTTGTTTGGTTCATGGGTATACTACCATGGTTGCTGCCTTGTTTGGTTCATGGGTATACTACCATGGTTGCTGCCTTGTTTGGTTCATGGGTATACTACCATGGTTGCTGCCTTGTTTGGTTCATGGGTATACTACCATGGTTGCTTCCTTGTTTGGTTCATGGGTATACTATCATGGTTGCTTCCTTGTTTGGTTCATGGGTATACTATCATGGTTGCTTGTTTGGTTCATGGGTATACTACCATGGTTGCTGCCTTGTTTGGTTCATGGGTATACTACAATGGTTGCTTCCTTGTTTGGTTCATGGGTATACTACCATGGTTACTTCCTTGTTTGGTTCATGGGTATACTACCATGGTTGCTTCCTTGTTTGGATCATGGGTATACTATCATGGTTGCTTCCTTGTTTGGTTCATGGGTATACTATCATGGTTGCTTCCTTGTTTGGTTCATGGGTATACTACCATGGTTGCTGCCTTGTTTGGTTCATGGGTATACTACCATGGTTGCTTCCTTGTTTGGTTGATGGGTATACTACCATGGTTGCTTCCTTGTTTGGTTCATGGGTATACTACCATGGTTGCTTCCTTGTTTGGTTCATGGGTATACTACCATGGTTGCTTCCTTGTTTGGTTCATGGATATACTATCATGGTTGCTTCCTTGTTTGGTTCATGGGTATACTACCATGGTTGCTTCCTTGTTTGGTTCATGGATATACTATCATGGTTGCTTCCTTGTTTGGTTCATGGGTATACTACCATGGTTGCTTCCTTGTTTGGTTCATGGATATACTATCATGGTTGCTTCCTTGTTTGGTTCATGGGTATACTACCATGGTTGCTTCCTTGTTTGGTTCATGGGTATACTACCATGGTTGCTTCCTTGTTTGTTTCATGGGTATACTACCATGGTTGCTTCCTTGTTTGGTTCATGGGTATACTACCATGGTTGCTTCCTTGTTTGGTTCATGGGTATACTACCATGGTTGCTTCCTTGTTTGTTTCATGGGTATACTACCATGGTTGCTTCCTTGTTTGGTTCATGGGTATACTACCATGGTTGCTTCCTTGTTTGGTTCATGGGTATACTACCATGGTTGCTTCCTTGTTTGGTTCATGGGTATACTACCATGGTTGCTGCCTTGTTTGGTTCATGGGTATACTACCATGGTTGCTTCCTTGTTTGGTTCATGGGTATACTATCATGGTTGCTTCAGCGTCAAGTGGAGTAAAGGTTAATCACTTACCTGTCTCGTGAAAAATTTATTTGGTCTGCCACTTTAATGTGTTTAATGACTCACTCAGCACAGAGTAATATTCCAGCTTCAATATTTCATTCATTTGTTTGTTGTCGCTCCCAAGTGTTGGTTCCTGTGATGCCAAATGTGATTTTTGTTTGGGATTTTTGCATATGAGGAAAAGTTTTTTTTTAATGTCATTTCTTTATTGCTCTCTCTCTCTCTCTCTCTCTCTCTCTCTCTCTCTCTCTCTCTCTCTCTCTCTCTCTCTCTCTCTCTCTCTCTCTCTCTCTCTCTCTCTCTCTCTCCTGGACTCATGCATTCAGTTTAAGTTCACTTTTTTCGTTTCCTCTAACCAGTGAAGTTTTTCTTTCTTTTTGAAGAGCTGGAGCCTTTTAGAAGTTCTCCGATTCTTGTGGTTCGGGAGTCGATCCCCGGTACGGGTAGAAACATTAGTACGTGTTTTCTTAAGATACCTGCTGTCCATTTTCACCTATCAGTAGAATAGGTACCTGGGTGTTGGTCGACTGGTGTGGGTCGCATCCCGGAACAGAATTGACCTAATTAAGGAGAACTTTCTGTATGGTAGTATGTCATTGCTGTAAGTTAGGCCTGTATACCTTATACATGTACTTGTAGAAATTGAAGATTATTATTATTATTATTATTATTATTATTATTATTATTATTATTATTATTATTATTATTATTATAGAGGTACAGTCTCTTACCTCTTCTAACTTGCAGTCTGTTTCTTTTTCTTAGTGGTGTGTGTGAAGCACACTGCTAATACCTTGGAGCTAATACTCTTGAGAACACTGGTTTAAATCCATGCTACTTGTTCCGTCTCTGCTGCTTATCTCACTAAGGTCGTAGTTATTTTGGTCTCAGTTAATGTTTTTATTGTTGAAATTGAACTGGCTAAATACACCTTGTTAGGTAAGACACATATGCAACAGTTAGGTATCTTTATTTCGAAACGTTTCGCCTACACAGTAGGTTTCTTCAGTCGACTGAAGAAGCCTACTGTGTAGGCGAAACGTTTCGAAATAAAGATACCTAACTGTTGCATATGTGTCTTACCTAACAACCTGTCGGTATTTTATACCATTTTAATGTTAAATACACCTTTAAGAGTGTGTTAAGGAAGTCCAGTATGCAATCAGGGCTGAACTTCACTTAGGTTTGAATTCGCTGTTTGACACCATTGTCTTTTGTAGCAGATCCTTATTATTTGAGAATGTAAGATCGGAGATGTAGCAGATGCAGTTTAATATAGAGAAATGTTAAGTTCTAAAGATTGGACAGGGAAATAACCATGTCACCTATAGACTAAATGTAGATCTTAATATTACTGATTGCGAAAAGGATTTAGGAGTTCTGGTTAGCAGTAATCTAAAACCAAGACAACAATGCATAAGTGTTCACAATAAAGGTAACAAAATCCTTGGCTTCATATCAAGAAGTATAAATAATAGAAGTCCTCAGGTTGTTCTTCAACTCTATATATCTTTGGTTAGGCCTCATTTAGATTATGCTGCACAGTTCTGGTCACCGTATTACAGAATATATATAAATGCACTGGAAAACGTTTGTAGATGAATGGTTCAGAGAACCGACATGTTGATAAATTAGACACATGTGCAACTCTTGGGTATCTTTATTGAGGAAACGTTTCGCCACACAGTGGCTTCATCAGTCCATACGTAGGAGAAACTTGAAGAACAGGAGAAGAATGAGGTAATCAGTTTATAAGCTGCTTCTCCTCTAATATGCCGTATTCTATTCAAGATTGATGGACTGAACACATCGACTCAAGGTTGAGGGACTGATTACCTCATTCTCCTCCTGTTCTTCAAGTTTCTCCTACGTATGGACTGATGAAGCCACTGTGTGGCGAAATGTTTCCTCAGTAAAGATACCCAAGAGTTGCACATGTGTCTAATTTATCAACTGGAAAACGTACAAAGGAGGATGACAAAGTTGATCCCATGTATCAGAAATCTTCCCTACGAGGATAGACTGAGGGCCCTGAATCTGCACTCTCTAGAAAGGCGTAGAATTAGGGGGGATATGATTGAGGTGTATAAATGAAAAACAGGAATAAATAAAGGGAATGTAAATAGCGTGCTGAAAATATCTAGCCGAGACAGGACTCGCAGCAATGGTTTCAAGTTGGAAAAATTCAGGTTCAGGAAGGATATAGGAAAACGCTGGTTTGGTAATACAGCTGTGGATGAGTGGAACAAATTCCCGGGTACCGTCATAGAAGCTAAAACGTTGTGTAGTTTTAAAAATAGGTTACATAAATACATAACTGGGTGTGGGGTGTGGGGTAGACCTGACTAGCATGTGCTAATAGGTCTAATTCCGTGCTCCTTCTATAAGTGGGTGTGACCTGACCTGACTAGGTTGGCTTAAGCCGGGAGGTGACTTGGACTTGCCTCGCATGGGCCAGTAAGTCTATTGTAATGTTGCTTCATTCTTATGTAATTATGTTAACTCCCAGGGTCTGGCCAGAGACCAGGTCTTACTTATAATATTTGTAGGAGAGATTTAACATGGGACTTTGATTTATTATGAAGATAATTAGGTACAAATACAAGCTAAAACATCTACTTCCCATAATATTTGTTCTAGGTCCCTACTACACAAAAAATGTCTTAATTATATAACTTTAATTTTTAAAGGAGTGGACTTGTAAGCCACCCGAAGGCTCGGTCAAATGATCAAAAGCTCCAGGAAACACTTGTCCTGTTTCCTGACAAACCTTACCTAACCTAGGTCCCTAATAAGGGTATTTTATGCGTGGGTAAAGAATATTGTTGTGGGGATGTTGGATGGGTAATGGTGTTGGTAGGGACTACGTTTTTTTTTTTCCCCGGGCTAGGCAGTATTTATGAACGCTTTTTGTTTTTGTTTTTTATGACGAGTGGGTAGGGAAAGAGCAGAAAGTAAAATGAAGGAATGAGTAAGGTGGAGGGGAAAATGAAACTGGATACGGTTAGAGAGTAGAGATGGCGATGGTGTGAAGTTCGCCTTTGAAATATGACAAGATGGTACCATGTTTCTGGTGTGAGAGGAGAGATAGTCGTGTTGAGAGGTTCATAAGGGAGGGGTGATAGTTACGTCTGTTGCGACGTTGAGAGCCTCACTGTAGCATATATGCGAGAGAGATATTTAAGGGGGTGGATGGTAAGGTGGACACAGCTAGAGGGTGTTTACTGGAGGCGTTGAGACGTGGTGTTGATGTGGGCCTGGGCGGAGGAAGGTAGAGGCTGCTGTAAGCATCAACTCTGGTAGAACATGATGTTTCAGGGAGCTGAAGAAGTTTCCTAGGAGTGGCTAGGGTTTTCTTAGCTGCATGGGCTTCCTAGAGAGGCTGGATTTGCTTCTTAGGAACCGGATGGGTTTCCGAGCTGGATGGGTTTCTCGGGTGTTGGAAGGATTTCCCATGAACCAAACAAGGAAGCAACCATGATAACTTTATCATACACTTTACCAGGTATATTCAATAGACTTATTCCCCTATAATTTTTGCACTCTCTTTTGTCCCATTTGCCTTTATACAAAGGAATTATGCATAGTGCAGTTGATTTGGGTGCTTTGTCCAAGTAGGTTTAGTGATAAGGCTTCAGAGGCAACGTGCAATTTTATTGGGTTCTTTGTACCCAGAAGAGAGAGACGGAGTAGACCTAGTTGACTGAGTGAGGGCAGGGTAAGTGTGGTGCTGGCTGAGCTAGATAGGGCTATAGGTGGCAGCACCAGCATGGCACTAAATATGAACCCAGCTGGGCATACATCGCTCAGTCACCTACCCATGGTCGTCCTCGACCGTGATTGGCTGAAAAAAGACTGTCTCAGGAATAGGGCATAAAAAACAGAATAAAAGCATATATATATATATATATATATATATATATTTATATATATATATATATATATATATATATATATATATATATATTTTTTTTTTTTTATTTGTGTGTGTGTGTGTGTGTGTGTGTGTGTGTGTGTGTGTGTGTGTGTGTGTGTGTGTGTAGATAAATGTAGGCATGGGCAGAAAAAAAAACTCCCTACAGGGAGAGAAAGAAAAAAAGGGGGAGTGTGGTAAACATCGTGGTCCAAGGCAGTGAGCCTCAGCGGGCGTCACTGCTCGCTTTCCTGCATCTGGACAACTTCAGGAGACATCACTGTGGCTGAGCTGTGATGTAATGGAGTATGGTCTCCTCTTGAATGGTGAAGCAGTCATCATGGAGTAGTCGCTGCAGGATTCACTCAACCTGGGGCACAGCCTGCTGGTGCCCATTGTCATTACTTGGCAACTGGGCAGGATTTCTTCAGGCAAGCGACTCAGGAGGACATTTCTCGACTGGTACTATCGCTGGGGCTGTCACTGCCGGCGAGAGTGGAGTGAGTCGTAGCAGAGACGACTCAGGTGAAAGAGTCATAGCAACATACACCGTAACTGGAGTGAGCAGGTTAGCAGTCAAAGTAACATCATACTTTGTGCAGGCTGCTCACTGAAGCTGTGACACGAGTCAGACAGTTGCCTGCCGACAAGGCTACTGCGGCTTGATGATGTCAAGTTGAAGTCATAGCAGAGATTAGTCTAAGCATCCTCAGACTGATTTTCTACACATAACTGCACTCTGACGGTCAGGAGGTGGAGTGAAACGAGTCTCAACAGGGAGTCGCAGCATGTACGACTCAGGCATGGCGTCTACGAGTGACGAGCACAAGAGCTTTCTGTACATGGGGGCTCAGACGCTCGTAAACTGACGCCTGGACTGCATAATGTCAGTCATCAAAACGTGTAACATGTTACACAAGAGCATTACCAATGGTCTGGGCTCAGACCACACTGTGGTCTACACACACATCTGGGCTCAGACCACACATCAGGACACGGAAAACTGCACACACCCACATTGCACATGTAGATACAGCATGGCTTGCACTCGCAAAAAATTATTTTCTGTGCAATAGTCGACACTAAGGCATTCACGAACATGTTGTGCGGACACTAGTAATGGAGCATTGGCTGAGAGGACTTAACATGTGACATATCTTCTACCAATCGTTCTCGACAATACTGCAACATGCATGCTCTCTGCCAATCCCTTGGTACTCTACCCTCTTCCATACATTTATTAAATAAAAGCACCAACCACTCCAAAACTATATCCCCACCTGCTTTTAACATTTCTATCTTTATCCCATCAGTCCCAGCTGCCTTACCCCCCTTTCATTCTACCCACTGCCTCACAAACTACCCGCTCCTCCTCCTACAAAATGTTATTCCTCCTTGCCCTATACACGAAATCACAGCTTCCCTATCTTCATCAACATTTAAAAATTCCTTTATTATGATAGAGTAATTCAGTGTGTGATGAAACCCATAAGAATCATACACTATTTCAGTTTTTACTGATTTTTTTTAAATATCTTTACTTGGCTTTTCCAATGAACATATTAGTTATTATGTGAGTCAAGTACCTTAAGTGATGACAGAATCAGTAGTGATCAAGAAGCTCCTATAGCACCATTAGAATGGCACACAATTTAGTTTCAGTATGGAAGCCCAGATTTTAGTTCTTATTTCTAACTCAGCATGTTTGCTTTAGTTGTTATCTAGGGAGTGGTAGGTGTTGATAGTAACCTCTTGTAACCCACACTTTATAAGGGAAACTATTGGACGGCCTAAGTCAGTCCTGGACAAATTTGTAAGCCACTTGATGATGTTTCAAGACTGACAGGAAAAACATCCAAACCTTCTTTTCTAAAAGTGTGGGTTACTTGTGAATTGTTGAGGCAATGCAATTGTGACTTGCTCCTTGCTCTGTCGTGGTCTTGAATTACTGTAAACTTGTGTAATAAAGTTGATCAGTGACCGCTGCTTGCTAGGGCTTCTTGTGTGCCAAAGTATTCTCTCTCTCAACAGTGATTTGCACTCCTTTTTGATTAATTCTCTCTCGTGTGTGGAAGATCGAGCTTACACTCTGTTCGATGACCCACGTGAATACAAACTCTTCTCGAGTTACTGTTATGTTTGATACAAGTGGAGTTTTAAATGAATAAGAAAAGTATATATTCTTCAGGTCACAATTTTTTTATGATAACCTTAACAGCTTTGTGTTTGTGTCTTTGGTGTTCCGTGTTTAACGACCCAAACGATTTAGAAGCAACACTTTAAAGGTTAAGAATTAGTAAATATTGGTGCACGCCATAAAATTTAGGAGGGGTCACGGTGGCCATGGTTTTCCTTGTGTCCATCAACAGTTTCCACTTTCCTTTGTTTCCTTCCATCCCTGACTCCTCCCTAACAGAAATTCCCCACAGTAAATAATGGAGAAAGACAAAGCAAAATTAGACCTTTTATTCTTAAAATGTTTCACATAAGATAGTTTTTTAGGTGAAGCATTGTGACAATGAAGGGTCAGTTTTTTTTTTATTTCCACTGGTTGTAGCGATTAATACCTCTCGTAACCTGTTGTTGTATCACTCACATAAATAGCTTTCGAGTATACTCTCTGCAAATTTTCCTTTATCAGTTTGTAAGTATGGCCTGTTAATGTGTTTCGGAGGGGATGGGGAGTATTTGATTCCCTGGGGGTTAGGGTAAGAACTTCGTACAGGAATGGGAGGCACCAATTTCTGTGACGAAGAATCTTGAGGTTTTAAAGATAGGACACTTGTGATGTTAAAACAGTACGTTTGAAGTCCCTTCAGCTGTATTCCTTGAAAAGTAGGCGGGAAAAATACATCATAGTCTACACTGGGAAAAATCCAAGAAGGACTGGTCCCAAACCTGCACACCGAAATTACTCCGTATAAAAACAAGAGATTTGGGCAGAGAGTGCAATAACATGCAAGGGCGCAACGAGTACACTGAGAGCTTTGAGAGTCCGAGGTCCCTGACTTTTCAACACCCTCCCTCCGTGCATAAGGAAAATTACCAGTAAAGACTGGACGACACTCTTACACCTGAGTTGAAGTGAAATGTCACCAACATTCGAGTCTAAACATTTTTTTTAAACCAATTACCAGTTGTATACCTGTTCTAGATTCAGGGGTCATCGCCCCCACTGTCCGGTCCTAGACCAGGTCTCCTAGTTAAGTCGGGTTGGTTGAGCTCGTTTTGGTGATATTCACAAGGTAGTACACTATAATTCATGTTATTAATAGGCAGTAAAATGATAAAGTGTGGAGTGTATTGAGGGTGGAGCGTATAATCAAGATGTTTGCTTTAATGAGGTGGGGAAAACTATATTTAAATGTAATTGCAGCAGGTGTGAGGTACCTCAGGGATGGAGTGCGGCTCACAGCTGAGAAAACTGGACTCTAGGAGCATCCAGTCTGGCTGAAGTAGTAAGAAAAGTGTTATGTTATTAGTTTTTTGTCAGGGAATTTCATGTAATAGTGGAGTGTGTCAGAAGATGACACGTTCACGGGTGCCGTTACTATGGAGTGGGGGGGGGAATACGGCGTTGTTTTTATAGCAAAGTTGGATACATCAAAAGTGTGCTGCTAACCTGTTCTATACTTACATAGGGAAAAACTAACTGCTGTATATTTCTCAGTCAGATTCCGTCATGCAGGATGGGGCTTCTACAAGGTGTTCAGATCGGGTTTATCAAGACACGTCAGTAAACACTAGACACTAGAAAACGTTTTGGTCCTGGGACCTTGATCACTTCTAACACACGGAGATTAAAATGATAGTGTATATATAGGTAGAGAGGGAGGTGTGAGTGACACATAGTGACTTCAGTATAATGAGGATATCATGAAGTATTCCATTAAATCTTCATCAACTACGAGAGCTTCAGAGGTTTGGTTCTAGCGGAGCTGGAGTTACTATTACTTAGATAACCTATCCCATACACAGGAGAATTGGATATTGTGAAGATCATCATCGCAGAGCGGAGGCAAAAGAAATTATATATATAGGAGGCAAAAAAAAAAAGACGGGGGGGAGAGGGGTTATTTGGATGGCATATTTACATGGATATATTAGTATGCTTGACAGTTTACCAACAAGCGAAATTATTTACAAACTTTATCTCTCAGACCACAGCAGAATTCGAACCTGCAGACTCTGCGTCAGAGTAACCAGTATTTAAGCCTCTGGAATCTGGCTGAGGGGCTAAAGTGCTGCGTAATTTGATGCACAGTGTGTAGGTTCGAATCCTGCTGTGGACTGAGATATATTTATACATTAATATATGCAATACAGTCGCAAACAGGCGATCTTAATGCAGAACAAGCCACGTGGGGATGGAATTTTTTAGCTCTAGATCTTTCACAATCTCGTGCGTCGTCAGGAGCTGTGCAGTGTTGCAAGACAGCAACAGATAGGAGGGAAAATTCTCTGAATCAAAGCAGGTATCAATGGTATTAGTAGTCACCATATGCTCAAGAATATATAATGGCGCTGGCCTCCTGAGGTACCGTGTGTGGGTATTACTGGGGGGGGGGAGGTACATGTACCTAGAGTGACATGGGAATTATCGACGTCAGGGGTGAGGGCGTAGGCGGAAGGGGTGGGCGTATGCGGGGGAAGGGGGTTTGGGTGGGTGTGGGGGGAGGAGGGAGGTGGTGGTGGGCGGTGACGGTGATGGCGTCTTGAGGACAATAACCTACCTGGCCTGCCCGCCCTTCACAAAGACCTGCCAAGCTCGGGTCATACGCCACAGTCAGTGGGGAGAGGGGTGCTTCTCCCTCTCCCTCCACCTTCCTCCTCCTCCCTCCCCCCACCTCCCTCCTCCCTCTCCCTCTCCTTCCTCCTATTTTAGTCCTCAACTTCAGCTTGTTTGTATTCCCCGTCCCTCATATTCACAAGTGTTTGATTAGTTACACAGTGAAGCGTTGTAGTGTTCTGGTGCGATGTGGTTCATTTTGTTTGTTTGATCAACACTGCTGATTTCTGGCGTCTTGTTTCTTATGTCTATTCCTAAAATTTTGCACGTCGTTATCTCATCTCTTTTAGTCTTCTCCGCTAAGGTTCCGTTGCCTCAGTATCCTCTCATCGTGCATTCCTTTCAGTTCTTCTACTAGTTGCATTTTTGCACGTGGTTGATCAAACTGGGACTCAACACTGGAGCCACATGCTAGATAATTGGCCTAGGATATGTTGCTTATAGAACTGTGAGGTGTGTTCATCCTGCATGTGCTACTATACTGATTATGTATCGCAGGTGATATGTTCCATGTGATGTTTACCCCAGGTCCTTGTCCTTCGTTGATATTTGGAGCTTCTTCTTAGGCAGTAATTTGTGTTTGGTCTTTCTCACCATCTCCAGTCTGCATGATCTTGCATTTGTTTTGATCGAACAGTGACCACCCCCCCGGGGTTGCGACCCACAACAGTCGACTAACGCCCAGGTACCTATTTACCACTAGGTGAACAGGGGCAGCAGGTGTAAGGAAACATGCCCAGCGTTTCCACTCTTGCCGGGGATCGAACTATGCACACTCAGTATGTGAGCTGAGCACACTGCCAACCGAGCCAATTTTCTTGCAGTTCAGAAAATAGCGGTCAACCCATCCCTGTCTGTCATGTTATATGTCAGAGATTGCCATAAAACTCAGCACCTCCTGCTGTCTGTTCTCTTTTCTGTATATTGGGACCACTTTTACTTTTTTTCCATGTGGCAGCGACTGCCTGAAGACCACACAGCGGTAATGCTTCTTACGGCACCCACCGAGATATATTCTGTGAAAATCCTTTTAGCAGTATTATCACTTCCACTTCTGTTTTGTTGATGTTTTCCAGCACCTGACGGTGTGTAGTAACTACCCTGATTGTAGGTAGCTGTCTAATGTTCTTAGTGAAAACCTTGAATCTTTCACTAAACTTTTCGAATACATTTGTCATCCATTTCCTCATTTTTCAGCCTTTTTTTTTTTTTTACTTGGTCCATCTACAAGTATTTTCATATGTGACTGTGAAATGTCTTTGCTTCAGTCTTGCCCCTTTCAAGGCAGGCGAAATTGCAGATCTGGAGAGTGTACAGAGAACTTTCACGGCACGCATAAATACGATAAACCACCTAAACTACTGGGTACGGTTGAAGTCCCTTGATTTGTATTCCCTAGAACGCAGGCGAGAAAGATACGTGATAATATACGCTTGGAAAATCCTAGAGGGACTGGTCCCAAATTTGCACACAAACATGACTCCCTGCGAAAGCAAAAGACTCGGCAGATGCTGCTTACCCCCGATAAAAAAGCAGGGGCACCACTAGTACGCTGAGAGACTACACAGTAAGTGTCAGGGGCCCAAGGCTGTTTAACTGCCTCCCAGCATACATAAGGGGAATTACCAATAGACCCCTGCCTATCTTCAAGAAAGCGTGGACAGGCACCTAAAATCAGTACCTGATTAGCCGGGCTGTGGTTCGTACGTCGGTCTGCGCGCAGCCAGCAGTAACACCCTGGTTCATCAGACCCTGATCCACTAGGAGGCCTGGTCACAGACCGGGCCGTGGGGGCGTTGATTCCCGAATCCCTCTCCAGATATACTAGATGTTATGTCACTTTCTAACTCTGCTTCAGCTCATTATCTTCACAGATTCATTCCTATTTCTCTAATCTCTTTCTTTGTTTTCAGCCGTTCTGTTTATTTTGAATCTCTTCCCCGTCCTGTTGCACCTCCCCTTGGCTCTGCACTCACCAGAGAGCTATGGGCACTATTGTTCTTGTTTATCCATCACTCACGAGAGGGTCATGGGCACTCTATTGTTCTTGACTTTTGTTTGCTCCTGAGAGAGCCATGATCATTCTCTTGGTCTTGCTCATGTCTGAGAGAGCATAGACACTCTTGTTCTTATTTATTTATGTTTCTTGTAGTGTTGTATTGTTTTCGTTGTGTTGTTTTGATGTAGTTATCTGTTACGCTAATGGTTATTTGTTTTTTGTTTTTTTTGTCAGTGATTATCATTTTGTGGCTCGTTAATGTTATTTGCTGTTATCCGTTAATTGTTAACTAGGGTCTGTAAATAGTTGTTTTGTATCCGTTAATGGTTGTTTGGTATCTGTTAATGTTTGTTTGGTATCTGTTAACTGATGTTTGGTATCCGTTCATGGTTGCTAGCACCATCAGCCTCTTGGTCGGTCTTAAACCTGGCCTTCTAAATTTGAAGTGGAAATACTGAAGGAATAGAAACTGGAGTGAGACATACGGGAGGAAGTACAAAATAAACGCAATGTAAAGTAAGGGTGCCGTACACACCATTAGAGAGCACTGTATCAACATTCTTGGTCTGAGACTTCAACCTGCCACCAGAAATATTGTGGTGGTGGTGGTGGTGGTGTTGTCAAGTGTAGTGGAGACAATAGGGGTGTGGTGGGTCCATGTCAGTGACCCTGGGTGTGGTGAGGCTGGCTGGGGCATCAGGCAATCAAGCCATAGTGTTTTTTTTTTTTTAACACGATTGGGTGCACAAGCAGTGTGCTGCTGCTACCCAATTCGTCATGGTAGTTACAGTGTGGGTAGGCCATCCTACTGCACATGATGGTTACAATGTGGGTAGGCTACCCTACTGCATATGATGGTTACAGTGTGGGTAGGCTACCCTACTGCACGTGATGGTCACTGTATGAGTAGGCTACCCTACTGTACGTGATGGTCACAGTGTGAGTAGGCTACCCTACTGTACGTGATGGTCACAGTGTGGGTAGGCTACCCTACTGTACGTGATAGTCACAGTGTGTGTAGGCTACCCTACTGCACGTGATGGTCACAGTATGTGTAGGCTACCCTACTGTACGTGATGGTCACAGTGTGAGTAGGCTACCCTACTGCACGTGATGGTCACAGTGTGTGTAGGCTACCCTACTGTACGTGATGGTCACAGTGTGAGTAGGCTACCCTACTGCACGTGATGGTCACAGTATGTGTAGGCTACCCTACTGTACGTGATGGTCACAGTGTGAGTAGGCTACCCTACTGCACGTGATGGTCACAGTATGTGTAGGCTACCCTACTGCACGTGATGGTCACAGTATGTGTAAGCTACCCTACTGTACGTGATGGTCACAGTGTGAGTAGGCTACCCTACTGCACGTGATGGTCACAGTATGTGTAGGCTACCCTACTGTACGTGATGGTCACAGTGTGAGTAGGCTACCCTACTGCACGTGATGGTCACAGTATGTGTAGGCTACCCTACTGTACGTGATGGTCACAGTGTGAGTAGGCTACCGTACTGCACGTGATGGTCACAGTATGTGTAGGCAACCCTACTGTACGTGATGGTCACAGTGTGAGTAGGCTACCCTACTGCACGTGATGGTCACAGTGTGTGTAGGCTACCCTACTGTACGTGATGGTCACAGTATGTGTAGGCTACCCTACTGTACGTGATGGTCACAGTGTGAGTAGGCTACCCTACTGCACGTGATGGTCACAGTATGTGTAGGCTACCCTACTGTACGTGATGGTCACAGTGTGAGTAAGCTACCCTACTGCACGTGATGGTCACAGTATGTGTAGGCTACCCTACTGTACGTGATGGTCACAGTGTGAGTAGGCTACCCTACTGCACGTGATGGTCACAGTATGTGTAGGCTACCCTACTGTACGTGGTCACAGTATGTGTAGGCTACCCTACTGCACGTGATTGTCACAGTGTGTGTAGGCTACCCTACTGCACGTGATGGTCACAGTATGTGTAGGCTACCCTACTGCACGTAATGGTCACAGTATGTGTAGGATGCCCTACTGCACGTGGTCACAGTATGTGTAGGCTACCCTACTGCACGTGATGGTCACAGTATGTGTAGGCTACCTTACTGTACGTGGTCACAGTATGTGTAGGCTACCCTACTGCACGTGATGGTCACAGTATGTGTATGCTACCCTACTGCACGTAATGGTCACAGTATGTGTAGGCTACCCTACTGCACGTAATGGTCACAGTATGTGTAGGCTACCCTACTGCACGTAATGGTCACAGTATGTGTAGGCTACCGTACTGCACGTAATGGTCACAGTATGTGTAGGCTACCGTACTGCACGTAATGGTCACAGTATGTGTAGGCTACCCTACTGCACGTAATGGTCACAGTATGTGTAGGCTACCCTACTGCACGTAATGGTCACAGTATGTGTAGGTTACCCTACTGCACGTAATGGTCACAGTATGTGTAGGCTACCGTACTGCACGTAATGGTCACAGTATGTGTAGGCTACCGTACTGCACGTAATGGTCACAGTATGTGTAGGCTACCCTACTGCACGTGATGGTCACAGTATGTGTATGCTACCCTACTGCACGTAATGGTCACAGTATGTGTAGGCTACCCTACTGCACGTAATGGTCACAGTATGTGTAGGCTACCCTACTGCACGTGATGGTCACAGTATGTGTAGGCTACCTTACTGTACGTGATGGTCACAGTATGTGTAGGCTACCCTACTGCACGTGATGGTCACAGTATGTGTATGCTACCCTACTGCACGTAATGGTCACAGTATGTGTAGGCTACCCTACTGCACGTAATGGTCACAGTATGTGTAGGCTACCCTACTGCACGTAATGGTCACAGTATGTGTAGGCTACCGTACTGCACGTAATGGTCACAGTATGTGTAGGCTACCGTACTGCACGTAATGGTCACAGTATGTGTAGGCTACCCTACTGCACGTAATGGTCACAGTATGTGTAGGCTACCCTACTGCACGTAATGGTCACAGTATGTGTAGGCTACCGTACTGCACGTAATGGTCACAGTATGTGTAGGCTACCGTACTGCACGTAATGGTCACAGTATGTGTAGGCTACCCTACTGCACGTGATGGTCACAGTATGTGTAGGCTACCCTACTGCACGTGATGGTCACAGTATGTGTAGGCTACCCTACTGCACGTGATGGTCACAGTATGTGTAGGCTACCCTACTGCACGTGATGGTCACAGTATGTGTAGGCTACCCTACTGCACGTGATGGTCACAGTATGTGTAGGCTACCCTACTGCACGTGATGGTCACAGTATGTGTAGGCTACCCTACTGCACGTGATGGTCACAGTATGTGTAGGCTACCCTACTGCACGTGATGGTCACAGTATGTGTAGGCTACCCTACTGCACGTGATGGTCACAGTATGTGTAGGCTACCGTACTGCACGTGATGGTCACAGTATAGTTACACCCACATTGTCCTGCTTTATATGCATGATTGCTAATGTAGTTGTAAGTAAAACTTACTGTTTCCCTTACATTCCACCACAGGATGGTTGTATGTAACTTGAAGCTGCTTGGATGTTACCATCTCTTAGGATGGCCTATCCTCCCATATGGAAATAAATAAAACTGAGAATATCAGAAAAAATGCACACACACACACACACACACACACACGTACGTTTCATGTACATATGTATATGAACTCAAATTAAGTTGCAGTAAAGAAGTGTGGATCAATAAGCAGGAAGATGAACGAGGGGTGACAACTGATCTGTTGTTGCAGTATGAAAAGGCTTAAATAGTAGGGTGAAGGAAATTCGTTTAATGTTTTGGCGCTGATGATGGGGTTTGAGACTTGGAAACGTTTGTAGTGTGTGATAAAATTTGCTCGGATTTTTAACCCAGAAGCTTAGCCGCCCAAAATAACCCAGTAAAGTCAGTGCGTTATTGGGGACTGCTTATTTCAGTTGTGGTCCTTAAATCTTGTCCTCCAGGATGCGACGCACAACAGTCGGCTAATACCCAGGTACCTAGTTACTGCTAGGTGAACAGGGACAACAGGTGTAAGGAAACATACCCAACGTTTCCACCCATGCTGGAGATTGAGCCATGGATACTCTGTGTGAGCTGAGTGTGTTTATACACATATATATGTAAGTTTATTTAGGCACAGGTACAATTATCATACCTAGCAACAGATGTGTAAATCACCTAGGATAACCCAAAAAAAAGTCAGACGTGGGTGTGTTATGGTTGATTACAATCTCTTCCTCGTTGAGATTCAAACCTGTTTGTGTGTGCTGCATCCATCGTCAAGATACCTTCAACACCACGTAATGCTACGCTTCTGCAATGACCTGCATCGGATCCTCAAAATAAAAGTTTATTCTTGTCATAAAACATTAAATAAATAAACAGTATATTGCCAATTTTCCATGAAAGATAGCTTGCATTATAGAATTTTTGTTTTTATTTTGCTCCGAGGGGCGATCTTATTGGACAGCTTCGTTCAGTGTATTACAGTCCCAGTAGTTGACACAGTGGTGATAACTACAGTCTTGGTTATTACTATACAAGTCTCCCTACCTTCACAAATTACTATTATCTGATTGTAAGGAAATTTGGTATATTCGTAAAATATTACTACATTGGTTATAGATAATTAAAAAAAGCAAGATTATATGGCTTATTGTGTACGACTAAGATTCCGTACACGTGGCTTTTTGTGTACATGGATGACTAAAATTCCGTACATATGGCTTGCGTATACCAAGATGACTTAGAGTTATGTGCATGTGATACATGTTTACACGGACAACTTGGATTACGTGCACATGTATGTATAGGTAGTAGTTCACTGTGCGAGACTTGGCACGAGTGCCCGTTCTATCCTGAATCTTATTATCAATGTATTCGATTTAGTATATAAAATGTTTGTGAGTGTTTTATGGCAGGTATAGAGGTGTGTGTTAGATCAGCAGCTGCCGTGCACTACATTCAGCCTCACAACACAGACGTTTGTAGCTTTCTAAATCACGTTTATTGGTACAACTCTAATGTCAGCCCTGAAGTGTGACGTTTATTATTATTGTGAAGTGTGGTGCTCCTGGTAGTGCGGAGGAGCAGTGATGGTGATGAGGTAGGATGGTGGTCGTGGTGATGATAACAGGGTGGTATAGTGGGAGAGGAGATGGGTGAACGTAGGGTGTGGTCAGTTTGGATGCAGTTAGAATAGGAAGATAGGTGGACGTAGGGTGTGGTCAGTTTGGATGCAGTTAGAATAGGAAGATAGGTGGACGTAGGGTGTGGTCAGTTTGGATGCAGTTAGAGTAGGAAGATGGGTGGGGTTCTTAAGGTAGGATGGGTGGAGTCGAGGTGAGGCACGTGGATGTCACACTAGACAAAAACAAACGACAGCTAGGAAAATGTCTGAGTGGATAATGAGAACTTTCAAGACAAGATGACATAGTGCCATTCAAATCGCTTGTGCTCTCTCGTTTAGAGAATTGTTCAGTTGGGTAGGAGAGAGATTGGAGTTGGAACGGATACCGAGATCATTTACGCCCCAGCATAGAGCTAATAAAACATTTAAATCACTGGGAACGCCTTGAAAGTCCTAAATATGTACTCACTGAAGCGGAGGTGAGAGACACTTGAATATATATATATATATATATATATATATATATATATATATATATATATATATATATATATATATATATATATAATAGTGCCTGAGGGCCTAATCCCAAATCTGAACACTGCCATAACAATACTGGAGTGAGAGATATAGGAGAAAATGTATAAACCCAGTGAAAAGCAGGGGCGCCGTGGGCACAGTAGAGAGAACTTTGTATCAACATCAGTGGTTCCAAACTATTCAACATCTTACCAGAAGATATCAGAAACACTGCCGCGACAATGGTAGAGGTTTTCAAGAGAAAACTAGAAAAGTATCTCTACCAGGTGCCAGATCAACCAGGCTATGATGGATATATGGGCCAACAGGCCGCCAACAGCAGCAGCAGCAACCTAGTTAACCAAGCAAGTCCCAGACAAGCCTTTCCCAGGGCCGGGCTCTGGAGTAGAAAAGTTCTCGAAACTCATCAAAGGTAAAGGTAACACAAACTTTTGTATTAGTAGTGTACTGGGACTTCAGCATTTTGAGCACTCTGAGGAGAGACAGTCCAGGATTCCAGCAGTGCACGTCTGGGGATACAAGGATGGTTGAGAGTAAGAAAAGATTACATCGTAAGCACCAGGTTGTGTTACACGAGACTGAGTGCAGCGAGCACCAACAGCCTGAGTGGTAATAATGTTGGTAGAATTACCGACAATATGTAAAGTAAAAGGACACAAGTGCAACTAATGTGACATTTTATTGTGGCAACGTTTCGCTCTCCAGGAGCTTTGTAATGGCGAAACGTTGCCACAATAAAATGTCACATTAGTTGCACTTGTGTCCTTTTACTTTGAACATTAAAATGGTATAAAATACCGACAGATTGTTAGGTAAGACACATATGCAACAGTTAGGTATCTTTATTTCGAAACGTTTCGCCTACACAGTAGGCTTCTTCAGTCGAGTACAGAAAAGTTGATAGAAGCAGAAGATACTTGAAGACGATGTAATCAGTCCATCACCCTTAAAGTTTTGAGGTGGTCAGTCCCTCAGTCTGGAGAAGAGCATTGTTCCGTTGTCTGAAACAATATGAAGTTGAAGTGACAGAATGGGGCTTTATATAGTGCCAGGAGGTGAGACGTAGGTTGCTTTGGGAGGGCAGGTCCCTCTCAAACCCAGCCGTTCTCACTAGTGAAAGGGTCACTTGCTTACGTTTCAGGGCATTTATTAAATTATTATTATTATAATCAAGGGGGAGAGCTAAACCCGTAGGATTACACAGCGCCTGTGTGGGGGGGAATGGAAGGTATTCAGGGTCAATTCAGGGAACTGGAGCACAGATCCAGTTCCCTAGATCAAGAGCCCCTCACCAGCATCAAGGAACCTTGTTAGGTAAGACACATATGCAACAGTTAGACAACTTTATTCCGAAACGTTTCGCCTACACAGTAGGCTTCTTCAGTCGAATACAGAAAATAGGCAGGAACAGTAGAGATGTGAAGACGATGTAATCAGTCCATCACCCTTGTAGTCGTAGAATTTGAGGTTGTCAGTCCCTCGGCCTGGAGAAGTTCAGTTCCATAGTCAGGAACTATCTGAAGATCAAGCGACAGTGCGGAGACTTAAATACTGTCGGAAGGAGAGGTGCAGAGTAGTAGTAGTAGTAGTAGTAGTAGTAGTAGTAGTAGTAGTAGTGAGAATGTAACCACTGAGACGTCATGTCCCTCTCAGATCCAACCCTTCTCACTTGAAAAGCTTGTCCAAGGTGTTTTCTGTACCAAGATGCCATGTGTTGCAGTGTCTGACAAGATGAACATCAAAATGGTATACAATACAAAGCCTACTGTGTAGGCGAAACGTTTCGGAATAAAGTTGTCTAACTGTTGCATATGTGTCTTACCTAACAACCTGTCGGTATTGTATACCATTTTGATGTTCATCAAGGAACCTTCATTGAGGGGGCATTTATTAAAGGAAACGTTTTGCCACTCGTACCGAAACGTTTCCTTTAATAAATATCCTGAACTATGCACAAGTGTCCTTTTAAACTGAGTTAAAGTGCTTTGCATCAACCCAAACTAAATTAATTTTGAAGAGTTTTACTGGGAGGGGCGAGTTTATTAGGTAGCGATAATATTATAACTACACGCTGTCACTCTAAACTAGGTTTACACGCCATTGACGGAATTAGTTCCATCATTGATCGTTTCACTTACAGTATCCTTATGTACATTAATCATTACCTTTACAATTATCCTCACGTACAAGGAACACTGCTTTGACAATCACTGTCCCTATCTACAGGTGCAAAGAACACAAGCATTGACATGTACACTTTACACATGTCAGCCATATTGCGTTCAGACTACAGAAATATTGCGTTCAGACTACAGAAATAGTGTTCAGACTACAGAAATATTGTGTTCAGACTACAGAAATATTGCGTTCAGACTACAGAAATAGTGTTCAGACTACAGAAATATTGTGTTCAGACTACAGAAATATTGTGTTCAGACTACAGAAATATTGCGTTCAGACTACAGAAATATTGCGTTCAAACTACAGAAATAGTGTTCAGACTACAGAAATATTGTGTTCAGACTACAAAAATATTGCGTTCAGACTACAAAAATATTGCGTTCAGACTACAAAAATATTGCGTTCAGACTACAGAAACATTGCGTTCAGACTACAGAAATATCGCGTTCAGACTACAGAAATATCGCGTTCAGACTACAGAAATATTGCGTTCAGACTACAGAAATATTGCGTTCAGACTACAGAAATGTTGCGTCCAGACTACAGAAATATTGCGTTCAGACTACAGAAATATTGCGTTCAGACTACAGAAATATTGCGTTCAGACTACAGAAATATTGCGTTCAGACTACAGAAATGTTGCGTCCAGACTACAGAAATATTGCGTTCAGACTACAGAAATATTGCGTTCAGACTACAGAAATATTGCGTTCAGACTACAGAAATGTTGCGTCCAGACTACAGAAATATTGCGTTCAGACTACAGAAATGTTGCGTCCAGACTACAGAAATATTGCGTTCAGACTACAGAAATATTGCGTTCAGACTACAGAAATGTTGCGTCCAGACTACAGAAATATTGCGTTCAGACTACAGAAATGTTGCGTCCAGACTACAGAAATATTGCGTTCAGACTACAGAAATATTGCGTTCAGACTACAGAAATGTTGCGTCCAGACTACAGAAATATTGCGTTCAGACTACAGAAATATTGCGTTCAGACTACAGAAATATTGCGTTCAGACTACAGAAATGTTGCGTTCAGACTACAGAAATATTGCGTTCAGACTACAGAAATATTGCGTTCAGACTACAGAAATATTGCGTTCAGACTACAGAAATAGTGTTCAGACTACAGAAATAGTGTTCAGACTACAGAAATATTGCGTTCAGACTACAGAAATAGTGTTCAGACTACAGAAATATTGCGTTCAGACTACAGAAATAGTGTTCAGACTACAGAAATAGTGTTCAGACTACAGAAATAGTGTTCAGACTACAGAAATAGTGTTCAGACTACAGAAATAGTGTTCAGACTACAGAAATAGTGTTCAGACTACAGAAATAGTGTTCAGACTACAGAAATAGTGTTCAGACTACAGAAATAGTGTTCAGACTACAGAAATATCGCTGATAGAATAGCGGACGACTTAAGAAATGCATGAAAGAAAATGCTAGCAAATGTCAAAACGCAAATAGAGTTTTACATTAATACGACTTAATTTCTACACTATAGGGCGTAATTGTTGATGAACTAATAGGCTCATGAACAGAAAACACAGTGTAAGTTTGGAGAAACATTGTAGTGATTTAAAAAGACATGTGAGCAAACACTAGGACATATTTATTAGAAAACGTTTAGGTCCTGGAACCTTGGTCACTTCTAACACACACAGGTTAAAAAATAGTATATATAGGAGAGTGAGGTGTGAGTGACACATGGTGACCTGAAGAATGCCATATTGGCATTCTTCAGGTCACTATATGTCACTGAATATACTGTCTTTTTAACCTCTGTATGTTAGGACAATATCTGTACAGCACTAACTATATAGTTACTAACATGTTTATGGTAAGACGGGTGGAAATTGAAGAGTAAAGGCAGTGGTAGGCTAGACTCGTCAAGGTTAGGTTACATAGTGGCAGGTTGGTGCTGTAACTTTCAATAGGAAGATATTACATGTGGAGACTAAGGTGTACACTTTACGGTACACTATCTTGAAATATATGATGGTACGTTACAGGAACATAAAACTAGTTCAGTTAATATTTATATGAAGATTTTAAGCACTTGCAAAATGAGGAATGTTGTAACTGGCAAAATTAAATTAAATTAAAATTTCTTGTAGTTGAAAAATTGTAATTTGTAAAGGGAATTGTTTCTGAATGTTGTAACAGCCAAAAATGAAGTTAATATCTCCAAGAGTCTGTCAGTTATTTGTAGCTGAAATGTAGCGTCACTCTCTATTAAACTGGCCCTTCTAGCTGAAATTAAAAAAAAAAATGCGTATGATGACTTGTATGGCTGAAAGAAAAACGGAGTGTGTGGTTTTATTTCTTGGCTTTCCTACTTAGCTCTATGTGGAATACTTAATGCTCATATATTAGATACCTATTACATGGCTTACACCGTTTCTCAATCATTCGTCTCTATCACACGTACCACTTGCCTAAGATTCATGTTCTTACTGATCACAACTCCCATACCTGAATAATTAACGACTTCCGCTTCACCTCCTGGCCACTAAGTCGCTGTTGACCTCCCAGTTTGTCTCCCCCTTCCTTGAGGCAGCAGGAAGAAGCCATGGCAGGAGGCAGCAGCAGCAGCAGCAAGTATGGCAGGTGGCAGGCATCCGCTGTTATACAGGGGCTGGGTGTCAGGTTATCATGGGAGTTGGCTCATAACACAGGATTATCAGGAACCAGTTGGCCTGCCCCGGGTGACTCTCACCGCGGGACCTGCCTCCAACATAACTCTCTGCTTGATGGAGACACACCTTCCCCTCCCTGCCCTTACTCATGCCAGGGTCTCTTCTGTTGGTGGTGTTACTTCTCTTTTCTTTTTCTCCTCTTTCCCTCCAAGGTATGTCACAGGCTGTTTTTACACCTCATTTTCCCGCTGCTTCTCCTTTTCCTTTCATCTCACTCTTACTCCCTCCCCTTTTCTTCCTCAGTTTTCTTCCTCCTCAGCTTTCTTCCTCCACCGAGTTCCTCCTCCATTTTCCTCCTCGATCTACCTCCTGTCTTCCTTTTGTTCCCACCGAGCTTTTTTATGGCGTAAGTGTTGTTTCCTGTGTCGTTGTTATAATGGTAGTGCTTCCCCGCTCTGGTGGGTTGTGCTGCTCTTGCAGCACTCTTAGCGCTGCTGCTTGTGTGTAAGCTTCGTTGTTGCTGCTCTTCTTATTTGATTATTTATTGTTGTGCCGTTGCTTCTGCCTCTTCCGTTGCCGCCTCAGTTATGGTTGTTGTTTATAATGTGTTAGCTGGAGGCGCGAGCAAAGGAAGCTGCCTCTCTGATGGCAGTGTTTATGTTGCTCTTGAAGTTGCTGCAATTACTGTTCTTGTGTGTTGTTGTTGCTGATGTTACTGCCTGCGATGAGTGACTGATTTGATCGATTGATTGATTGAATGATTGATTGATGAACGATACCTCTAACATCAAAAGAATGAGCTCACTTGAAGCCGGATAAAACATCAATATATAAAAAAGTAGTAACACAATATACGTGAAAATAAGATGAATTTTAAACATATCCTTTACGAGTAAGACTTAAAAAAGAGGATCAGTTAAAGCGCAAGAGATAACGCTAAATGTATGGTAGAAAGTTGCACTCGACAAGAAGAGAAAAGTAGGTTTTCTGGGAAAGCTGAAGACCAAGGATGAATAGGACCTAGGTCAGGGTGACCTAACCCCGTGTGGTCTTCTTGAACAAGACTCGGGTGTATCTCAACAGTCCTTCCACTTCTCTCGTCTCCTCCTAAATCTTATTTTTTTTTCGTCGCCTTCCTTTTATCATCGTCTTCTAACTGGTTCCCCTCTCCATCAACTGGTAGTGGACTTCTTGCCTCCAGCTGGTCCTAAGGTAGTTTTTATTTATGGTTTTGGTACATTACTTTTTTTTATAGTGATCGTGAGAGGATGTAAAAAAGTATTAATCTATGTAGATTTAACTTAAATCAGTAATGGCAGACCTTGTGATTTGTTTCCCCCACACAGCTGGTGTTATGTACCTCGCATACAGCTGGTGTTGTGTGTGCCTCCATACAGCTGGTGTTGTGTGTGCCTCCATACAGCTGGTGTTATGTACCTCGCATACAGCTGGTGTTGTGTGTGCCTCCATACAGCTGGTGTTGTGTGTGCCTCCATACAGCTGGTGTTATGTACCTCGCATACAGCTGGTGTTGTGTGTGCCTCCATACAGCTGATGTTATGTGTGCCTCCCATACAGCTGGTGTTGTGCGTGAATCCCATACAGCTGGTGCTGTGTGCATCGAATACACCTGGTGCTTTGTGTGCCTCCCATACAGGTTGGTAGGTAAGACACATAGGCAATTTTATTCCGAAACGTTTCGCCTACACAGTAGGTTTCTTCAGTCGAGTACAGAAAGTAGGCAGGAGCATTAGAGATGTGAAGACGATGTAATCAGTCCATCACCCTTGAAGTCGTAGATTTGAGGTTGTCAGTCCCTCAGCCTGGAGAAGTTCTGTTCCAAAGTCTGGAACTAACTGAAGATCAAGCGACAGTGTTGAGACTTAAATACTGTCGGAAGGAGAGGTGCAGAGTAGTAGTAGTGAGAATGTAGCCACTGAGAGGTCACGTCCCTCTCAGATCCAACAATTCTCACTTGAAAAAGTTGTCCAAGGTGTTTTCTCTTCTGTACCAAGATGCCATTGTGTTGCAGTGTCTGACAGAGTGAATATCAAAATTGTATACAATACCGAGAGGTATTGTATACCATTTTGATATTCTAAATGATGTACTAAATGTTGCCTATGTGTCTTACCTACCAACCTGTCGGTATTGTATACCATTTTGATATTCGCCTCCCATACAGCTGGTGCTGGGTGTGCCTCCCATACAGCTGGTGCTAGGTGTGACTCCCATACAGCTGGTGCTGGGTGTGCCTCCCATACAGCTGGTGCTAGGTGTGCCTCCCATACAGCTGGTGCTGGGTGTGCCTCCCATACAGCTGGTGCTGGGTGTGCCTCCCATACAGCTGGTGAGATTAGAAAAATCATAAAGACTGAAGTTGTTGCTGGACCGTTACTGAGGGAATGTTGAAGTAGAAAGTGGATTGTTGTGGAAGGTGACAGTGGACACAGGAGCTTTGTGCATATTATTACAGAAGTTGTGCGTGCGTGCGTGTGTGTGTGTGTGTGTGTGTGTGTGTGTGTGTGTGTGTGTGTGTGTGTGTGTGTGTGTGTGTGTGTGTGTGTGTGTGTGTGTGTGTGTGTACCTACCGATTTGCACTCGGACAACACCCACCAAGGCAGAAGACAAGCAACAAAAACTATCCAGCCTTCGGAGACGCCGTCTCATTGAAGCCGCTCATGTACACAACTTTCTCAACTTTTAATAATAATAATAATAATAATAATAATGATATCTTTATTTACTACAATTACATATGCAAGGTATACAGTCCTAGCTGACATCAATGACATACTACTATATAGAAAGCTGCTTGTTATGCTGAGCATTTCAGGCAAATTAGGTCAGTTTTCTCCCAGGATGCGACCCACACCAGTCGAATAACACCCAGGTACCCATTTTACTGATGGGTGAACATAAACAGCCTGTGTAAAGAAACACGTCCAATGTTTCCACCCCTTCGCTGGGAATGGAACCCGGACCCTCACCGGGTGAAGCGAGAGCTTTTGACACCAGGTCACGGGGCACCGTAGTGGTTCTCCGGTATGGTCCCGGCCAGGGTCTTTTCCATGACATGACCCGGCAATTTCTTAACATGAATCTCAGCTCTGGCTTTCTGTGGATGCCTGCCTTTCCCATCACATTGTCAAATGCTCTTGTCTTCAAAACACCCATCTCTTGATCTAACCTTTGTCTCCACCTCATCATCCTCTTCATTTGTCTTCTGTCTTTCCCTTACCTTTCCTGTCTATTGCATTAGTCGGTTTGTATGTTGGGTGCTGTACTGTTGATATGCACCTAGGGTAGTATGCTGGGTGCTGTACTGTTGATATGCACCTAGGGTAGTATGCTGGGTGCTGTACTGTTGATATGCACCTAGGGTAGTATGCTGGGTGCTGTACTGTTGATATGCACCTAGGGTAGTATGCTGGGTGCTGTACTGTTGATATGCACCTAGGGTAGTATGCTGGGTGCTGTACTGTTGATATGCACCTAGGGTAGTATACTGGGGGCTGTACTGTTGATATGCACCTAGGGTAGTATGCTAGGTGCTGTACTGTTGATATGCACCTAGGGTAGTATGCTGGGTGCTGTATTGTTGATATTCACTTAGGGTAGTATGCTGGGTGCTGTACTGTTGATATGCACCTAGGGTAGTATGCTGGGTGCTGTGCTGTTGATATTCACTTAGGGTAGTATGCTGGGTGCTGTACTGTTGATATTCACTTAGGGTAGTATGTTGGGTGCTGTATTGTTGATATTCACTTAGGGTAGTATGTTGGGTGCTGTACTGTTGATATTCACTTAGGGTAGTATGCTGGGTGCTGTACTGTTGATATTCACTTAGGGTAGTATGTTGGGTGCTGTATTGTTGATATTCACTTAGGGTAGTATGTTGGGTGCTGTACTGTTGATATTCACTTAGGGTAGTATGCTGGGTGCTGTACTGTTGATATTCACTTAGGGTAGTATGTTGGGTGCTGTACTGTTGATATTCACTTAGGGTAGTATGTTGGGTGCTGTACTGTTGATATTCACTTAGGGTAGTATGCTGGGTGTTGTACTGTTGATATGCACCTAGGGTAGTATGCTGGGTGCTGTACTGTTGATATTCACTTAGGGTAGTATGCTGGGTGCTGTACTGTTGATATGCACCTAGGGTAGTATGCTGGGTGCTGTACTGTTGATATTCACTTAGGGTAGTATGTTGGGTGCTGTACTGTTGATATGCACCTAGGGTAGTATGCTGGGTGCTGTACTGTTGATATGCACCTAGGGTAGTATGCTGGGTGCTGTACTGTTGATATGCACCTAGGGTAGTATGCTGGGTGCTATGCTTAACCTGAACTTTTCCTTGTGAGAGACTTGAGACAGTGTAACACTAGGAGTGTCTCGGCGAATAAGGATACGCAAGTGTTGTTTTCGTGTCTTATTTATGAACGTTGAAGGTATTGAATACCATCAGTAATGTAATACTTGTGTGCGGCGTGACCCATCCCGACTCCAAGTTGTACACTGCTGAGCCATCCCGACTCCAAGTTGTACACTGCTGACCCATCCCGACTCCAAGTTGTACACTGCTGAGCCATCCCGACTCCAAGTTGTACACTGCTGATCCATCCCGACTCCAAGTTGTACACTGCTGAGCCATCCCGACTCCAAGTTGTACACTGCTGATCCATCCCGACTCCAAGTTGTACACTGCTGAGCCATCCCGACTCCAAGTTGTACACTGCTGATCCATCCCGACTCCAAGTTGTACACTGCTGAGCCATCCCGACTCCAAGTTGTACACTGCTGATCCATCCCGGCTCCAAGTTGTACACTGCTGATCCATCCCGACTCCAAGTTGTACACTGCTGATCCATCCCGACTCCAAGTTGTACACTACTGATCCATCCCGACTCCAGGTTGTACACTGCTGATCCATCCCGACTCCAGGTTGTACACTGCTGATCCATCCCGACTCCAGGTTGTACACTGCTGATCCATCCCGACTCCAGGTTGTACACTGCTGATCCATCCCGACTCCAGGTTGTACACTGCTGATCCATCCCGACTCCAAGTTGTACACTGCTGATCCATCCCGTCTCCAAGTTGTACACTACTGATCCATCCCGTCTCCAAGTTGTACACTACTGATCCATCCCGTCTCCAAGTTGTACACTACTGATCCATCCCGTCTCCAAGTTGTACACTACTGATCCATCCCGTCTCCAAGTTGTACACTACTGATCCATCCCGTCTCCAAGTTGTACACTACTGACCCATCCCGACTCCAAGCTGCACACTACTGATCCATCCCGACTCCAAGTTGTACACTACTGATCCATCCCGTCTCCAAGTTGTACACTACTGATCCATCCCGTCTCCAACGCCGATGATAACGAGGGCTTCCATTGCTAATGATAACGGGAGTAACGAGTCCTGTGGGGTAAGGAGTCCAAGAGATCATCAGTGTTGCCAGTCTGTGTGTCACTCGCTGAGGTGGATGTGTATCACCTTGAAAGGTTACATTCCTAGCCTGATAAAAAATATTAAATGTTTTGATGTTTTACCAGAGATAAGATTGTGTCATACGTATCACGTATGAGCACTAAACTACTACTTACTACCTGGTGGGTAGTTAGCTTGTTAAACACCAGGATCATTATGGTTTTGAAATGTGAGACAAAAGTTCAACAGTTAGGTCACTGCGTTCGACTGAAGAAGCCTACTGTGTAGGCTTCTTCTGTGAAGCCTACTGTGTAGGCTTCTTCAGTCGAATGCAGAAGAGGCAGCTGAAACATTCGAGTTGTTGACGATGTAATCAGTCCATCGCCCTGGAAGACGCAGTTTTGAGGTGGTCAGTCCCTCAGCCTGGGGGGAAGTTCTGCTCCAAATCATTATCATATTCTCATTAAGGTCTTGTTTGTTAATATGAGACGATATGCGAGTTGTGACATTGTACTGAGAAAATGTTTCGTGCTCATGAGACTTTATCAATTATCACATTAAGGTTGTAATTCCCATGCTCACTGAAGACACGAATGCTGTGATCTCTGAAATAGAAATTGAAGTTTTTTTGTATATAACTGAGGTGTATACACTTCTGGGGTCCACCTCTAGTGCAAATTGTGGGACTCATAACCACAGAGAAGCGGATAAAAAGACTTCGATGAAAAATATTAGGATTTCTTCCTAAAGCCATTTGAATATTCTACTTCCCCTACCGCCACATCTTTTCACGTTTTTTTACCAGTAGGTATATTCTGGGTATATATACCCTGTAAACCTGGGTGGTTTAAGACTTCATAGTGAAGCAGATTTCGGATTTCTAGTTTGGCGTGTTGGTTCATTCTAAAATCTAGGTGGTGGTTGTGGTGTGTCTAGTTAGCGTGGAGTAGCTTCTAGTAGAAAGTAAATTGCTCTAGGTTGGCCAGTTGTTGCTTAGAATATTCTAGGTGATTTAGGGTGTACAGTTGATGACGAGTGACTGTCTTATTAAGTGATTTCGGGGTATTTGTGTACGGTAGTAGCGTGTCAATTTTATTCTAGGTGGCAGGTGATTCAAAAAGTGTACATAAAAAGTTTTGGCGAACTGCAAGGTGATTCTAGGTTGCTAGATGATCTTAGGTGGATAGAAGGAGGTTATTAGGTGGCTGTACTCTTATTAGGTGAGTGTTAGGTCCTTGAAGACGTTAGGTGCGTGGGCTTCATCTTGTGTGATTTGGAAGCTAGGCTAGAGAGGTAGTACTCCCACACTGGTTGCTCGTCTGCGTCAGTACAACCACGATGGTTCCTGCACCGAGTCTGAAAGATAGACTAAACAGTACAGATAGTAGGTTCAAAAGTTAGGATGTTGGTAGGAAGATGAGTAGTTAAGTTAGGATGTTGGTAGGAAGATGGGTAGTTAAGTTAGGATGTTGGTAGGAAGATGGGTAGTTAAATTAGGATGTTGGTAGGAAGATGGGTAGTTAAGTTAGGATGTTGGTAGGAAGATGGGTAGTTAAGTTAGGATGTTGGTAGGAAGATGGGTAGTTAAATTAGGATGTTGGTAGGAACATGGGTAGTTAAATTAGGATGTTGGTAGGAACATGGGTAGTTAAATTAGGATGTTGGTAGGAAGATGGGTAATTAAATTAGGATGTTGGTAGGAAGATGGGTAGTTACGTTAGGATGTTGGTAGGAAGATGGGTAGTTAAATTAGGATGTTGGTAGGAAGATGGGTAGTTAAATTAGGATGTTGGTAGGAAGATGGGTAGTTAAATTAGGATGTTGGTAGGAAGATGGGTAGTTAAGTTAGGATGTTGGTAGGAAGATGGGTAGTTAAGTTAGGATGTTGGTAGGAAGATGGGTAGTTAAATTAGGATGTTGGTAGGAAGATGGGTAGTTAAATTAGGATGTTGGTAGGAAGATGGGTAGTTAAATTAGGATGTTGGTAGGAAGATGGGTAGTTAAGTTAGGATGTTGGTAGGAAGATGGGTAGTTAAGTTAGGATGTTGGTAGGAAGATGGGTAGTTAAATTAGGATGTTGGTAGGAAGATGGGTAGTTAAGTTAGGATGTTGGTAGGAAGATGGGTAGTTAAATTAGGATGTTGGTAGGAACATGGGTAGTTAAATTAGGATGTTGGTAGGAACATGGGTAGTTAAATTAGGATGTTGGTAGGAAGATGGGTAATTAAATTAGGATGTTGGTAGGAAGATGGGTAGTTACGTTAGGATGTTGGTAGGAAGATGGGTAGTTAAATTAGGATGTTGGTAGGAAGATGGGTAGTTAAATTAGGATGTTGGTAGGAAGATGGGTAGTTAAATTAGGATGTTGGTAGGAAGATGGGTAGTTAAATTAGGATGTTGGTAGGAAGATGGGTAGTTAAGTTAGGATGTTGGTAGGAAGATGGGTAGTTAAGTTAGGATGTTGGTAGGAAGATGGGTAGTTAAATTAGGATGTTGGTAGGAAGATGGGTAGTTAAGTTAGGATGTTGGTAGGAAAATGGGTATTTAATTTAGGATGTTGGTAGGAAGATGGGTAGTTAAATTAGGATGTTGGTAGGAAGATGGGTAGTTAAGTTAGGATGTTGGTAGGAAGATGGGTAGTTAAATTAGGATGTTGGTAGGAAGATGGGTAGTTAAGTTAGGATGTTGGTAGGAAGATGGGTAGCTAAATTAGGATGTTGGTAGGAAGATGGGTAGTTAAATTAGGATGTTGGTAGGAAGATGGGTAGTTAAGTTAGGATGTTGGTAGGAAGATGGGTAGTTAAGTTAGGATGTTGGTAGGAAGATGGGTAGTTAAGTTAGGATGTTGGTAGGAAGATGGGTAGTTAAGTTAGGATGTTGGTAGGAAGATGGGTAGTTAATTTAGGATGTTGGTAGGAAGATGGGTAGTTAAATTAGGATGTTGGTAGGAAGATGGGTAGTTAAGTTAGGATGTTGGTAGGAAGATGGGTAGTTAAGTTAGGATGTTGGTAGGAAGATGGGTAGTTAAATTAGGATGTTGGTAGGAAGATGGGTAGTTAAGTTAGGATGTTGGTAGGAAGATGGGTAGTTAAATTAGGATGTTGGTAGGAAGATGGGTAGTTAAATTAGGATGTTGGTAGGAAGATGGGTAGTTAAGTTAGGATGTTGGTAGGAAGATGGGTAGTTAAGTTAGGATGTTGGTAGGAAGATGGGTAGTTAAGTTAGGATGTTGGTAGGAAGATGGGTAGTTAAGTTAGGATGTTGGTAGGAAGATGGGTAGTTAAGTTAGGATGTTGGTAGGAAGATGGGTAGTTAAATTAGGATGTTGGTAGGAAGATGGGTAGTTAAGTTAGGATGTTGGTAGGAAGATGGGTAGTTAAGTTAGGATGTTGGTAGGAAGATGGGTAGTTAAGTTAGGATGTTGGTAGGAAGATGGGTAGTTAAATTAGGATGTTGGTAGGAAGATGGGTAGTTAAGTTAGGATGTTGGTAGGAAGATGGGTAGTTAAATTAGGATGTTGGTAGGAAGATGGGTAGCTAAGTTAGGATGTTGGTAGGAAGATGGGTAGTAAGTTAGGATGTTGGTAGGAAGATGGGTAGTTAAGTTAGGATGTTGTCAAGAAGGTGGGTAGGTAGTAAAGAATGGATGACAGTAAAGATAGGCAGCTGGTACACAGCTGGTGAGTATAGTGTCAACATGAGACAAGCTTCTGCTGGTGCTGCTGCTGTTCCTGCTGGTGGTAGTGCTGCTGCTGTTGGTGTTAGTGCTGATGTTACTGGTACTGTAGCTCTTGCTGGTGGTGGTAGTGCTCCGGCTAGTGGTGGTAATGCTTCTGCTGGTGGTGGTAATGCTCCTGCTGGTGGTGGTAATGCTCCTGCTGGTGGTGGTAGTGCTCCTGTTAGTGGTGGTAATGCTCCTGCTGGTGGTGTTAATACTCCTGTTGGTGGTGGTAGTGCTCCTGCTGGTGGTGGTAGTGCTCCTGCTGGTGGTGGTGATGCTCCTGCTGCTGGTAGTAGTGCTCCTGCTGGTGGTGGTAGTGCTCCTGCTGGTGGAAGTAGTGGTGATGGTGGTGGTGCTGGTGGGTGGTGGTGTTGATCCTGGTGGGTGGTGGTGGTGGTGTTGCTGGTGGTGGTAGCGCTCCTCCTTGTGGTGATGGTGGTAGTGGGTGGTGGTGCTAGTGCTGTGGATGGATCAGTTATTCCAGAGAGGTGCAGGAGCAGCTCACCTTCACCACCCCTGCTGGAGGCTAACATCCCTCCCCCTCCATTCCTCCCTCCCTCCTAACTGGTTATACCCGCTACGTTATTAACATATCTCGGCGCCAGATATGTCATTTGTAGTTTAAGAATATACTTTACTGTCCTTCGTCAGACCACCACAGATCTAGATGCCCTTTACTCCAATGCTTCGTTATCTTAGTTTATATAGTATGTATGTATATATATATATATATATATATATATATATATATATATATATATATATATATATATATATATATATATATATATATATATATATATGTCGTGCCGAATAGGCAGAACTTGCGATCTTGGCTTAAATAGCAACGCTCATCTTGCCATATAGGACAAGCGAAAATTTGTGTATGCAATAATTTCGCAAAAATCATTCTAAACCTAACGAAAAAAATATATTTCATTGTGTTTGTTTAGTATTAAATTACTGTAAACGTATTTAAAATATATTTAGTATGATTAGGCTAAAATAAATTGCGCTTGTTATAATAAGGTTAGGTAAGTTTTCTAAGATTCTTTTGGTGCAAAATTAAAAATTTTTACATTAACATTAATGAAAAAAATATATCTTTAAATGTATACGAGAAATTTTTTTAAAGGACTTAATTTTAAATGAGTTCTTGCTAATTGGCCAGTTTTACATATTCGGCATGACATATATATATATATATATATATATATATATATATATATATATATATATATATATATATATATATATATATATATATATATATATATATATATATATATGTGTGTGTGTGTGTGTGTGTGTGTGTGTGTGTGTGTGTTGTGTATCTTTATAGGTATATGCTTCTAAGCTGTTGTGTTCTGAGCACCTCTGCAAAAACAGTGATTATGTGTGAGTGAGGTGAAAGTGTTGAATGATGATGAAAGTATTTTCATTCTTGAGGATTTTCTTTCTTTTTTGGGTCACCCTGCCTCGGTGGGAGACGGCCGACTTATTAAATAAATAAATATATATATATATATATATATATATATATATATATATATATATATATATATATATATATATATATATATATATATATATATAATATATATATATATATATATATATATATATATATATATATATATATATATATATATATATATATATATATATATATATATATATATATATATATATATATATATATGTATGTATGTATGTATATATGCAAGGAATTCGCAAGAGCAGGCGAAATATACACAAACACTGATCTCTGGCCGAAGGAGACTTGAAGCTACGAACCTTGGAACAAGGTACGCAGTGCCTTGCCTTGTGTATATTTCGCCTGCTCTTGCGAATTTCTTGCATTGTTAAAATCTCTAGTAAGGCTGATGCATGCAGGGGATGAGATGAAAAGTTGTAAGCCTTCTCCCTGAAAGCTGGCTGCCTTGGATCAAACGTCTAGCGCAAGCTGGACGCCAAGGTATTGGTCCAGTGTGGTGAAAATGGTAAGGCACTGCGTACCTTGTTCCAAGGTTCGTAGGTTCGAGTCTCCTTCGGCCAGAGATCAATGTTTATATATATATATATATATATATATATATATATATATATATATATATATATATATATATATATATATATTGTCATGCTGAATAGGTACAACTTGTAATTTTGGCTTAAATAGCAACGCTATTCTTGCCGAATAAGACAAGCGAAAATTTGTATATACAGTACAATAATTTAACAAAAATCATTCTGAACCTAACTAAAAAAAATATATTTCTTTGTGTTCATTATTAAATTATTGTAAACTTATCAAAAATATATTTAGTTGGATTAGGCTAAGTTAAGTTGAGCTTGGTATAATAAGGTTAGGTAAGTCTTCTAAGGTTCTCTTGGTACAAAATTATTAATTTTTACATTAACATAAATGAAAAAATATATCTTGAAATGTATAAGAGAAAATTTTAGAAAGGACTTAATTTTAAACGAGTTCTTGCTAATTGACCAATTTTACCTATTCGGCACGACATTTCATTATACATATATATATATATATATATATATATATATATATATATATATATATATATATATATATATATATATATATATATATATATATATATATATATATATGTCGTGCCGAATAGGCAGAACTTGCGATCTTGGCTTAAATAGCGTCGCTCCTCTTGCCATATAGGACAAGTGAAAATTTGTGTATGCAATAATTTCGCAAAAATCATTCTGAACCTAACGAAAAAAATATATTTCATTGTGTTTGTTTAGTATTAAATTACTGTAAAAGTATATAAAATATATTTAGTAGGATTAGGCTAAAATAAATTGCGCTTGTTATAATAAGGTTAGGTAAGTTTTCTAAGATTCTTTTGGTGCAAAATTAAAATTTTTTACATTAACATTAATAAAAAAAATATATCTTTAAACGTATAAGAGAAATTTTTAGAAAGGACTTAGTTTTAAATGAGTTCTTGCTAATTGACCAGTTTTACATATTCGGCACGACATATATATATATATATATATATATATATATATATATATATATAATATATATATATATATAATATATATATATATATATATAATAGTAGGTTGGTAGACAGCAACCACCCTGGGAAGTACTACCGTCCTGCCAGATGACTGTGAAACAAAAATCTGTAACTGTTTTGCATGATGGTAGGATTGCTGGTTTCTTTTTCTGTCTCATAAACACGCTAAGATAACAGGGATATCTTGCTACTCCTACTTACACTTTGGTCACACTTCACAGACACGCACATGCATATATATATATACATACATCTAGGTTTTTCTCCTTTTTCTAAATAGCTCTTGTTCTTTTTTATTTCTTCTATTGTCCATGGGGAAGTGGAAAAGAATCTTTCCTCCGTAAGCCATGCGTGTCGTATGAGGCGACTAAAATGCCGGGAGCAATGGGCTAGTAACCCCTTCTCCTGTATACAATTACTAAAAAAGAGAAGAAGAAAAACTTTATAAAACTGGGTTGCTTAAATGTGCGTGGATGTAGTGCGGATGACAAGAAACAGATGATTGCTGATGTTATGAATGAAAAGAAGTTGGATGTCCTGGCCCTAAGCGAAACAAAGCTGAAGGGGGTAGGAGAGTTTCAGTGGGGGGAAATAAATGGGATTAAATCTGGAGTATCTGAGAGAGTTAGAGCAAAGGAAGGGGTAGCAGTAATGTTAAATGATCAGTTATGGAAGGAGAAAAGAGAATATGAATGTGTAAATTCAAGAATTATGTGGATTAAAGTAAAGGTTGGATGCGAGAAGTGGGTCATAATAAGCGTGTATGCACCTGGAGAAGAGAGGAATGCAGAGGAGAGAGAGAGATTTTGGGAGATGTTAAGTGAATGTATAGGAGCCTTTGAACCAAGTGAGAGAGTAATTGTGGTAGGGGACTTGAATGCTAAAGTAGGAGAAACTTTTAGAGAGGGTGTGGTAGGTAAGTTTGGGGTGCCAGGTGTAAATGATAATGGGAGCCCTTTGATTGAACTTTGTATAGAAAGGGGTTTAGTTATAGGTAATACATATTTTAAGAAAAAGAGGATAAATAAGTATACACGATATGATGTAGGGCGAAATGACAGTAGTTTGTTGGATTATGTATTGGTAGATAAAAGACTGTTGAGTAGACTTCAGGATGTACATGTTTATAGAGGGGCCACAGATATATCAGATCACTTTCTAGTTGTAGCTACACTGAGAGTAAAAGGTAGATGGGATACAAGGAGAATAGAAGCATCAGGGAAGAGAGAGGTGAAGGTTTATAAACTAAAAGAGGAGGCAGTTAGGGTAAGATATAAACAGCTATTGGAGGATAGATGGGCTAATGAGAGCATGGGCAATGGGGTCGAAGAGGTATGGGGTAGGTTTAAAAATGTAGTGTTAGAGTGTTCAGCAGAAGTTTGTGGTTACAGGAAAGTGGGTGCAGGAGGGAAGAGGAGCGATTGGTGGAATGATGATGTAAAGAGAGTAGTAAGGGAGAAAAAGTTAGCATATGAGAAGTTTTTACAAAGTAGAAGTGATGCAAGGAGGGAAGAGTATATGGAGAAAAAGAGAGAGGTTAAGAGAGTGGTGAAGCAATGTAAAAAGAGAGCAAATGAGAGAGTGGGTGAGATGTTATCAACAAATTTTGTTGAAAATAAGAAAAAGTTTTGGAGTGAGATTAACAAGTTAAGAAAGCCTAGAGAACAAATTGATTTGTCAGTTAAAAATAGGAGAGGAGAGTTATTAAATGGAGAGTTAGAGGTATTGGGAAGATGGAAGGAATATTTTGAGGAATTGTTAAATGTTGATGAAGATAGGGAAGCTGTGATTTCGTGTATAGGGCAAGGAGGAATAACATCTTGTAGGAGTGAGGAAGAGCCAGTTGTGAGTGTGGGGGAAGTTCGTGAGGCAGTAGGTAAAATGAAAGGGGGTAAGGCAGCCGGGATTGATGGGATAAAGATAGAAATGTTAAAAGCAGGTGGGGATATAGTTTTGGAGTGGTTGGTGCAATTATTTAATAAATGTATGGAAGAGGGTAAGGTACCTAGGGATTGGCAGAGAGCATGCATAGTTCCTTTGTATAAAGGCAAAGGGGATAAAAGAGAGTGCAAAAATTATAGGGGGATAAGTCTGTTGAGTGTACCTGGTAAAGTGTATGGTAGAGTTATAATTGAAAGAATTAAGAGTAAGACGGAGAATAGGATAGCAGATGAACAAGGAGGCTTTAGGAAAGGTAGGGGGTGTGTGGACCAGGTGTTTACAGTGAAACATATAAGTGAACAGTATTTAGATAAGGCTAAAGAGGTCTTTGTGGCATTTATGGATTTGGAAAAGGCGTATGACAGGGTGGATAGGGGGGCAATGTGGCAGATGTTGCAAGTGTATGGTGTAGGAGGTAGGTTACTGAAAGCAGTGAAGAGTTTTTACGAGGATAGTGAGGCTCAAGTTAGAGTATGTAGGAAAGAGGGAAATTTTTTCCCAGTAAAAGTAGGCCTTAGACAAGGATGTGTGATGTCACCGTGGTTGTTTAATATATTTATAGATGGGGTTGTAAGAGAAGTAAATGCGAGGGTCTTGGCAAGAGGCGTGGAGTTAAAAGATAAAGAATCACACACAAAGTGGGAGTTGTCACAGCTGCTCTTTGCTGATGACACTGTGCTCTTGGGAGATTCTGAAGAGAAGTTGCAGAGATTGGTGGATGAATTTGGTAGGGTGTGCAAAAGAAGAAAATTAAAGGTGAATACAGGAAAGAGTAAGGTTATGAGGATAACAAAAAGATTAGGTGATGAAAGATTGAATATCAGATTGGAGGGAGAGAGTATGGAGGAGGTGAACGTATTCAGATATTTGGGAGTGGACGTGTCAGCGGATGGGTCTATGAAAGATGAGGTGAATCATAGAATTGATGAGGGAAAAAGAGTGAGTGGTGCACTTAGGAGTCTGTGGAGACAAAGAACTTTGTCCTTGGAGGCAAAGAGGGGAATGTATGAGAGTATAGTTTTACCAACGCTCTTATATGGGTGTGAAGCGTGGGTGATGAATGTTGCAGCGAGGAGAAGGCTGGAGGCAGTGGATATGTCATGTCTGAGGGCAATGTGTGGTGTGAATATAATGCAGAGAATTCGTAGTTTGGAAGTTAGGAGGAGGTGCGGGATTACCAAAACTGTTGTCCAGAGGGCTGAGGAAGGGTTGTTGAGGTGGTTCGGACATGTAGAGAGAATGGAGCGAAACAGAATAACTTCAAGAGTGTATCAGTCTGTAGTGGAAGGAAGGCGGGGTAGGGGTCGGCCTAGGAAGGGTTGGAGGGAGGGGGTAAAGGAGGTTTTGTGTGCGAGGGGCTTGGACTTCCAGCAGGCATGCGTGAGCGTGTTTGATAGGAGTGAATGGAGACAAATGGTTTTTAATACTTGACGTGCTGTTGGAGTGTGAGCAAAGTAACATTTATGAAGGGATTCAGGGAAACCGGCAGGCCGGACTTGAGTCCTGGAGATGGGAAGTACAGTGCCTGCACTCTGAAGGAGGGGTGTTAATGTTGCAGTTTAAAAACTGTAGTGTAAAGCACCCTTCTGGCAAGACAGTGATGGAGTGAATGATGGTGAAAGTTTTTCTTTTTCGGGCCACCCTGCCTTGGTGGGAATCGGCCAGTGTGATAATAAAAAAAAAATATATATATATATATATATATATATATATATATATATATATATATATATATATATATATATATATATATATATAAAATGTCGTGTATTCGTCTGTTTCTACTCGTCTTTGCTGGGGTTGAGTTCCTGGTTCTCTCTCAACTATTTACTGGTGGTTTTAATAATCCCGTGCCTTGATGATTCCTTACTTACCTATTCTTAAAACAGTGTGCGGAATTTGCTTCCACCACTCTCCTTGTCATTTCCTGACAACCCTGAAGCTGAAGATGTAATTCCTGATGTCCCCGCGTCCCACATGCGGTCTGAACTTATATCATTGCTTGCGATCTAAGTTTTTCAGTTACTCTCTGCCCTGTCAAGCCGTCCTGAGTATCTCACAGGTTATCATGTCTCCCCGGGTCTTCTATCCTGTAAGTTAGGGCGAGTTCTTTTATCTCCCTGTAGTCAACCCTCTCAGCTGTCTCGTTGTGAATCTCTCTTCCTTTTCGTGTTTCTTGATATGTTTGCTTAAATGTTATACATTCCTTAGTGGATTCCGACTTACATGGTCCTGCTGTTTATAGCAACCAGCGCCTTCCCATGGAATCTGCATGGGACGTCGGACAGGAGAGGGCGGCATGACCTAGGTACAAGTGTGGCTCCGTCTGACGTGCCTGATCAGATGTAAACTACGAGCAGCACTGGTGCGTTCTGGCCTGACATATATGATAATTTTCGAATATAGTCTTCAGTTACTTTGCTCAGGGTCATAAATGTCATTCTTATTTTTGTGTGGCGAGCATATGCCGCCGACGCTGTTCTGTTTATGTGCACATCCCTTGATTTGTTTGGTGGGTCTGTTGGAGAACCCGAGGTCCTCCTTGTTAAAGGCTTGCAGCCTTTGTTCTCCCAGTGTACCCTGTGTGAGACCTTTCCCGGTTTTGATAACCTTCTGTTAGAACACCAGTAGGTTACTATCTGTTAGAACACCGGTAGGTTACCATCTGTTAGAACACCAGTAAGTTACCATCTGTTAGAACACCAGTAGGTTACCATCGGTTAGAACACCAGTAGGTTACCATCTGTTAGAACACCAGTAAGTTACCATCTGTTAGAACACCAGTAAGTTACCATCTGTTAGAACACCAATAGGTTACCATCTGTTAGAACACCAGTAAGTTGTCATCTGTTAGAACACCAGTAAGTTACCATCTGTTAGAACACCAATAGGTTACCATCTGTTAGAACACCAGTAAGTTACCATCTGTTAGAACACCAATAGGTTACCATCTGTTAGAACACCAGTAAGTTACCATCTGTTAGAACACCAATAGGTTACCATCTGTTAGAACACCAGTAAGTTACCATCTGTTAGAACACCAATAGGTTACCATCTGTTAGAACACCAGTAATTTATCCACTGGTAGCCTTCTAGGGATTTTTTTAGCCGGGCCTAAATTCATTGTTGAAGGCATTTCTCGAGTAGGTCTAAAAAATCATGAAATTAATATACTTAATTCATCGTAAATACTAAATTTGGTCCGACTTTAAATATATTTACTTAAAAAATGTATTGAAATATACAGGAAGATAAGATTTTTATTTTTATTAAATGCAGTTAGACGTATTTGCTATTCATGGCTAATATATACATATATATATATATATATATATATATATATATATATATATATATATATATATATATATATATATATATATATATATATATATTGATATATATTAATATATTGTTCTGGCGTTGGAATGCAGTTTGTAAATTCCGGTTATGTGTATAATTTCAGCAAGTATGGAGCTATGTTGGACGTAGGTTCCTGCGACTAATATTAGAACAATGGTGTGCTGAGTACCTCCAGCAGACGAGAAGCTGTGTTGAAGGTTCTTTGAGGGACGTCACTCACATTGATTCTGTCAAGTAAAGCTGACAGTAATACCCCTAGATAAGAATTTAATCACATGTAAGTGGATCAGCAGCGAGCTTAACCACATATAAGTGGATCAACAAAGAGTGATTTATTAAGAATTCTTATTTCCGCTGGTAGGGGAGAGGCAGGGTGGGTGCCGGAATGACATCCAGGCATCTGACCTGTCACAGTTATATTTTGTTTACATTTTATGGCTACACGTTTCGTCTGTCATTTACCTGATGTTATCTTCTGAGGGATATTTTTAACAGCTTCTGACTCCGTGATGCAAACATGTTTTAGCTGGTGTTAGCGTGGCAGAGGGGCAGGAGGATGACTCTGGGGGCTCGTCGCTGCCCACTTACCAAACATGAAAGTATGTAATTTTGGAGACTTGTTTTTGAGGGTCGGAGGTGTTACTCTGATAGATTTAATGCCTTCCGAGTGCATCTAGGTCATTTAGGCGGTCACTCATATATACAAATAACATCGTGAATGTTTTTAGTCCCTAATATTGGGACTTAAATCCATTCTGTTTACATAAACTGAAAGATGCACTGTGTGTACTAGATTTGCGAAGGAGGGAAGGGGATGAGAGACCTCTTCTGTGTGTGTGTGTGTGTGTGTGTGTGTGTTTTCTCTCATTCCTGTATATTCAAGTCAGTTATATTAAGCAGACTGTTGTCCACCTGCTTCTTACGTAATCCACCACATCCACCGTCATATAACCGACCACACCCACCCACCCCACACACTATTAACACATTATACCCACCCCACACACTATTAACCCATTATACTCACCCCACACACTGTTAACCCATTACACCCACATCCACTTTCACCCACCACCTTCACCCACTTGCTGTCATCTTCTGTTGCTGTTCCCTCGTCTGCCTTAACCCTTCCCTGCCATTTTCCTTATTCGTCTCTGTAGTTCCAGTTTCCTTATTTGACCTGCCAGTGCTACTTTCCCCTGCTGGTATTGGTACTGCCGCTGGTATTGGTACTTCCGCTTGTGTTGGTACTTTTGCAGGTGCTGATGTTGGAGTTGGCACTGCCGCTGGTGCTGATGATGGTGTTGGCACTGCCGCTGGTATTGATACTGCGTTTGACACTGCCGCTGACACTTACCAGTGACAGGGCATCGTGAGAGAAGGTTGACTCGTTCAAAAAACCTTTTGGTCAAAGAACCGGAAACCTTCACCCGTACACCCACTAATTTCAGGCACATCTCCTGGGCCCCGCCTATTAACTCGTGTCAACCAGAACTGTGTAATATCAGCACGAGAGTTTTAAGGTGATTATTCTCCGTGTTGATGCTGCCTTGGCTCGGAACCCACCCGACGTGTTTCTTTATAGGGAATTGCACTAATGTGTAGAAGGGAGAGTGTATGTGTAGGTGTATGACTGATTAGTTAGTGATTCAATCAAATCATTAGTTGAATCCAGTCCAAGAAACCCGCCTTTCGTGGGAACCCAACTCAACATTTCTCTGGTGGTGTATCCACGAGGCCTGTGTTGTGTCGGCATACAAGTGGCCTGAGTAACACCTAGGGTTGAACGAACACACAGCACCTCAGGACATGCAAGTGAAGAACGGCAGTTGGGTCTCTGGTACTTATGTACACTACGTACACAATAACACGCGTGACTACACACCAAGACCTCGCACTGTGAGGTATCACCTCACTTGAGTGCTACCTGAGTGAGGTATCACCTTACTTGAGTGCTACCTGAGTGAGGTATCACCTTACGTGAGTGCTGCCTGAATGAGGTATCACCTCACGTGAGTGCTACCTGAGTGAGGTATCACCTCACTTGAGTGGTGCCTGAATGAGGTATCACCTCACTTGAGTGCTACCTGAGTGAGGTATCACCTCACTTGAGTGCTACCTAAGTGAGGTATCACCTCTTCCTGTTCCTCTGAAGATGTGTGTGTAAGCACGTGAAAGCACTCAGGTTTTCCTGTTTACTCTTCCCCCTTCTCTAGATCCACCACTAGGTGCCCTGTTCACCCTTCTACAGATACCTTATACTCATCTCTAGATACCTGATACCCATCCCTAGATGTCTGATACCCATCTCTAGATATCTGATACCCATCTCTACATACCTGATGCCCATCTCTAGATATCTGATACCCAGCTCTAGATATCTGTACCCATCTCTAGATATCTGATATCCAGCTCTAGATATCTGTACCCATCTCTAGATGTCTGATACCCATCTCTAAATATCTGATACCCATCTCTAGATACATGATGCCCATCTCTAGATGTCTGATACCCATCTCTACATATCTGATGCCCATCTCTAGATATCTGATACCCATCTCTAGATATCTGATACCCATCTCTACATACCTGATGCCCATCTCTACATACCTGATGCCCATCTCTACATACCTAATGCCCATCTCTAGATATCTGATACCCATCTCTAGATGCCCCGTTTACCCCTCCTCTTCTCCAGACTCACATCTAGGTACCCTGTTCCCTCCCCTCCTCTCTCTGTCTTGAAGATACCCGTCTCACTGTCGTTTCCCAAGTCTTGATTGAAGGTGCCTCTCACTCTGCTATTTTTGCACACTCCAATTATTGCTAACAAGGTGCACCAGTGTGCGCCTCAGTGGAGATCAACACGGATTCATGGTCCTCAGATCCTGTCTGACCAACCTAGTTGAGGGTGTCTGAGTTATTGATATCAAGTGAGAGAGAGAGAGACAGGGATGGGTCGACTGCTTCTTCCTGGACTGCTAGAAGGCATCTGATGTAGTTCCTCACCTTTGACTGACACAGACTAGAAACGTTAGCATGGATCAAACGGAAAATATTGGTATTTATAAGTGAGTACCTGAAAACAAGGTGTTTTATAATACGGGAGAAAGTGTGAGGATGGGAGAGGGTAACACGTGGGGTCCCCTCAAGATCAGCACTAACTTCTGTTCAGGATTAATGTTAGTGATCTGATGGCTGTGTGTGTGTGTGTGTGTGTGTGTGTGTGTGTGTGTGTGTGTGTGTGTGTGTGTGTGTGTGTGTGTTTCCGTTTCCAGATAATGTAAATCTGTTTAAGAATACGACGGGGAGAGGACAGAAATGTCCTCCAGATGACTGACACGTTGGAGGGGCTGTCAAGCAAGTGGCCGCTTGAGTTATATTAAGTAGATCATGCAATTTATGGAAGGAAATGAGAGACCAGAGATGGAGTATAATATATAATACGAGAAATTACAAGCTTCAGGCTGTGCCATAAGTATAATTAGAAAACAGTGTGTCAACATCCGTGGTTCAAGTTTAATTAACCTATCAAGAGAGATCACAAATATTGCCGGAACGAAGCTACAGATTTTCAAGAGGAAAGTGGATCGCCATCTGATGCAAATTCTTTATTAGCCTGGTTGTGATGGGCCTGTGGGCCGCCAGCACCAACAGCCTGGTTGACTAGGTGTTCAACAAGAAAAAAAGCCTTGTTTGTGTCCTGGATGCCAGAGTGGAAAGAACCTCGTAACAGGTCACAGGTATCTGTAATATACCTGTGAAACGTTTCTGTAGCTTTTCGACCCCCAGAGCCTGGTCCTGGTCTAGGTTTTTCTGTTGATTGCCTGTTCAACCAGTCTGTTGCTGTTTGTGACCCCCTGGATCACATATTCATCACAGCCTGGTTGATTCGGCACTACTTAAAGGAGGTAGTGATCTAGTTTCCTCTTGAACACAAGGAGGTAGGAAGAACTTGAAATGTTCTTGTTGACTGATTAGTCAGACTGTGATTTTTTGACGGTCTACGAGATACAAGCACCAACAGACTGGTTGATCAGTGTTTCTGAGATCTACTGGTAACAGGCTGAGTAGTCTTGGACCACAGAAAGGCAGGGATCTGTGAGTAAACTTCACACTGAACATAATACTTGAACACATCAACCATATAACGTCTTAGTGAATCTCAAGATTGCTTTCAGGGACCTTAATGAAGAATTGTTCAGGCGCGTGAAGCCGGCGTCTGATTAGACAACTTCTGAAGCTTTGAAAAGGTCTAAAAATTCTGCAGTCAGAGTAGTACCAGAGCTGAGGTGTGCATATTGTGATGAGGGACCAAGCTAATAGTCTCTCACGACCCAGATGAGAGGACGTCTAAAGAAAGGTTAATTGCGACGTACAAGATCCAAAACTGAATTGAGATAGTAACAGCCTTTTGGAAGCAAGAGTCAGAGGGCATGGAACCTTAAGAAATACATGAACCATGACGTTAAGAAGCACTTTTGCATTCTTGGTGTCTTAAGAAAGTGGAATGAACCGAATGCGGAAGTAGTGAAGGTATATCTGTACACAGCTTGAAGAGTATATATGAAAGAGCTCAAGAGGCACGTAAGTTCCACCGTCTGAGCTTTGCTCAGACCTCCACAACACAATTGTCATCAAAGATTTGTTAAGTTATACCATGAATTAAGGAAAGATCCTGGACTTCACCTTATGAAACAGACAAAGCAGATGTGATAATAATTATGGACAAGGTAGATTATAGTGGAAAATTAACATATTAGAAGACTGGAGAACTTACGTGCCCCTTAAGAGGCCAGAAGCCAGTAATGTTAGTCAGCGTAGCTTAAGAGGCGAAGTCAGTAGCTGACATTCACCCTCTGCAAACACACCTCACTGAGTACACACATGTAGGTCGTTCCTCTGCTTCCAAGCATTCATCATTGTCCACTCATCCGTCATGATCACTCAGCCGGAGTGGTAGTGGGAGTGAAGGTAACATGTATCTTTCTGTTTATCACTGCACTCTGGTCTTACTGGTGAAGTGCTAGTCCTAGGCTTGTCTGCTCTTTTTCTTGTGCACGTGCTTAGTATGTGTTGTTCCAGTAGTGTGTGTGTGTGTGTAGTTCTTGTATTTCTGACAGACACAAATTGCAGAGTAATCTTTTATTGAAACAACGTTTGGCTTTGTTTCGAGTTTTATCATATGCTCTACACATTGCGAAACGTCGTCGAAATAAAAAAAAACTTGTTCTGGAGTTTGTGCCTTTATCTGCAGCTGCTAATATAGGTATGATAGGGCCCAAGAGGCTAGGAATCTAGAAAATATATTAATAAAGGAGAAAGTTTTCTTCACGGACCTCTGATGTTGAAAGTTCACTACACTAATGGCACCTCAGCTTTTTCATTGGGTTTACTCTGTGCTGCCTCTCGTATTCCTTCGCTCTAGTTCTTTGAGTATATACATATTGGTACCTAGATATTAATTATTTATTTGTATACAATGCAGTCTTTCTCCGCTTTAGAGCGTACATTTAGTGTGTTGTTTGTTATAAGTACTGTCTGCAGTTATTGAAGTGTTTTATTAGCTGATGTGGGCAGTAAATTAAGTATTTTTCTAGCGCAGATGTTAGATTGCCCCGAAGGAAGAAATACATTGTAAGCGAGAGAGTACATATGTACTCTCGCGACTGATACGGATGATTTCCGGGACGAGGTACGAAATCCAGAGCAAAATTTCGCCGAAAAAAGTGGTCGAAATTCGAATCATACAATATCTGGTGGGGACGAAATTTGGGGTTCTACTGTACTACAACAAGTACCATTATTGGTGAAACAACTTTACTTTAAAAAATGTAATTCACCCTGTAATTTTATTGACCTTGTTGCATTTGCTCTTTCAGTTGTTTATACACATATTACACTCAGAGAGATGACAGAATGTAGGAATTCATATGATTCTTGGATGTTCTAATTCCTATCAGCTTGTTCCCAGACCGTGTTATCTCCCTCCACTAGCATTCCCAGGCCCTGTTACCCTGCACAATCCCAGTTTTTTTCCTGCCATCAATCCCAGACTTTTCTCCATCATCATTCACAGAAGGTGTGTCCTCCCTGCAGCCATCATTCATTACTCTGGTATTTCGTCAACATTTTCCTTTTATACCCAGGTAAACTCCAGGTAAATACCTCAACTAACTTTACATGAAGAATTAGACACATGTGCAGCATCTGAGTATCATTATTTGTAGACGTTTCGCCATCCAGTGGCTTTATCAATACAAATTCAAGGACATAATGGGAAGACTGTAGAACTATATACTATAGACGAGGTAATCAGTCCCTCAGCCTTGGAGTCTGTGAAGAGTACCGTAGTCTTGATAAATACCCAGATGTTGCACCTGCGTCTAATTCTTCATCTTGTCGGTAGTATATACCATTCATGTATAACTTGAAATTCTTTGTCCTCGATACTCATTCCCAGGTTATTTGTTCTGCCTCATATTTATTCATAGACTGATTGATCTCTCATTTCTCAGAGCAAACTGCTGTTCCATTCCTGGCCGGGTTTATTCTGCCCAACTCATTCCCTTATCCAGGTTATTCCTTGGTTAGTAACTAATGGTTCAGAATCAGGAAGACAGGGAGGATAACATTATGACCATATACTGTCTCCCGAGTATGTTCGGAAGGGATCACTTTAGTAAATTTGGTCAGGACTAAGAGCCAGTCTTAAGACACGGGTTTCATTCATAAACACCTGGGAGTATTGATGGTGTCGTGATACAGTCTACACCAAGTTTATTATATTGAGTATTGCTGCTTAGGCAGCTAGTGTCTGTGTCTTTCTGTCAGTTTTATGGCTGTCCAGAGAGTGCTTAATCGAATCGCACACGAAAAGTGTCGTCCATTGTCTCCTGAGAGCTAGGTAGGTAGGTAGGTAGTAGATTCGCCGGTATAATCGCCCTACCCGGGCCTTTTCCAAGAGGTGGCCCGGCCTTGGCTCCCTCCTGAGAGCGAAGAAGTTGTGACATTTAAAGAGCGCTATGACCTGGAGCATCGTAACGTGAACGTGGGCCACACATTGATGCAGGTCTTGCAAATCATAGGTGGTGTAATTCAATTCAACGTCAGTGTCACTGCAGATATCGTAGGCGTTAAGAAGCCTCACGATCACTCTTACTTTGACTTCAATATATCACTTCATGAATTTATGCAAGACAATGATGAAGGCCTTTGTCGAGTCGTGATGCTGGTGAGATCAGGTATTTGTCCAGACAGCCTTGACCCATTCTTCAGCGGCTGGCATCTCCTCTCTCATATCTTACATTTCTTCCCCCTTCCCCACACACACTTCCTCTTCACTTAGTATTCCTTCGTGTCAGTATATGATTATTGGCCTCCTTTCCTGCCCTTGCTAGACCTCTATATTTACCTTGTCTGGCGAAACATCGTCTTTCCCGGGAAGAGGAAGAGGATTTTTACCGCCTGTTCCAGTTTTGTATACACCTATTTTCCTTGACCATTTTCGAAGTAAGATCTTGTGCGGCTGCTGGCAGTTGATCATACTGGACATACTCTGCCGCTCATCACTCACTAAGATTGTATTTTCCATCTCTCGTCGTTTTCACTAAGAAGCCACTGGCGAGCGAAACGTTTCCAGAATAAAGATATCCAAATGCTTCACAAGTGTCTCATTTATCAACTTGTCGGTTTTCCAAACCATTTATTCAAAGACTGCCTCCTTCACCACTCCTGTCTATCACCAACACTCAACATCCACTCCACAACCCGCCTATCAAAGCTTTATAAAGACAGACAGGTGATGCTTCCATTTGTTCTCATCCTCTCCTTACTGACAATAAAAATGATCTATTTCATGCACACTTGTTACAAGCCTAGACACTGATGGCTGCCTGTCTGCACTTGACCAATCCATTCACCGTTCACCACACCCCACGTCACCCAACCTGCTTGTCCAACACTAACACGTCACCCAGCCTGCTTGTCCAACACTAACACGTCTCCCAACCTGCTTGTCCAACACTAACACGTCTCCCAACCTGCTTGTCCAACACTAACATGTCTCCCAACCTGCTTGTCCAACACTAACACGTCACCCAGCCTGCTTGTCCAACACTAACACGTCTCCCAACCTGCTTGTCCAACACTAACACGTCTCCCAACCTGCTTGTCCAACACTAACACGTCTCCCAACCTGCTTGTCCAACACTAACATGTCTCCCAACCTGCTTGTCCAACACTAACACGTCTCCCAACCTGCTTGTCCAACACTAACACGTCACCCAGCCTGCTTGTCCAACACTAACACGTCTCCCAACCTGCTTGTCCAACACTAACACGTCTCCCAACCTGCTTGTCCAACACTAACACGTCACCCAGCCTGCTTGTCCAACACTAATACTTCTCCCAACCTGCTTGTCCAACACTAACACGTCACCCAACCTGCTTGTCCAACACTAACACGTCACCCAACCATCCTGTCCACGATCGCACGTGCAAAGAAAATGATAGGATGGATAATGAGAACTTTCAAAACGAGAGATGCCAAGCCCGTGATGATCCTTTTCAAATCACTTGTTCTCTCTAGGCTGGAATACTGCTGTACATTAACATCTCCATTCAAAGCAGGTGAAATCGCAGATCTAGAGAGTGTACAGAGATCCTTTACTGCACGTATAAGTTCTGTCAAGCACCTTAACTACTGGGAACGCTTGGAAGCACTTGACTTGTACTCGTTGGAACGCAGGAGGGAGAGATATATCATAATCTACACTTGGAAAATCTTGGAAGGAATGGTCCCAAATCTGCACACAAAAATCACTCCCTACGAAAGTAAAAGACTGGGCAGGCGATGCAAAATGCCCCCAATAAAAAGTAGGGGCGCCATTGGTACACTAAGGGAAAACACCATAAGTGTCCGGGGCCCAAAACTGTTCAACAGCCTCCCATCAAGCATTAGGGGAATTGCCAATAAACCCCTGGCTGCCTTCAAGAGAGAGCTGGACAGATACCTAAAGTCAGTGCCGGATCAGCCGGGCTGTGGCTCGTACGTTGGACTGCGTGCGGCCAGCAGTAACAGCCTAGTTGATCAGGCCCTGATCCATCGGGAGGCCTGGTCATGGACCGGGCAGCGGGGGCGTTGATCCCCGGAATAACCACCAGGTAACCTCCAGGTCACCTAAGCTGCCTGTTCAACTAATCAAAACTATGATTTTTAAAGAGGTGGACCTGTAAGCCAATGGAAGGCCTCGGTCAGATGACCAGAAATTAAAGCGGCGGGTCATCATATAAGTAAGACCCGCGTCAGGAAACATTTGTCATTTTTCCTGACAAACCTTACGTAAGGTAACCTGTTCCACGCTCAGAGATGATCCCACGTCACTTATCTCTGAGTGAGTGATGAGTATTTTTTCAAAGTATTTTTTATGAGTTCCTGGTGAAATTAATCTGAATCTCAAAATATAACAGATCTAATAGGTAAATTATTGGGTTAGATAAGAAACTTCGAAAATATAAGGGTGTGTTGGCCCAGATGTTTTTAATGAGTACAAACTGACCAGACGATAAAAAGAGTTAAAAATTGTTTTTTGACGAAGCAAAATTTTTAAAGAGAAAAATAAGTTGCTAAGCGGGTTCGTGTAAACTGTTTAGTCAACACTGTTTAATGGAAAGACAAAAACAGATGGTAGAAGTTTATGTTGATGAATGTCTCATAATGGAAGTGATTGAAAGTACAACTAACCTCAATAAAAGTTCTACCTTGATGAAATTTTAAACATCGGATAAAGAAAAAACGTAGTTAGGCTAGGTTAGGTCAGGTCAGGTCACGTTAAGTTAGTTAGGTCATGTTAAGTTAGGTAAGGTCATGTTAGGTTAGGTAAGATCATGTTAGGTAAGGTAATGTTAGGTAAGGTTAGGCAAGGTCATGTTAGGTAAGGTTAGTTAAGGTCATGTTAGGCTAGGTCAGGCTTATCAGGAAACAGGACAAGTGTTTCCTTTAAAATTTATATGGAATTATATTTGACGTCAAGTATAGTGGTACTTTTACAGTTAATGTATAACTATTAAATATTTAGACGAGTAGACAAGTGGTATAGTTTCCCCTCTCATAACCAAAAGGACTTGTGTTAGATATCCAGGCGAGACTTACAGTCATGTCTTCTTACTACCTCTTCTCTCTTATTACTATATAGATAATTAGGAATTAGTAGACTTGTGAGCCGAATTTTGCGTACTCTCTCATTTGTGTTTGCGGGCGTCGATACTTAGCTCCTGGCCCCGCCTCCTAGATAATTTTGATCGCCATTACTGACTTGTAGCCTTTTGAATCCACTCGTTATTCTCTCCCATTCTGATATTGCATAATATCACTCCTCTGTCACTTAGGTACTCCTGGACCCACTGCAGGACTCTGCCTGCTTGTTCTTCGAATTTCTGGTATGGTACTATATGAAATGTTTTTCTACAGTCCAAGAAAATGCAATCTACTCAAGCCTGTCTTAAATTCATGCAGGTTTTCTGTAGAGCATCTTCGAACAGCATCTTTTGACAGTATGCATGTTAGTGATGCTGGCCTGCAATTCAGGGTCTCTTGTCTGTCCCATTTTCTTATAAATAGGGACCACATTTGTATGTGTTTGAGTGGATGGTGATCTAAGGTTCTTAGTGGAAATAAGCCAATACTACTTGGCTGTCGTGAGTTATCCTGGGTTGTTAACCCTCTGCCGTTACTGACCTGAAGAAAGTCTTGTACTGGTAAGCAAGAATACTTTAGTCCCATATTAATTCACAATATGTATTCGTGATATTTATAAGTTACTAAAAGCGAGTTATATTTACGTTGTATCCGAGATCATTATTATTGTGTATCACGCAGGCAGTGTGACTTGGCGTATTCCGAAGCACACTTTGTGTTGTCAACTTTGAATCAGCAGTGTTCACTAGCTTTTAGTCGATCTTACATAAGTGTTGGTGACTTTGATCAAATGTTCGTGACCTTGTTCAAGCATTGGTGACCTTGTTCAAACATTGGTGACCTTGCTCAAGTGTCGGTGATTTTCATCAGGTTTTGGTGACCTTGCTCAGGGGGTGGCCACCATGATCAGGTATTTGCGATTTGTTCAGGTGTTGGCGACCTTGAGGACACAAGCAGGTCTCAAGTTTTAACTGTACTGCATCTCTTGTCTCCTCTCTCTGGCGTGTGATATCAACTCTGTAGGAATAGCATCAACGTTGTTCTCGTATTGTCCCGTCTTCTGTGATTGTTATTGTTAGTTGTAAAGTTTCCAGTAGTTGTAGCAGTTGCTGCGTCGGCTTAGATCCCTTTTCAGCTCTCTTGTGCCTTGTTTGTGTACAAATATTTGTCCAGTACTATTTCGACGTATTTTTCGAGTTTGCAATTGTGGTTCCCATCCTGTGGTCCGTGGACCCCTGGGGGTCCGTCAAGGTAGTACTGGGGGCCCGTGAATTAAGTTCAGAATTTCAAGAGGCTACAGTGCAAAATATATAATTACTTACGATAAGACTCATAAAGACTTTTAGTCTCAATTCCTTGTGATAGACTTTTCCCTCTCGTGTCGGTCTTCTGCTATCCACTAAGGATCTTGTATGTTGTTATCGTGTCTCCTGTATCTCTTCTTTTCTCTAGTAATATGAAATTTAGGTCTGTTATTCTATCTTCATGTCTCATCTCTTTTTTTTTTTCCTAGGACAATCCTTGCCGCATACTTCTAAACGTTTTCAGAGTATATTTGACGCTGTGAAGGTTGCATACTGGCGCTGCATACTCCTCTGCTGAACATGCTGCCAATGTTATGCAGTTCTGTGAGAGGTCTCCCTCCCATCTGTTCCCATCCTCACGGCTTGTCTCATGCGGGTGATTTGAATTTGGCGTGACAGTATTTGCATTTGTAGATGAATGGTTCAGAGAACCGACATGTTGATAAATTAGACACATGTGCAACTCTTGGGTATCTTTATTGAGGAAACGTTTCGCCACACAGTGGCTTCATCAGTCCATACAAAGGAGAATCTTGAAAAACAGGAGGAGAATGAGGTAATCAGTCCCTCAACCTTGAGTCGATGTGTTCAGTCCATCAATCTTGAATAGAATGATGGACTGACCACGTCGACTCAAGGTTGAGGGACTGATTACCTCATTCTCCTCCTGTTTTTCAAGATTCTCCTTTGTATGGACTGATGAAGCCACTGTGTGGCGAAACGTTTCCTCAATAAAGATACCCAAGAGTTGCACATGTGTCTAATTTATCAGTATTCGCATTGTGTGTTTTGTTTGTAGTGATGTCTTTCGTTTTCATTATTTGGCCTTTTAATGTGTTGTATTTATTTTGTATTAGCAAAGAGTGCTGAGTGTTCACACAGGTCAAGGTACTGAAACAAATATAGAGATCGTTTACGGCGCATATAGAGCCAGTAAAGCTTTTAAATGATTGAGAACGCCTTAAAGTCTTAAATATGTACTCACTGGAGAGGAGGAGAGAGAGATTCTTGATAATATATATATAACAAAAAAGGCACAATACCGTGACTGGAACGATACACAAATAACCCACAAAGTCACGCTGACTTTGTAAATGGTCCAAGTCGGACCGAAACGTCGTCGTAAGCTCCTCTCTTCTGTGTGCGGGTTATTTGTGTGTCTTGATAATATATACCTGGAAGGTACTCGAGGGCTTGGTCCTAAATCTGCACACTGCCATAACAACATACTGGAGCGAGAGATATGGGAGGAAGTGCAAGATAAAGCAGGGGTGCGGGAACACATAAGGGAACACTGTATCAGCATCCGTGACCCTAGAAGACATCAAGAAACACTGCTCGAACAAGTGTAAAAGCCTTCAAGAGGAAACTAGACCAGGATCTTCCCCAGGTGCCAGATCAACTAGGTTATGATGGATATGTGGGTCAGCGGGCCTCAGACAGCAACAGCCTGGTTGACCAGGCTAACATCAGATGAGCCTGGCCCATGGCCGGGCTCCTAAATTAAAAAACTCTCGAAACTTATCAAAGGTAAAGGCACATCCAGCCTCACTGCCTTGCATTTTCTCGGCGTGAAAGTCTAGTAGACACTTAAAAAAAGCACAGAACGGGTGGGTTTTGTACCCATAGTGAGTCGCCATGGGTTTCAAACCCCACCCGTTCCCTGGTTTGTAATCGTGTATAAATATGTATAATGGTGTATAAATGTGTATAATCGTGTATAAATTTGTATAATCGTGTATAAATATGTATAATCGTGTATAAATATGTATAATCTTGTATAAATGTGTATAATCATGTATAAATGTGTATAATAGTATATGTGTATAATCGTGTATAAATGTCATATATGAGTGTATGTTTATAATCGTGTATAAGCTCTGGTGGCAAGTCAGCGTATGACTAAGACCCAGCGTCAGTAAAAACTTATCTTGTTTCCTGACGAATCTTACCTGAGCTCACCTGTGACCGACCATAGGTTACTACTACTACTACTACTACTGCTGCTGCTGCTACTGCTGCTACTGCTACTGCTGCTGCTACTGCTGCAGCAGCTGCTGCTGCTGCTGCTGCAGCTACTGCTGCTACTGCTGCTGCTGCTGCTGCTGCTACTGCTGCTACTACTACTACTGCTGCTGCTGCTGCTGCTGCTGCTGCTACTGCTGCTGTTGCTACTGCTTTTTCTTCTTCTTCTTCTTCTTCTTCTTCTTCTTCTTCTTCTTCTTCTTCTTCTTCTTCTTCTTCTTCTTCTTCTTCTTCTTCTTCTTCTGCTGCTGCTGCTGTTATCTTTAAATTATTTATTTTGTTTGATATTCTCAGGATGTTGCTCTTATTCCCTAATTCATATTCTTTTACTGCCTCATTTCTCCTGACATAACATAAAGAATATCACCTTATAGGCATTAATTCGGTATTATCTACAGTTGGTAACCATGTATTGACAGCATTCGCAGGTAGCCATGTATTGATACTATCCGTTGGTAATCATGTAATGATAACATCCGTTGGTAACCAGATTTATTTCAGGAGTTTCCATGGTACTTATTGCAAATATTTCAGGTAGACTTGCAGTGGCTCTAGCTGTAGTTTGTGTGGGTGTGATGGGTGGGGGATTGGGTGGTGGGTGGTGCCAATCACTAATCCTCTTACATCATCAGGTCTTCCCAGCACACACCAGTGTATCCAACCACCTTTTCATTCTTTATGTAAGAAGCTTCTTGCTGTTCCATAGTCTACCAGAGTCGATGATTGTAGTTACCTACTTGTCAGCTTCAGCCGGTAGAGTAGGTGGTGTAACTCATCCGGCTCCTGCATGGCGCTAGTGTCCAGTCGGCCTCAGCTGTTTCGGCTTCCACAGTTTCTTAGTTACTGCTCCTCAGAGTATGTGTACTCCACATTTTGATAGATGAGACACTTGTGCAACATCTGGGTATCTTTATTCTGGAAACGTTTCGCCAGCCAGTGGCTTCTTCAGTCGAATGCAGAGAAAGGTGGAAGATGAGGATGAGTTCGGGGTAACCAGTTCCCAGCCTGGAGTCCATGTGTTCAGTCCATTTATTCACATTTTCCCCTGAAGTACGTTTATTATCTTTTGCGAGGCTGTGGGTCCTCAGTACCAGAGGCAGTACCTCCCTCTCTGTGTGGGGGGAGGGGGTACCCTGACAGTACCTGTCTGTGGTTGTGGGTGGCGGGTGAGTGGCCAAGACACACTTGGGGATTCCACTTCCTTCCTGACCGCATCGCGGCTCCTCCCACCCCTCCTTCCTTCTCCCCCACCTCTGCTCTTCCCCCTTCCCCTACCGCTCGTTTCTCTCCCTCCCTCCACCTGCAGGTAGCGAGCAGGGAGGTGTTACAGTGGGAGTAGAGCAGTGTGTGGCGTACATGTGTGCTGGAGAGAGGTGCTGCTGGCCATTTTTGTTTTAAGAACATAAGAAAGGAGGATCACTGCTTTTGTGTTTTGATTTTGTTGTGTGTAACATAGGGAGCGGTGGTTAACTTGTGTATGTGTGTGTGGGTGGTTGTTAACTTGTCTGTGTGTGAGTGAAGGTAACACCAGCGTCTCACGTTACCTATGATAACCTACTCAACTTGTGATGTTCTAACCAACTCATTGTTACTAACCCTGGGACGCTAAATGTGAATTATCCGGATTACTTAATATATTATTACTTTCAACTAATTCAGTGGGTAAGTATTTTTTTCAATGTTCTTTAGTATTCAAATCTTTATCATAAAGATTGCAAAATGAGCTGTAGAGAAAATTGAACCAAACTATTTTTTAAAACAGATCTGTACATTTCGCCCGTAATGACTGAACAAGTGTTTAAGAGTGAAACATACTGTTGTGTCTCACTTTTCATGGATCAGTGTCTGACACTTGTATGTCAACTTTAAGCATTATATGTATCGCCAGACATTGATACATAATGTGCCTTTGTGGAGACATTGTGGGCTTGTGTTCAGGATACATGGACTGTGTCCAGCTTGTGCCTGGTCGGTGTAGTTGTCCACAGGTGAAGGGCTCTTGTGCTAGGGAATTGGAGATATCTTCACCTTCGGATCAAACTTAATTCTCTAATTCTTCAGATTATGTATGATCCCTATGAGTTTACCTCTTCCCTCTTATTATAAGAATTATTTTTATTATTATTATTACTCACGGTTCCTAAATATAAATAAAACTATTACTGAAACTATATTCAAATAATGAGGTTGAGTGTAGACCTTAGTAGTAGTGTGTGGTTAAGACTCTTGGTGGAGAACGTGATCAGTCAGACTTGTGGTGCTGGTAGCTGACAGTGGGAGGCAGGCAAGCAAGCAAGCAAGCACAATCACCAGGCTGCTCAGACCAGTGCTGCAACTGACAAGTGGTGTGCTGCCACCCTCTGTGCTTATCAAGGTGTCTCTCTCCTTACTGCTGCACGGTATAACATTAACCACACGAAATATTAGAGATAGAGGGGGAGAGGGATTATATATATATATATATATATATATATATTATATATATATTTATATATATATATATATATATATATATATATATATATATATATATATATATATATATATATATATATATATAATGTCGTGCCGAATATGTAAAACTGGTCAATTAACAAGAACTCATTTAAAATTAAGCCCTTTCTGAAATTTTCTCTTATACATTTAAAGATATATTTTTTTCATTAATGTTCATGTAAAAAATTTTAATTTTGCACCAAAAGAATCTTAGAAAACTTACCTAACCTTATTAAAACAAGAGCAATTTATTTTAGCCTAACCCAACTAAATATATTTTAAATACGTTTACAATAATTTAGTACTAGACAAACACAATCAAATATATTTTTTTCGTTAAGTTCAGAATGATTTTGGCGAAATTATTGCATACACAAATTTTCACTTGCCCTATATGGCAAGATAAGCGTTGCTATTTAAGCCAAGATCGCAAGTTCTGCCTATTCGGCACGACATTATATATATATATATATAATTAAATATGAAGTATTTAGCGTAATGATGTCAGATGACTTAACTTTTAGGGAGACCAACGTAAATGTAGCGAAGGTCAGGAAGTTTATAGTGGTTGCTCTCTGAACTTAAAACAAAGATGCCACTTGTATGAAACTACCCACACACACTGTCTCTCTAGTGTGAGTGAAGGAGGTGCTTGGTAAATCTGATCAGACCTAGGAATCCTGCCTGTGGCTGGTTGGGAAGGTTGAGTGCTGCAGAGGCTTGGTCCTGGACCAGGTGGCTTGGTTGCTGGTTTGATCGGTGGGGATGTTAGTGGTATCAGCACCGCAGTCCATCATAAGCACCACAACCCAGTTGATCAGGAGCTGTCCGAATGAACGCGTCCAAGTTTTCCCTCTTGAAGTCAGTCAGTGAACTTGACGGGCTCCTGCATGCAGTTTTTGATTACCCAGAGGTTAAGAGTCAAGCTGTGATAATGTCAGAGGTCCTAAACTTGTCAAGCCTCTATCCATAAGGACCTCGACAAGTCCGTTGGCAGCAGAAAATCACTTGGTATTTATAGTTTTATGTATTCATGCAACTGGCAAGAAGCAACAGCTTGGATGATCCGGCGGCCGACAGTTTTTATGTGCTTATAACAAGTGTGTGCCATCAAGACCAGTGTTAAACATTTGTATGTTATGTAAACTAGGTTTAAATAAAACTTGTTTTCCTAAAAGCTTAGTCTTGTACGGTGCTCTTCAAGACAGAGGGACTGATTACCTCGTGTTTTGTATATAGTTGTGCTGTCTTCCTACTATGTCCTTGAATTTGTATTGGTAAAACCATGGGATGGCTAAACGTCTGCAATAAAGATACCCAAATGTTGCACTTGTGTCTAATTCTTCATCTAGTCGATCTTAGACAAAAGTTTTGACTGATTTTAGCCCGATTAAGAGTAGACCAACCTGAATTTATGTCAAGTGGAGCTAGTGGTATGTACAAGTTTATGAAGAAATAGTTGGTGTCTTGATGAAGTTTCTGGAGTTAATGGTTGTCTTGTATAGTAAAGTGAGAGAGAGTTGGCAGGAAGAAGCCAACAATCCTCGACTTGTTTTTAAGAACAATGGAATGTTGTTTTGAGCAAGATTGTAGTGGTGTGTGTGTGTGTGTGTGTGTGTGTGTGTGTGTGTGTGTGTGTGTGTGGCTCGCTCGCAGGTTGTGCAATAGCTGACACAGTTCCACACTTGTGCCCGCATCTCCATCACATTGTGTTTTGATGCTCACTGAGGGAAGGGTGTTAGCTATGTACACTGTTGTGACGTCAGTTTGGAGGGATGGGGGGGGGATATGTTACCTGTATACACGCAGTGTTCCGACGACTCATGGGAGGGGTAGGAGAGGAGGGGGTTATCTTTGTACACTCAGGTGTTTGGGTGACGAATCCACCTTAGAAGCACGCACACAGGTGGTGTGTTAGTGAATCGTATTGAATGTGTGTGTACATACACACACACACACACACACACACACACACACACACACACTCGATCTAACTAACAAGTATAGAGGAGAATAGGGGTCAGATAAGATATTTGGGGAATTAGATAGCGGATCGTATCTGGAGTGCTTCAGGCTGTCTTTTCATTGCTATCCAAACTCTTGTATTACGATGTACACTTATTTTGATTTATTACTATAATTGCAATACTTGCCATCGCTATTAAGCGTATTAAGTTCTCCTTCAGAGGTCACGATAATAGGTGTGAAAGGTTTTTGAAATGGATCAAAGGTACTGGGAATAGACCAAAGAGTTTTGAATTAGCTCTAAAATCATGGAAATAGTTGAAAAATGGATCAGGTCACTAAAATGGATCAGAGATTATTGAAATAGATGAAAAGGTCATGGAAATATATCATTGGTCAAGGAAGTCTATAAAAGATCAAATTAGTTTGTGGTTCCCCTGTCTCTCCCATAGCTTGGGAAGTGGTGCAGATACCTCCGTCACAGCTTAACATGTATATCAAGCTCCGATGATACGTAGCCAAGAGCTGTTTCAGCTCTTAAAGGTCCATAGGCTACACAGGTAAGGAATATCAACTCCTGACCTTGCTTCCTAGACATGGTTGATTAGTATTGCTGATTTCTGGTCATAATTTATCGTATGATACCTTCTCCTGAAGCTCTGTATTGCGTTTGCAACCACTACCGCCTCATACAACCCACTGCATTTTCAACCAGCCTGAGTGAAGACATCCGTGCACTCTAAATGTTTATTGATGTTTCTAAAAGTTGGGCTCGGGTATTTCTGCACTAGAGTTATTCAAGATCACATCAGTTAATATACACACGAGTGAACCTGTTTAATACACAGTGAGGGAAGTGATGGTGGTGGTGAGCTGTCCATTTGACCTCACCACACTACCCTTTGCTCCCTCAACCTCGTATCCGGTATCCACACTTTACCTCTTCCCCGTATCTACCCCACTCATCCCGTATACCCTTCCCCGTATCAACGCCACTCATCCCGTATACTCTCCCCGTATCAACCCCACTCATCCCGTATACCCTTCCCCGTATCAACCCCACTCATCCCGTATACCCTTCCCCGTATCTACCCCACTCATCCCGTATACCCTTCCCCGTATCAACCCCACTCATCCCGTTTACCCTTCCCCGTATCTACCCCACTCATCCCGTATACCCTTCCCCGTATCAACCCCACTCATCCCGTTTACCCTTCCCCGTATCTACCCCACTCATCCCGTATACCCTTCCCCGTATCAACCCCACTCATCCCGTATACCCTTCCCCGTATCTACCCCACTCATCCCGTATACCCTTCCCCGTATCAACCCCACTCATCCCGTTTACCCTTCCCCGTATCTACCCCACTCATCCCGTATACCCTTCCCCGTATCAACCCCACTCATCCCGTTTACCCTTCCCCGTATCTACCCCACTCATCCCGTATACCCTTCCCCGTATCAACCCCACTCAACCCGTATACCCTTCCCCGTATCTACCCCACTCATCCCGTATACCCTTCCCCGTATCAACCCCACTCCTCCCGTTTACCCTTCCCCGTATCTACCCCACTCATCCCGTATACCCTTCCCCGTATCAACCCCACTCATCCCGTTTACCCTTCCCCGTATCTACCCCACTCATCCCGTATACCCTTCCCCGTATCAACCCCACTCATCCCGTATACCCTCCCCGTATCTACCCCACTCATCCCGTATACCCTTCCCCGTATCTACCCCACCATCCCGTATACCCTTCCCCGTATCAACCCCACTCATCCCGTATACCCTCCCCGTATCTACCCCACTCATCCTGTATACCCTTCCCCGTATCAACCCCACTCATCCTGTATACCCTTCCCCGTATCAACCCCACTCATCCCGTATACCCTTCCCCGTATCTACCCCACTCATCCCGTATACCCTTCCCCGTATCTACCCCACTCATCCCGTATACCCTTCCCCGTATCTATCCCACTCATCCCGTATACCATTCCCTGTATCTACCCCACTCATCCCGTATACCCTTCCCCGTATCTACCCCACTCATCCCGTATACCATTCCCGTATCTACCCCACTCATCCCGTATACCCTTCCCCGTATCTACCCACTCATCCCGTATACCCTTCCCCGTATCAACCCCACTCATCCCGTATACCTTTCCCCGTATCTACCCCACTCATCCCGTATACCCTTCCCCGTATCTACCCCACTTTTCCCGTATACCCTTCCCCGTATCAACCCCACTCATCCCGTATACCCTTCCCCGTATCTACCCCACTCATCCCGTATACCCTTCCCCGTATCTACCCACTCATCCCGTATACCCTTCCCCGTATCTACCCCACTCATCCCGTATACCCTTCCCCGTATCAACCCCACTCATCCCGTATACCCTTCCCCGTATCTACCCCACTCATCCCGTATACCCTTCCCCGTATCTACCCCACTCATTCCGTATACCCTTCCCCGTATCTACCCCACTCATCCCGTATACCCTTCCCCGTATCTACCCCACTCATCCCGTATACCCTTCCCCGTATCTACCCCACTCATCTCGTATACCCTTCCCCGTATCTACCCCACTCATCCCGTATACCCTTCCCCGTATCTACCCCACTCATCCCGTATACCCTTCCCCGTATCTACCCCACTCATCCCGTATACCCTTCCCCGTATCTACCCCACTCATCCCGTATACCCTTCCCCGTATCTACACACTCATCCCGTATACCCTTCCCCGTATCTACCCACTCATCCCGTATACCCTTCCCCGTATCTACCCCACTCATCCCGTATACCCTGCCCCATATCAACCCCACTCATCCCGTATACCCTTCCCCGTATCTACCCCACTCATCCCGTGTACCCTTCCCCGTATCAACCCCACTCATCCCGTATACCCTTCCCCGTATCTACACACTCATCCCGTATACCCTTCCCCGTATCTACCCCACTCATCCCGTGTACCCTTCCCCGTATCAACCCCACTCATCCCGTATACCCTTCCCCGTATCTACACACTCATCCCGTATACCCTTCCCCGTATCTACACACTCATCCCGTATACCCTTCTACCCTGTGTTACTTCTCTTGCCATTCAGTGTTCACCTGACCATCGCCCACACCGCCCTACCGAATCCGAGTCTCCATATCCTCGGAGCTGTTACCTATCCTCCCTTCGTTTCTCAAGGGAGGTTCCCTGACGCTGGTGAGGGGCTCTTGACCTAGGGAATTGGATCTGTGCTCCGGTTCCCTGAATTAAGCCTGAATACCTTCCACACCCCCCCCCACATGCGCTGTATAATCCTACGGGTTTAGCGCTCCCTCATAATTATATAATATCCTCCCCTCGTTCCTCACCCCTCGCCACTTATTTACAATTTTACACCCTCGACTTGCCCTCAGTTTTCTCGTCTTCCAACAGCTTCACCCACTCTGCCTTCGTCCTGTTTACATTCTTCATCCCTCTCAGCATCCACGTAACCCAACACCTACACATTTGCTCTCCCTCAGCTTTTACAGGATGTATTTTAAGTGTACATGACATTGTGGGTACAGTGCCTGTACTCTGAAGTGGGGGTACAGTGCCTGTACTCTGAAGTGGGGGTACAGTGCCTGTACTCTGAAGTGGGGGTACAGAATCTGCACACAGAAATCACTCCCTACGAAAGTAAAAGACTGGGCAGGCGATGCAAAATGCCCCCAATAAAAAGTAGGGGCGCCATTGGTACACTAAGAGAAAACACCATAAGTGTCCGGGGCCCAAAACTGTTCAACAGCCTCCCATCAAGCATTAGGGAAATTGCCAATAAACCCCTGGCTGCCTTCAAGAGAGAGCTGGACAGATACCTAAAGTCAGTGCCGGATCAGCCGGGCTGTGGCTCGTACGTTGGACTGCGTGCGGCCAGCAGTAACAGCCTAGTTGATCAGGCCCTGATCCATCGGGAGGCCTGGTCATGGACCGGGCCGCGGGGGCGTTGATCCCCGGAATAACCTCCAGGTACAGTGCCTGTACTCTGAAGTGGGGGGCACAGTGCCTGTACTCTGAAGTGGGGGGTACAGTGCCTGTACTCTGAAGTGGGGGGCACAGTGCCTGTACTCTGAAGTGGGGGGCACAGTGCCTGTACTCTGAAGTGGGGGTACAGTGCCTGTACTCTGAAGTGGGGGGTACAGTGCCTGTACTCTGAAGTGCGGGGTACAGTGCCTGTACTCTGAAGTGGGGGGTACAGTGCCTGTACTCTGAAGTGGGGGGTACAGTGCCTATACTCTGAAGTGGGGGGTACAGTGCCTGTACTCTGAAGTGGGGGGTACAGTGCCTGTACTCTGAAGTGGGGGGTACAGTGCCTGTACTCTGAAGTGGGGGGTACAGTGCCTATACTCTGAAGGGGGGGGGTACAGTGCCTGTACTCTGAAGTGGGGGTACAGTGCCTGTACTCTGAAGTGGGGGGTACAGTGCCTGTACTCTGAAGTGGGGGGTACAGTGCCTGTACTCTGAAGTGGGGGTACAGTGCCTGTACTCTGAAGAAGAGGTGGAGATGCTGCAGTTCAGATGGTCATATGAATTGTGTTATCTGAGCACGTTTGATAAGACAGCCGTTGAATGAATGATGGTGAATGCTTTTATTTTTTTTGGGGGGGGGGGGTTACCCTTTCTTGGCGGGACCCGGCTGGTGTGTTGAATTATGATGTTTTTTATTACACAGATAATTTTATAATTTTCTACTAATGTATGTGTGTCTGGTTGTGGTAATGTGTTGACTTCAAAGTCATAAACAAATATTATCCTCCTTGGAGATTTCAATCTCCAAAATGTAAAGTGGAAGATGATTCACCACAACATTGTGTCATAAATAGTTCCTGGAAGCAGTCTGGCTCAACGGATACATACCAGAGAATTAACGAGGCTCTGTGAAAAGTTGGCATCAAACCAACAGATAACTGATCCCACTAGAAATGAAAATACACTGGATTTGATTTTCACAACGAGGAACTAATCAGAGACGTAATCACAAACAGAATATACTCTGACCACATCATAAAATACAAACGAGTATAAACTCGGGGTTGGGGAACTCCAGCAATAATGTACGACAAGGGATGTTCAGTAAATTTAACTTCAGTAATCAGAGAATTGGGTGGGACGGTATAAACAAAGACCTGCCAGACATGTCCTGGGGAGACAGTCATGAATACCCCAAATCCTTACCAGTGCCTGGAAAAAAACTGAACATAGAAGCATACAAGGTCTGTATTAAGCTTGTACTATCTAGGAAATCTAGAAAATCAGATATAGAAACAGAGTGTAGAAGATGGTACAGAAGAAGGAAGAGGGTTACAGATTTTTTTTAACGTGAATATGTCGCAACCAAGGAAAGAAAATCTTGGCCGAGAGATCACTGAGATGGAACAAAAACTTTAGCTGTCGTACCAGACAGAAGCAGCACAAATGGAACAAATCTATCCAGAATATTGCGAGAAACCCCAAATATTTTTATACATATATAAAATCTAAGCTATGAACTACCTGTAGAATTGGACCATTAATGAGAGGAGGTTCATACAAGGACGATAAATGGGTTATGAGTGAATTACTAAGAGACCAATGCGAGTCGATGTTCAGCAACCCAATAAATAGAAGCAGGATGGATAAGGCAGAAACTTTTATTTTCATTCCATCTGAAGGTCGCGCAGACCAAGTAACTGACGTTAGTACTAATCTCAGAATTCGAAAAAGAAAGAGAACATGCACGCTCACTCAGCCTGGACTAGATTTATGAAATGTACGAAAAAGTGCAAAGCAGTACTAGGACGAGCGCCCAGTATTCTTTGGAGAAAGAGCTTACTTCCAGGTGAAATAACAGAGGCAATATAGAGTGCAGAAAGCTCCTTTGCATATGGGAGGTAATAGAGCGTTAGCCAAAAATTACAGACCAGTAGTCCTTACATACCGTATTATAAAAGTCTTCAAAAGGGTGATGAGATGCCAGATTGCAAGCTTTATGGAACAGCACACTATTCACAACCCAAACCAGCATGTTTTAGAACCTGAAGATCATGCCTGTCACAACTGCTGAACCACTGTGACAGAATTACGGAGGCGTTGGAAAACAACCAAAACGCGTATGTGATATACACAGATTTTGCAAAGACGTTTGACAAATGCGATCAGGGAGTGACTGCACAAAAGATAAGTGCCATGAGCATAACGGGGGGAGGTAGGCAGATGGATTTTCAGGTTTCTAACACAACGCAAAAAGTAATAATAAAACAAAATCCAGCATCAGTAAGGTAATAAGCTCAGTACCCCGAGGCACTGTCCTGGCGCCTCTGTTGTTTCTTATCCTCACAGCAGACATACACAAAAACACTCATCGCAGTTTTGTATTTTTGCAGATGACAATAAAACCAACATGAAAGTCGCCCGAGTAGAAGATATTGAAAAATTGTAGGAAGATATAAGCAAAGTTTTTCCAATGGGCAGTGGAAAACGTGACGTTCACTGGTGATAAGTTCCAGCTGGTTAGGTATGGAAAGAATAAAGAACTCAAAACGGACACTGTATACAGAACTCATGAGGATCATCAAATAGAACGAAATGAACACATGAAAGAACTGGCAGTAATTGTGTCAGCTGACCTTTCTTTCAGAGAACACAAGGCGAATATCACAACAGCCTTGAAGATGATGGGGGTAGATAATGAGAACTTTCAAAAGAAAGAAAATGGTGACATTTTTCAAATCGCCTGTACTCTCTCATTTAGAATATTATTCAGTCTTGACTGCCCCGTTCAGGGTAGGAGAGAGGTCAATTTGAACAGACGCAGAAATCATTTACAGCCCGCAATGAGTCGATAAAACACTTATATTATTTGGAACTCCTTAATCCTAAATATGTACTCACTGGAGTGGAAGAGATACATAATATATACCTGGTAAGTATCTGAGGGCCTTATCCCAAATCTGCACACTGCCGTAAAGACATGATGAAGTGAGATATATCAGTGGAAGTGCAGGGGCACCGTGAGCACCGTGACCCCAGATTATTCAACATCTTATCAGAAGATATCAGAAACGTTTCTTGGACAAGTGTAGAAGTCTTCAAGAGGAAACTGGACAGGTATCTTCACTAGATACCAGTTAACCAGGCCGGGCTCCGGGAGTAGGCTAACTCTAGAAACTTATTAAAGGTATATCAAAGGAACGATTTTAAGTGGTGGCTTCTTGAAGGAGACATTCGCGCATTTAATGTACGGAACAAGCTGGTTCGTGTGTGTGTGTGTGTGTGTGTGTGTGTGTGTGTGTGTGAGAGAGATGAAGTGCTCAACCCTTGAGGGTCACTCAGCACAAGGAGAGGTAGAGGCTTGATCCTTCGTCCGCTAATCACGTCCCTGTCTGTGTTTATCCAGGCTGTTGTGGGATTTAAATAGCATTGGTTTCAGTGATCCTCAGAGCCTATAATCCCTTTTCCCAAGGGAATGATATAAATCCGGTGCCCGTCCCCAAATATTAAGGTTACCTGTGAGAGCGGTGTTCCCAGGTAACCTGTCCTCGGTTCATTTATGGTGTCCGCGAAGCACCATGTTTTTATCAGGTCGTCGTAGGAGGCGGGTTTGAACACATCGTTCTTCCTACGTAAGTACCACTTTCATCACCTTTTAAACAGTACCACTCTCTAATTACGCTCCGCATTTCACTCTCTAAAAGACATTACACAGAATTAGTTTGTTTTCTTGGTATACGCAACATTGACCAAGCGTAGCTTGATAGTTTGGGTGCGTAATTTGCCTAGCGTTGCATGACCAGTTGCATTTCGCGCAGCTGTTACGACTGTTTTTGTTGCACATTTGGTCTTGGGTTAAGATACTTTCCCTTCACTTTGTATTCGTCTGTGCGTGTCTGTGTAAAGTTTATCATTGTGCTCACTTGTAGAATGTTGTAAGAAGCTTAGTAGAATCTTGTCTGGCCATGCATGTCGCTAGAGGTATGCTGGGCGGGACGTTATTTACTACGTCCTAATACCGTTAACGACCATGTTATCTACAGCTCTCGGCTTACCTATGACGTGCCCATTATCAGTTTTCAGAGTTCTTTTACTCTCGCACTCAGTTCAAACATTCCTCTTGTGTCTGATCAACCAGACTCTTGAGCTGGTGGCTAACATCTGACAGTTTTTGCAAATTTTTATAGTTGGCAGGGAGGAAGGTGGGCAAAACAAATCAGTAAATTAATACAAAATAAAAATCTTACTATTCAAAATAATAGCCGGCTTTAGTATGATCAAAATGGTGAGGAGAGAATACAACGACGTGTTCAGTGAACCATTACCTGGAGACCTGGAGTTTACCTGGAGAGAGTTTCGGGGGTCAACGCCCCCGCGGCCCGGTCTGTGACCAGGTCTCCAAGACTGACAACACACATGAATCTTTCATGAAAGTGACACCAAATTCTACCAACATTGTTGACATAACTCCAACTCCGCTTGAATTTGAAGAAGGCTTGTGCACTCTTCTAGGTCCAGACGTGTAATTTAATTTTCATGTTCATATTGAGTCTAGACTGATATCGTCGATCGAACTCAAAAACCAGTGAAATAACTCCATTCCTCGAAGCTGACAGTAAATGAATTTCCAGAATCTATAAACCGATGACAGTCGTAGCAAATTTATGTACTCTTTAAAATAGTGATAACCTTTGATGATTATGTGTTCCGAGAGTTTTCTACTCCCGGAGCCCGGCCATAGACCAGACTCGTCTGGTGCTTGCCTGATCAACCAGGCTGTTGCACAAAACGCAAGATTGTTAAACACTGGCAATATTTACATAACCCAGTCATCATGAGTTTAGAGTGGACGTACCTGCCTCTTACAGTTGCTGGACCACTACGACGTGGTTTAAACTTCACTCTAAAAACTGAAAGATAAGTAAACCAAATAAGTAAAATGCTTAGACCTTACAGAAAAATAGGGCGAATAGGTAGACAATAGCCATTAAGAGAGATACTGTTTTAAGAACTGAAGCCTGATAAAGAATAAAAAAAGTACAATACCATGATTGGAACAATACACAAATAACCCGCACATAAGAGAATGAAACTTGTGACAAGTTAATGGTCACAAGTCTGACCGAAACGTCGCCATAAGCTTGTCTCCTATGTGTGGGTTATTGTGTAGTGAAGCCTGATAAATATTGCACACTTCAGAAATATTGCTGGTCTCTCCTCCCCATCTCAGGCAACGTAAGATAACCGGTAAATCTTACAACTTCTGGGTTTCATTTAGTACAAACTTTTCTTTCCTGTGTTTTATAATATTATCGTAATATTTCCCTTTCCAGTTTAGGGGGTCGAGTTAGAGACCGGGCTGGAGAAGGGGTTAAGGGGGAAGGGGTTTAGGAGGAGGGGTGATCCAGAACCAAGAACATCTGCAAGAGAAGTCTTCAATAGTCGTGACTGTGGCTCCTTGTGTTGCAGTAGGTTCTTATATGCAAGTTGAGTTGGCAACCCAGCCTAACCTGCAACATTCTTGTATTAAAATTAGATACACTCAACACTTGAATATTTCCAGTAGCACTGCATGGACGACTAACTGCGGTTATCTTTATATACCTTAGATGAATTTCCAGAGTTTTTTCTACTCCTGGAGCCCGGCAATGGGCCAGGCTTGTCTGGTGCTAGCCTGGTCAATCAGGCTGTTGCTGCTGGACGCCCGCCGCCCCACATATCCATCACCACCAGGTGCCAGATCAACCAGGTTAAGATACTCGTCCAGTTTTCTCTTGAAGACGTCTACACTTGTTCCAGCAGTGTTTCTGATATCTTCTGGTAAGATGATGATTTGTCCTCAAGCAGGATTGGAGTTATCTTAAGACAAATTTGACTTTCAGCACGACTAAAGTTATCAGCAACAGTACTACAGTTATTGTAAACTTTGAATTCCAGCAAGACAGATTATCTTAAAATTTGGCTTTCAGGAGAACTGGAGTTTTCTAACACGGTAAATGAAGAAAAAGATCTGGAAGGGGTCGGCTAGAACAGGAAGCGAGGGAGTATATATATGCTCTTCCCTTCCTTCCCTCCTCGTAAATGTGTCCATGTGGTTAGATATCTTGTAACATGTATAATTCTCTTCCCCCTCCTCTTTTTTTTTTCATCTGCCTGCTGTGCATAATTTCTGTTGTCCTCGCTCTGGGAAGGAGATACCTTCACAAAAAATCTGTTCCTCCTGTGTATGGGATAGGCTATCCTGAGCTGGCAGTTCTCAAGTGATAGTAACTTCAGCTGTGCTGGAAGGAAATATGTGAAGCTCTCGATGAACACTTGCTTTAATGCTTGACCGTATCATCATTGCCCCACTGAAATCTCTTAGCTCAGGCTGCCGGATTTCAACACCTTGTATGAGCCCGATCAAGTGTGAAGGAATATGGCAAGGGAAACGGTTTTTGTTTCCACTGTGTACTAATCTTGTAGAATAGGGTTGCAGCACATCCTGATGTATCCAAATTAAAAAAAAATCCTTTCCTTCCCCTCCCTCCCCCCCTCTCCTTACACAGGAGGGAGTAAACTGTTGCTACAGGAGGCTTGCAAGCCATTTTTTTTTATCTACTCTTCACATTAACATAAAAGGGGAGACTTATTACGTTTGTTGGGAGGGTTCGTGGAGATGTGATGGTTGGAGTTAAACACACTTGTTGGATGGTAACACTTATATTGCACAGTGTGAGAAGGGGAGAGGCCCAGCCTGCCCGGTATTGCCTGTAGGCCTAAGCATGGAGAACTGAGGGAGAGGACGAGCGCGCAGCGCTCACAACGGCATCACGTGACGTCACACATGCGAGTCACTGAGCCTACTGAAAGGGAGCCTAAATATATACATGGCTGATACGATCTACAATATACTACACAAGTATACGTATAGGGGAATTTAGTATACTGACACATTCTCTGGATGGTACTAATGTTTAGTGCATTTGTAGATCAAGATAGTCTTTGTTCTCTTACTTGTTTATGTAGGGTATTAGCAGTAGAGATGCTGTATACAAAGATCACCTTGTTTATTACAACAGTTGGCTTCGCTGCATCACCTTAAATTTTACTAAAGCTCTCCCGAGGCTTTAAAGAGTTTTCTCACACGATGCTCCTTCAGGATTTGTTTACATAGTAATTGACCGATAAGAATTCTTCCTCTTTGAAGCTATTTATTATTTCTAAAGTCTTGAGCACTGGCTACTGTTGGAGATTGTGAGTACTGGTGGGTTTGGCAATAGAGTTGTTGATGAGTGGAACAAGCTCCCAGGTAGCCTCAGTGAGACGAGTGCCTCAGGTAGTTTCAAAAATAGATTGGACAGGTATATGGGTGTGGTTGGGTGGGAATTAAGACACATGCACGCATAAGTACACTTATCACGTGTAAATTACCTAGGATAACCCCCAAGAATGTCTAGGTGACTTATTTTCACCTTTCCACATGTTACTATGGAAGACAGTTGTAATCAGGAAAAAACTTGTGCAGTTGTACGCATGCGTAATTGTACCTAAATAAACTTATTTATTGGGATGTTTATATTACACTGTGGAGGCTGAGACGCGACAGAAGGCCTTTGATGTGTTATGGTCCGCCTCCGTTTTCTGTGGTGGGTGGATCTTGTTTCTGGACTTACTAAACCATTCTCTGGTTACCTCTGTCGACTTCCTCACTCCACAATAGTAAACCGTGGTAAACATAGCCAAGTGGCATGCATCGTGGATAATGTGCCATTCAGCTTTATTATGTTTTGATATCATTTTGTTCAAATTTAAGGAATTCGCGGTGTTATGATTCATCAAAGACGTACTTGATATATTACAGGTACTGGACTTTATTCGGTTATATTAGGATGAATCTACATTATGCACCATTTTCATATGACTAAAACATCTAACGGCACTAATCATTGTATGAATTTATATAACTGTGTAAAATACTGATTCTTCCTGAATTTGACGGCAGCGTTCAGTTACGAAAAGTCGTTGCAGATGGTGGGAGGAGCGTTGCAGAGGCGGCTGTGCTATAATTATGGTGGGTACCAACTAGTTCAGATGCATCACCTCCATTTTTGTTACAGTTAGGTAAACTCGCATTGTGCGGGCCATGACGAGGTTCAGGTAGATTACACCTCATTTATGCAGTGTTATCTCCACAGGTACGACTCTCCACCACGACTACCACGACCTGGAGCCTTCTGCACCATGCCACACCGTGAGTTGTTTCTGACTTCCTGGACACCTCACTTCTGGTGTTAGATGGTTGATGGAGTCAGTTTCACTCGTTCGCTTGCATCCTTATGTGTGCTTAGTATTTGTGGTTGCAGCTCCTAGCCCCGCCTTTTGGATAGTCGTGACTAGTGTGTGAACGTGTGTGTAGGTTTGCGTGCATGAGACTCTACTCTCGTATGTGCACACGAGCTTGTAGGTTTGCACATGTGTGCGTGAGTGCGTGTACGCTTGAAAGGTGACCATCAAAGGCTACTCCTGACATTTTCCTGCATTCAACACAGGCGCCGCGAGACCTGAATAGTTCAGGGGAACAAAACCTGGTCCACCTTCACGCACTCTTGTTTGTGTATACTCGCATTGTTGTGTTTGTAACAGACAAGCCACAGCTCCCGGACTCGACTCTCGAACGGCTATTCGCCAAAGTAGTTGCTTTCGCTTCTCTTGGGCCTTGTCATACCTGCTCTTGAAACTGCAGTTTTGTCCTATACATAACATGTCAATCTTCTATCAATGAGAGCACATTCTCTTCCTCTTTCCATCCCTCCCATTTTCCTAGAGACCTTTCCCAGTAGAATTTAAGATTGCTTTGCTCCCTTTCCTTTGTTTCCGACTCTGGCCCACCTTACCATGGTGATGGGGTGATGAAAGACACATGCAACACTTATAATAATAATAATAATAATAATAATAATAATAATAATAATAATTTTATTTCTACAAATACATGTACAAGGTATACAGACCTAGCTGACATCAGTGACATACTACTACATAGAAATCCGCTCGTTATGCAGAGCATTTCGTGCAAATTAGGTCACTTGTCCCAGGATGCGACCCACACATGTCGATTAACATTCAGGTACCCATTTTAATTGATGGATGAACATGGACAACCGGTGTAAGGAAACACGCTTAGTGTTTGCACCCTTTGCCGGGAATCTAACCCGGACACTTACCCTGCCACCAGGTCACGGGCCTGGTTGCAGGGGTCGAGTCACAGCTGGCCCCTCCTCTTCGCTGGTCGCTGATAGGTCCACACACTCCCTGCTCCAAGACCTTTATCGTGTGTGTGTGTGTGTGTGTGTGTGTGTGTGTGTGTGTGTGTGTGTGTGTGTGTGTCCGTGTCCTCACCTAATTGTGGTTACAGGGATCGAGTCACAGCTCCTGGCCCCGCCTCTTCACTGATCGCTATTAGGTCCACTCTCTCCCTGCTTCATGAGCTTTATCATACCTTTTCTTAAGGCTATGTATGGTACCTGCCTCCACTACATCACTTCCCAGACTATTCTAATTTCTGACAACTCAATGACTGAAGAAATACTTCCTAACATCCCTCGCTCTGGAACATCCTGTCTTTGTCCACCTTGTCAATTCCTCGCAGTATCTTATATGTTATCATGTCAACCCTCTCCCTCATGTCTTCCAGTGTCGTTAGGTCTATTGTGTGTGTGTGTGTGTGTGTGTGTGTGTGTGTGTGTGTACTCGCCTAATTGTGATTGCAGGGGTCGATACTCGGCCCCTGGCCCCGCCTCTTCACTCATCGCTACTAGGTCCTCTCTCTGCTTCCTGAGCTTTGTCATACCTCGTCTTAAAGCTATGTGTGGTTCCTGCCTCCACTACATCACTTGCTAGGCTATTCCACTTCCTGACGACTCTTTGACTGAAGAACCTACTTCCTAACATCCCTGTGACTCGTCTGAGCCTTCAGCTTCCAATTGTGACCCCCTGTTTCTGTGTCCCATCTCTGGAACATCCTGTCTCTGTCCACCTTGTCTGTTCCACGCATTATTTTGTATGTTGTTATGTCTACCCTGACCCTCCTGTCTTCCTGTCCTGTATGTGTGTGTGTGTGTGTGTGTGTGTGTGTGTGTGTGTGTGTGTGTGTTTGCTTGACTTATACCAAGAGAAGCATATTCATTATCAACCCAGGACTTTGATTCACAGGTCACAGTCAGGTCACGAGCGTAACCCACTGCGACCTCTCTACTAGTTCACCTCCGGCGATCATGCTGGTCTTGTACTCTGAGTGTCCCAGCGAGATCGTCTCGAGTTCTCGCATGTCGATGTTTTCCCAAGGACGGAGTTTACTGGGCAGCGTCACACTCGCCCTGTGAATGAACATACCCTCATAAGGAAAGTATTGGGCAGTGTCACTCATTCTGTGAATGAATATACTGCCACTAAGACGGTGTTGGGCACAGTCAGCCATCCTGAGAGTGAAGCGAGTGCAAAAACAGCATATTTCAGGCCAACGTCGAGGAAATCAACTCGGAGGAAGATTGCTGAGCTCTTCTGTGTTTTTTTTCAAAGCAGAGAGAGTACAGTTTCCTCTTCCCAGACTATGTTACTGTTATCTGGTAAATGGTTTAGGAAACCTACAAGTTGAAAAATGAGACACTTGTACAACATTCGGGAATCTTTGTTGAGGATAAGTTTCACCACACAGCGGCTTCTTAGTCCAATACAAAAAATAACGGTAGAAAAGAAAAGAGGACTTTAAGGTAGTCAGTCCTTTAGCTAGGCTGAAGGACTGACTACCACCACTACTACTCCATGTCTTCTGCTGTCTCCAGGATTGTAATTCATCTTTGTATTCGACTGGAGAAACCGACTCATCAGCTGTCAGTATTGCATATCATGTACAATGCTAGAAAGATACACTAATAGCCACAGTACCTCTTCATGTTCTTGAAATTTCTTTGCAATTTAATATTCTTTGATAACTTAATATTCACAACTTGAAAGCAGTAGCCATTATCCACAAGTGTAACGTAGATATTATATTTATGTTAATTATTGTAGATGAATGGTTCAGAGAACTTGGGTATCTTTAATGAGGAAACGTTGTGTGGCGAAACGTTTCCTCATTAAAGATACCCAAGTGTTGCACATGTGTCTAATTTATCATATTAATTATTATTAAGGTAACATTGTTCCTTCTAAATATGACGTCTATGAAACTAGGACCACATAAAAGGTTCAGAAATTTTCGTTTTCGATTCCTTTTGGGGTACTTGCATCATATGTTTCCTGCTCCTGGCGTTGTGATGTATTCAGTACATTCCGTCAGTGGGGCAAAAATGATCTCAGTGGAAAATTTGTGGCGGTGGGAGTGGAGACTCAAGGTGGGTGAGTGAAGCTATGCGGCCGTCAGCACAGACCAGCCCTGCCAGGCCCACAACTTTTCCCAGCTCCCCGACCGACAAGCCTGGGATAATGAGTGAGAATGTGAAACACGACCTGGTAAGAGATGGTTTAAGAGGGAAGGGAAGGTGAAGAATAATGGGCAGGAGAGGAGTTTAAGTGTAAGGAGTGATGAGGGAGGGGAAGGGGAGGTTCATAAAAGATAATAAATGAGGGAGTTAGAGGTGAAATAATCTTAAGAACGTGAGGAATACTGCAGCAGTAAATTTGGAAAATCCTGGACTATCATAAAGGGTAACAGTAGTGAAGGGAGTAGACTAGGTAGGAAAAATACCACAGAAATACTACTAACACTGAAAAATCAGCATGAAATAAATTTAAATGGAAGTGTAAGAGGAAAATTACCGTCCCACATCATAAAAATCTTCGAAAGAGTTCTAAGAAGCAGGATAGCAAACCACCTAGACTCCCAAAAATTGCACAACCCAGGGCAACATGGTTTCAGAGCAGGTCGCTCCTGCCTTTCGCAACTGCTTGACCACTATGTTATGGTCCTAGATGCACTGAAAAACAAACAGAATGCGGATGTAGTATACACAAACTTTACAAAAGCCTTTGACAAGTGCGACCATGGTGTAATAGCACACAAAATGCGTGCTAAAGGGATAACCGGCAAAGTAGGCAGATGGATCTTCAACTTTCTAACCAATCGCACACAAATAGTAGTGGTAAACAGAGTTAAATCAGATGCTGCCATAGTGAAGAGCTCTGTCCCACAAGGCACAGTACTCGCACCTATCCTGTTCCTTATTCTCATATCAGACATATGCAGAGATGTAAACCACAGCGCTGTATCATTTTTGTAGACGATACTAGGATCTGCATGAGAGTGTCATCCATTGAGGACACTGTTAACCTCCAAGAAGATGTAAACCAAGTTTTCCAATGGGCAACAGAGAACAATATGATGTTCAATGAAGACAAATTCCAACTACTAAGTTATGGAAAACTGGAGGAAATAATAACTAAGTCTGAGTATACTACAAACTCTAATCACACAATAGAGAGGAAAAGTAATGTGAGAGACCTGGGAGTGGTAATGCCAGAGGATCTCACCTTCAAGGATCACAACAATGCCACTATCACATCTGCGAGGAAACTGATAGGATGGATAATGAGAACATTCAAGACAAGAGATGCTAAGCCAATGATGATCCTTTTTAAATCACTTATTCTTTCTAGGCTGGAATACTGCTGTACATTAACATCCCCATTCAAGGCAGGTGAAATTGCAGAGCTAGAGAATGTACAGAGAACCTTTACTGCACGTATAAGTTCCATCAAACACCTTAACTACTGGGAGCGCCTGGAAGCACTTGACTTGTACTCACTAGAGCGCAGGCGAGAGAGATATATCATAATCTACACCTGGAAGATTCTGGAGGGACTGGTCCCTAATATGCACACAGCAATCACTCCATACGAAAGCAAAAGACTTGGCAGGCGATGCAACATACCCCTAGTGAAAAGTAGGGGCGTCACTGGTACACTAAGAGAAAACACAATAAGTGTCTGGGGCCCAAGACTGTTCAACAGCCTCCCACCAGCAATAAGGGGCATTACGGGAAGACCCCTGGCTGTCTTCAAGAGGGAGCTGGACAGATACCTAAAGACACTGCCGGATCAGCCGGGCTGTTGTTCGCACGTTGGATTACGTGCGGCCAGCAGTAACAGCCTCGTTGATCAGGCCCTGATCCACCAGGAGGCCTGGTCGTGGACCGGGCCGCGGGGACGTTGATCCCCGGAATGCCCTCCAGGTAGGCCTAGCTGCCGTTTATCTGGAGAGAGTTCCGGGGGTCAACGCCCCCGCGGCCCGGTCTGTGACCAGGCCTCCTTAGGTCAGTGTCCCAGGATGCGACCCACACCAGTCGACTAACACCCAGGTACCCATTTTACTGATGGGGAACATAGACAACAGGTGGAAAGAAACACGTCCAATGTTTCTACTCTGGCTGGGAATCGAACCCAGGCGTGTGAAGCGAGAGCGTTGTGTGAGTGATCAAACAACGATCCCAGTATAGTGCAGTGAAAAGAAAAGTGTATCTTGAATAATATATTGTATATCCTTTGTGATAACTAGTGCGTAACAGTGATAAAACACCTGTGATGAAATAAACCAAAAATTGTGAATTGTAGCAGTGTGGGGCAGTCTAGCCGTCCTGGTGTTGACATGTGACACCTGTACACACAAAGGTTTGAGTTACCACTTATAATGAAATGACTAGGATACCAATACATAGTGGAAAGACCTAGGGAATCTAAATTGTCAGTGGAACTACTCAAAGATAGTGATTAAACGTAATGGAAGTGTTTTAAATTAAAATGTGGCATAGCATATTAGAAGTGGCATGTACCCTGGGGTAATGTGTTACAGCCATACTTCTTAACTTTCATCTTATTGGTATTGTATACCTTTCTTGTACATCTTGCTACTTCGTGACTTCAGTCTAAGACATACAAAATGGAAGAATGTAGTAAATAATGTAGCAGAAATAATCCCTGGAGGCAGCCTAGATGAAAAATCACACACACATGAGCTGTTGAATTTCTGCAATAAACACACCCTAAGTCAGCAGATAGTGGAGCCAACCAGACTGGAGAACACACTTGACCTTATTTTCACAAATAATGAGGACCCAGTAAAAAAGAAAACTATATAAAAAACAACTAATTCTGATCACATGGGTCCTGATCAGCAAAGTGCATACAGCTGTGAGGGTACCTTTACCAAATTCAACTTCAACAAGAACAATTGGGACCAGGTAAACCAAGTCCTAAATGAAACGTGTTGGGAAGATATTTTAAATAACATGGACCCTAACCAGTGCCTTGAAAAGATCAACTTTCTGGTAGCTGAAGTATGTTCAAAGCATATTCCCCTAAGAAAAAAGAAGAGAAGTAAACTGGAGAGAGAGAGACGCTCCTTCTACAGGAGAAGGCGAAGGATCATTGAGCTCCTCAAGAATGTTAGATTATCTGAATCGCTGAAGAAAGCGCTAACCAGGGAAGTGGAAAATATTGAGCCTAAGCTAAAGGACTCGTATAGGATCCAGGAGAGACAAGAGGAGCTAACAGCAATTAGTGAAATTGAAAGAAATTCGAAATGTTTCTTTTCATATGCCAAAAATAAGGCAAAAACCACATCTAGTATAGGGTCTCTGCTCAGATAAGATGGAGCCTACACAGATGACAACAAAAATGAATGAGATACTGAAATCTCAATATGACTGTGTTCAGCGAGCCACTAATCAGTCTAAAGATAGATAATCCAAATAGTTTTTTCATGAATGAGCCCCAAAACCCTGTCAGTATATGCCAAATTTCTGACAATCCTAACTCCATTAGACTTTGAGAAACCCATTGACAAAATGCCCATGCACTCAGCCCCGGGCCCAGACTCATGGAACTCTGTGATCATTAAGAACTGCAAGAAACCCCTCTCGCGGGCTCTGGGTATGCTATGGAGAAGGAGCATAGACACAGGTGAGATTCCAGAGTCACTGAAAACAACGGATATAGCCCCACTCCATAAAGGTGGCAGCAAAGCAATATCTAAGAACTATAGACCAATAGCTTTAACGTCAACCATCAAAAAAATCATGGAAAGAGTTCTAAGGAGCAGGATTGCAAACCACTTGGATTCCCAACAATTGAACAATCCAGCGCAACATGGATTCAGAGCAGGGCGCTCCTGCCTCTCGCAACTACTGGACCACTATGATATGGTCTTGGATGCACTGGAAAACCAACAGAATGCAGATGTAGTGTACACAGATTTTGCAGAAGCCTTCGATAAGTGCGATCATGGTGCAATAGCGCATAAAATGCGTGCTAAAGGAATAACTGGCAAAGTGGGGAGATGGATTTTCAACTTTCTAACCAATCAAACACGAAGAATAGTGGTAAACAAAGTTAAATCGGAAACTGCCATAGTGAAGAGCTCTGTTCCACAAGGCACAGTACTTGTCCTTATCCTGTTCCTCATCCTCATATCAGACATAGAAATGTAAACCATATCACCGTATCATCCTTTGCAGACGATACTAGGATGTGCATGAGAGCGTCATTCACTGAGGACATGACAAATCTCCAAGAAGATATAAACCAAGTTTTCCAATGGGCAACAGAGAACAATATGATGTTCAATGAAGATAAATGCCAATTACTAAATTATGGGAAACTGAAGGAAATAATAACTAGAACTGAATATACTGCAAACTCAGTTACACAATAGAGCGGAAAAGTAGTGTGAAGGACCTGGAAGTGGTAATGCCCGAGGATCTCACCTTCAAGGATCACAACAATGCCACCATAACAACTGCGAGGAAAATGATAGGATGGATAATGAGAACATTGAAGACAAGTGATGCTAAGCCTTTGATGATCCTTTTTAAATCACTTGTTCTCTCTAGGCTGGAATACTGCTGTACATTGACATCTCCATTCAAGGCAGGTGAAATTGCAGCTCTACAGAATGTACAGAGAACCTTTACTGCACATATAAGTTCCATCAAACACCTCAACTACTGGGAACGCTTCGAAACGCTTGACTTGTACTCACTGGAGCGCATGCGAGAGAGAGATAATCTACACCCGGAAAATCCTAGAGGGACTGGTCCATCTGCACACAGAAATCAGTCCCTACGAAAGCAAAAGACTTGGCAGGTGATGCAACATATCCCCAATGAAAAGTAGGGGCGCCATTAGTACACTAAGAGAAAACACAATAAGTGTCAGGGGCCCAAGACTGTTCAACAGCCTCTCACCAGTCATAAGGGGAATTGCCAATAGACCTCCTGGCTGTCTTCAAGAGGGAGCTGGACAGATAACTAAAGTCAGTACCGGATCAGCTGGGCTGTGGTTCGTACGTTGGACTACGTGCGGCCATCAGTAACAGCCTGGTTGATCAGACCCTGATCCACCGGGAGGCCTGGTTATGGACCGGGCTGCGGGGGCGTTGATCCCCGGAATACCCTTTAGGTAGGTAATCCCAAATTGCTTCTAACATTCAACTTGTAAATATTATTTGTTATTTGTTCTATTAACACATCGGCATTTTCCCATCAAGGCCAAGTGGCCCGTAAAAGAAAAACTTTCACCATCATTCACTCATTCACTCCATCATGTAAATATCAACTCCTTTAGTGTCTAGTTCCTGGATCTTGCGTGTATCCGTATTCTCACTAGTCGCTTCGTCGGCAAAATCTGTTCTGGCAAGTTAACGGTAAACACATTTGGTGGATAGACAGTTGCTTATATTTCATGTGTCTGTTACAATGATGGTGATGTATGGGGTATTGAGGGAGGGTGATGCATGTGTAAGAGAGGGAAATAATGGTAGTGAGAGTGAGGGAAAGAAGAGTGAGAGGTGGTAGAGGAAGTGAGGTGTCGGAAAGGATAGGTCGTGGTGTCACATAATACTCTCATTTTATTCTATTCCTCAACTTCAACCTACCACATTTCCTATTTCAGCCTCAGCCTACTGCATTTCCCGTCTACCTCAGTGAAAAGTAGGGGCATCACTGGTACACTACGAGAAAACGCAATAAGTGTCCGGGGCCTAAGACTGTTCAAACAGCCTCCCACCAGCAATAAGGGGCATTACGGGAAGACCACTGGTTGTCTTCAAAAGGGAGCTGGACAGATACCTAAAGACGGTGCCGGATCAGCCAGGCTGTAGTTCGTACGTTGGATTGTGTGCGACCAGTAGTAACAGCCTCGTTGATCAGGCCCTAATCTACCGGGAGGCCTGGGCGTGGACCAGGCCGCGGGGGCGTTGATCCTCGGAATGCCCTCCAGGTAGCCTCCAGGTACCTCAGCTTACCGCATTTCCCCTCTACCTCAACTTACCGCATTTCCCCTCTACCTCAGCTTACCGCATTTCCCCTCTACCTCAACTTACCGCATTTCCCCTCTACCTCAACTTACCGCATTTCCCCTCTACCTCAACTTACCGCATTTTCCCACTACCTCAACTTACCGCATTTACCCTCTACCTCAACTTACCGCATTTTCTACCTCACTACTCTACCTCAACTTACCGCATCTACCTCAGCTTACCCACTTCCTAATCTTACCGCATATCCCCTCTACCTCAACTTACCGCATTTCCCCACAACCTCAACTTACCGCATTTCCCCACTACCTCAACTTACCGCATATCCCCTCTACCTCAACTTACCGCATTTCCCCTCTACCTCAGCTTACCGCATTTCCCCTCTACCTCAACTTACCGCATTTCCCCTCTACCTCAACTTACCGCATTTCCCCTCTACCTCAACTTACCGCATTTCCCCTCTACCTCAGCTTACCGCATTTCCCCTCTACCTCAACTTAACGCATTTCCCCTCTACCTCAACTTAACGCATTTACCCTCTACCTCAACTTACCGCATTTACCCTCTACCTCAACTTACCGCATTTCCCCTCTACCTCAGCTTACCGCATTTCCCCACTACCTCAACTTACCGCATTTCCCCTCTACCTCAACTTACCGCATTTCCCCTCTACCTCAGCTTACCGCATTTCCCCTCTACCTCAACTTACCGCATTTCCCCTCTACCTCAACTTACCGCATTTCCCCTCTACCTCGCCTTATCGCATTTCCCCTCTACCTCAACTTACCGCATATCCCCTCTACCTCAACTTACCGCATATCCCCTCTACCTCAACTTACCGCATATCCCCACTACCTCAACTTACCGCATTTCCCCACTACCTCAACTTACCGCATTTCGCCACTGCCTCAACTTACCGCATATCCCCTCTACCTCAGCCTGCCTCATTTTTCTCCTTTTCCTGACGGTCTACGCCAGACTAGCTCACTCTCCGCCAGTACCTCTTCCTAGCACCGTGGACATGACCTTCCAGCAGCCGCTGGTGTCTACCTGCTGGTATGTACTTCCCTCTCTGTACGTCACACCGTCACCAGTGTCTGCTTGTCCCATCCTCACGTCCACCTGGCTCATCGTCACGCCTCACCCATACCACATCTTTCACCTCCCCCCCCCACCCCCAACACATCGTCTCGTGTGCCCCATGACCCCCTCCTTCCCCCCCACCGGCCGCACCCCTCTAAAGGCTGGTCGTCCTTCGCTGGGTGTCCCGTTACCCCGACCACCACTGCCCACCCGTCCTCTGGCCTTTTAAATCCACTTTCATGTCTGAAGTCCCGAGCCCACCAGTCCTTTCTCTCTCTCTCTCTCTCTCTCTCTCTCTCTCTCTCTCTCTCTCTCTCTCTCCATACGGCCAGGTTTCCCCATTACTGTTTTGGTGCATTTTGTGTTTTAATTTATATATCAGTGGCGGGAGTACGATTGGTGACAGCAGTGGGAACAACATTGGTGGCAGTAACAGTGGTGGCAGTGGCAGAAATGATATTGGTGAGAGCAATGTGGACGATATTGCTGGCAGCACCGGAAACGACATTGGTACAACAGCAGGGAAACGGGACGAGATGTACATTATACTCTCCTACAGCTCACCCGTGTTGAGGATGAAATCTTTCCTCTCACTGCTTCACTAAAGCTCGTCAACGTTGGTGGAGGGGCAAGCTTCATTTCTTCCTTTATCTCAACACGATTGGTGTAGATGCAAGATTTATCAGTCGCATTCAGCTCACCAATGTTGGTGGAGACCCAAGATGATAATATCAGTCTCATTCAGCTCACCAGTATTGACGGAGACGCAGATTTGACTCTCCTTCACCTCGCCAACGTTGATGGAGACGCCAGCTAGACACTTCTCCAGGTCAGCTTCCAGGTGTCTATTATATTGGAATGCTGCCAGTAGTGAGAGTTGTATCTTGGCAACTTCATGTTAACCCTACACGAAGAGCACCATTTAAGGCAGGTAATATTGTTTATCAGGAGAATGTACACGGAACTTTCACCTCCAGCAACTGTTGAGCATCAGAATTATTGATAACTTCCTTTTATGATTATAATAATAATAATTGATAACTTACACTAGCCCATAAATATACGCAATTCGGATGAAAAACAAGAAATGGAAGTATTTAATCTTGGATGGATCGGTTCCATTTATGCATGTAAATTTACGAGACTAAGATAAATATATACAATACCGTGACTGGAATAATACAGATAACCCGCACATACGAGAATGAAGCGTATGACGACGTTTCGGTCCGAGTTGTGACCATTAACTAGTCACAAAATGAGAAGCTTGGTAGATGGTGCAGAATACTTTATAAACATAAGGGGGTTCAAGACCTTTTAACACTTCCCTCAGATATAAGGGGAATTACCAACAGATCCCCCCTAACAGTTTTTCAGGGGGAATCTTGAGGACTGATAGTGAACATAGTAAATGTTAGCCGCCCAGTGAAATTATTCAGTGTTTTTATATTTTTTTACTGCTTTTGAAGTGATAGATGAGTTTTCCAGTCGACTTAGTGAGATGTTTGGTTACTGCCTGCAACCCTTGTTTGGTCAGTCAGGCTGTTGGTGAGTGTGGCATGCAATCCTTCCACATCTAACCATTTACACAGTAAGTTAACCCTAGTCTGTATATACTAGTGAAAAGTTCCGAGATTCCTCCTAGTCTTGCAGTTCGACATTAGGCCAGATTTCCTCGACTGATTGCATGTTCAGCAAGGCTGTTGCTGTCCTCGGCCTGCTGGCCTTCATAGCCTCTACTACTCCTGAATAATTAATATACACCATCTGTCTTGCACCACCTACCCTAGCCCTTTTTTCACCACCCAAACCAACACCTGCACCACCTACCACCTACACTTCTTCCTGCACCACCCATACCCACCAACGATTACTTGGGCAGCTGGTGTCCTTGAGTGGGTGTTCCGTTATGTGCTGGAGGTGCCGCGACCCACAGTGGTGACCAACACTTGACTGCCAGAGACGACACCAATCATCATAACATTACTATCCTTCCGTTAATTCAACACAAAGTACCTACTGTTTTCTGTTAACTCGCTCAAAGAATGGTATCCTTCCGTTAGTACCTCACAGTATAGTATCCAGAGTCAGCAGCTCACAATATAGTATCCAGAGTCAGTAGCTCACAATATAGTATCCAGAGTCGGTAGCTCACAATATAGTATCCAGAGTCAGTAGCTCACAATATAGTATCCAGAGTCGGTAGCTCACAATATAGTATCCAGAGTCAGTAGCTCACAATATAGTATCCAGAGTCAGTAGCTCACAATATAGTATCCAGAGTCAGTAGCTCACAATATAGTATCCAGAGTCAGTAGCTCACAATATAGTATCCAGAGTCAGTAGCTCACAATATAGTATCCAGAGTCAGTAGCTCACAATATAGTATCCAGAGTCAGTAGCTCACAATATAGTATCCAGAGTCAGTAGCTCAAAATATAGTATCCAGAGTCAGTAGCTCACAATAGAGTATCCAGAGTCAGTAGCTCACAATAGTGTCCAGAGTCAGTAGCTCACAATATAGTGTCCAGAGTCAGCTCACAAAATTGTGTCCAGAGTCAGTAGCTCACAAAATAGTGTCCAGAGTCAGTAGCTCACAATATAGTGTCCTGAGTCAGCTCACAATATAGTGTCCAGAGTCAGTAGCTCACAATATAGTGTCCAGAGTCAGTAGCTCACAATATAGTGTCCAGAGTCGGTAGCTCACAATATAGTGTCCAGAGTCGGTAGCTCACAATATAGTGTCCAGAGTCGGTAGCTCACAATATAGTATCCAGAGTCGATAGCTCACAATATAGTATCCAGAGTCAGTAGCTCACAATACAGTATCCAGAGTCAGTAGCTCACGATACAGTATCCAGAGTCAGTAGCTCACGATACAGTATCCAGAGTCAGTAGCTCACGATACAGTATCCAGAGTCAGTAGCTCACGATACAGTATCCAGAGTCAGTAGCTCACGATACAGTATCCAGAGTCAGTAGCTCACGATACAGTATCCAGAGTCAGTAGCTCACGATACAGTATCCAGAGTCAGTAGCTCACGATACAGTATCCAGAGTCAAGCTCACGATACAGTATCCAGAGTCAGTAGCTCACGATACAGTATCCAGAGTCAGTAGCTCACGATACAGTATCCAGAGTCAGTAGCTCACGATACAGTATCCAGAGTCAGTAGCTCACGATACAGTATCCAGAGTCAGTAGCTCACGATACAGTATCCAGAGTCAGTAGCTCACGATACAGTATCCAGAGTCAGTAGCTCACGATACAGTATCCAGAGTCAGTAGCTCACGATACAGTATCCAGAGTCAGTAGCTCACAATATAGTATCCAGAGTCAGTAGCTCACAATATAGTGTCCAGAGTCAGTAGCTCACAAAAGTGTCCAGAGTCAGTAGCACACAGTATAGTGTCCAGAGTCAGTAGCTCACAGTATAGTGTCCAGAGTCAGTAGCTCACAATATAGTGTCCAGAGTCAGTAGTCAGAGTCAGCAGCTCACAATATAGTGTCCAGAGTCAGTAGCTCACTATATAGTGTCCAGAGTCAGTAGCTCACAGTAGCTCACAATATAGTGTCCAGAGTCAGTAGCTCACAATATATAGTCAGTAGTAGCTCACAATATAGTGTCCAGAGTCAGTAGCTCACAATATAGTATCCAGAGTCAGTAGCTCACAATATAGTGTCCAGAGTCAGTAGCTCACAATATAGTGTCCAGAGTCAGTAGCTCACAATATAGTGTCCAGAGTCAGTAGCTCACAATATAGTGTCCAGAGTCAGTAGCTAACAAGATAGTGTGCAGAGTCAGCTCACAATATAGTCCAGAGTCAGTAGCTCACTATATAGTGTCCAGAGTCAGTAGCTCACAATATAGTGTCCAGAGTCAGTAGCTCACAATATAGTGTCCAGAGTCAGTAGCTCACAATATAGTGTCCAGAGTCAGTAGCTCACAATATAGTGTCCAGAGTCAGTAGCTCACAATATAGTGTCCAGAGTCAGTAGCTCACAATATAGTGTCCAGAGTCAGTAGCTCACAATATAGTGTCCAGAGTCAGTAGCTCACAATATAGTGTCCAGAGTCAGTAGCTCACAATATAGTGTCCAGAGTCAGTAGCTCACAATATAGTAGTGTCCAGAGTCAGTAGCTCACAATATAGTGTCCAGAGTCAGTAGCTCACAATATAGTGTCCAGAGTCAGTAGCTCACAATATAGTGTCCAGAGTCAGTAGCTCACAATATAGTGTCCAGAGTCAGTAGCTCACACAGAGTCAGTAGTAGTGTCCAGAGTCAGTAGCTCACAATATAGTGTCCAGAGTAGTAGCTCACAATATAGTGTCCAGAGTCAGTAGCTCACAATACAGTGTCAGACAGTATCACAATACAGTGTCCAGAGTCAGTAGCTCACAATACTCAGAGTCAGTAGCTCACAATACAGTGTCCAGAGTCAGTAGCTCACAATACAGTGTCCAGAGTCAGTAGCTCACAATACAGTGTCCAGAGTCAGTAGCTCACAATACAGTGTCCAGAGTCAGTAGCTCACAATACAGTGTCCAGAGTCAGTAGCTCACAATACAGTGTCCAGAGTCAGTAGCTCACAATACAGTGTCCAGAGTCAGTAGGTCACAATACAGTGTCCAGAGTCAGTAGGTCACAATACAGTGTCCAGAGTCAGTAGGTCACAATACAGTGTCCAGAGTCAGTAGGTCACAATACAGTGTCCAGAGTCAGTAGGTCACAGTATAGTGTCCAGAGTCAGGTCACAGTATAGTGTCCAGAGTCAGGTCACAGTATAGTGTCCAGAGTCAGGTCACAGTATAGTGTCCAGAGTCAGGTCACAGTATAGTGTCCAGAGTCAGGTCACAGTATAGTGTCCAGAGTCAGGTCACAGTATAGTGTCCAGAGTCAGGTCACAGTATAGTGTCCAGAGTCAGGTCACAGTATAGTGTCCAGAGTCAGTAGGTCACAGTATAGTGTCCAGAGTCAGTAGGTCACAGTATAGTGTCCAGAGTCAGTAGCTCACAGTATAGTGTCCAGAGTCAGTAGCTCACAGTATAGTATCCAGAGTCAGTAGCTCACAATACAGTGTCCAGAGTCAGTAGCTCACAATACAGTGTCCAGACTCAGCAGCTCACAATACAGTGTCCAGAGTCAGCAGCTCACAATACAGTGTCCAGAGTCAGCAGCTCACTATACAGTGTCCAGAGTCAGCAGCTCACTATACAGTGTCCAGAGTCAGTAGCTCACAATATAGTGTCCAGAGTCAGTAGCTCACAATATAGTGTCCAGAGTCAGTAGCTCACAATACAGTGTCCAGAGTCAGTAGCTCACAATACAGTGTCCAGAGTCAGTAGGTCACAATACAGTGTCCAGAGTCAGTAGGTCACAATACAGTGTCCAGAGTCAGTAGGTCACAATACAGTGTCCAGAGTCAGTAGGTCACAATACAGTGTCCAGAGTCAGTAGGTCACAATACAGTGTCCAGAGTCAGGTCACAATACAGTGTCCAGAGTCAGGTCACAGTATAGTGTCCAGAGTCAGGTCACAGTATAGTGTCCAGAGTCAGGTCACAGTATAGTGTCCAGAGTCAGGTCACAGTATAGTGTCCAGAGTCAGGTCACAGTATAGTGTCCAGAGTCAGGTCACAGTATAGTGTCCAGAGTCAGGTCACAGTATAGTGTCCAGAGTCAGGTCACAGTATAGTGTCCAGAGTCAGGTCACAGTATAGTGTCCAGAGTCAGTAGGTCACAGTATAGTGTCCAGAGTCAGTAGCTCACAGTATAGTGTCCAGAGTCAGTAGCTCACAGTATAGTGTCCAGAGTCAGTAGCTCACAATATAGTGTCCAGAGTCAGTAGCTCACAATATAGTATCCAGAGTCAGTAGCTCACAATACAGTATCCAGAGTCAGTAGCTCACAATACAGTATCCAGAGTCAGTAGCTCACAATACAGTATCCAGAGTCAGTAGCTCACAATACAGTATCCAGAGTCAGCAGCTCACAATATAGTGTCCAGAGTCAGTAGCTCACTATATAGTGTCCAGAGTCAGTAGCTCACTATACAGTGTCCAGAGTCAGTAGCTCACAATATAGTGTCCAGAGTCAGTAGCTCACAATATAGTGTCCAGAGTCAGTAGCTCACAATATAGTGTCCAGAGTCAGTAGCTCACAATATAGTGTCCAGAGTCAGTAGCTCACAATACAGTGTCCAGAGTCAGTAGCTCACAATACAGTGTCCAGAGTCAGTAGCTCACAATACAGTGTCCAGAGTCAGTAGCTCACTATACAGTGTCCAGAGTCAGTAGCTCACAATATAGTGTCCAGAGTCAGTAGCTCACAATACAGTGTCCAGAGTCAGTAGCTCACAATACAGTGTCCAGAGTCAGTAGGTCACAATATAGTGTCCAGAGTCAGTAGGTCACAATATAGTGTCCAGAGTCAGTAGGTCACAATATAGTGTCCAGAGTCAGTAGGTCACAATATAGTGTCCAGAGTCAGTAGCTCACAATATAGTGTCCAGAGTCAGTAGGTCACAATATAGTGTCCAGAGTCAGTAGGTCACAATATAGTGTCCAGAGTCAGTAGCTCACAATATAGTATCCAGAGTCAGTAGGTCACAATATAGTATCCAGAGTCAGTAGGTCACACAGAGTCAGTAGGTCACAATATAGTGTCCAGAGTCAGTAGGTCACAATATAGTATCCAGAGTCAGTAGGTCACAATATAGTATCCAGAGTCAGTAGGTCACAATATAGTATCCAGAGTCAGTAGGTCACAATATAGTGTCCAGAGTCAGTAGCTCACAATATAGTGTCCAGAGTCAGTAGGTCACAATATAGTGTCCAGAGTCAGTAGGTCACAATATAGTGTCCAGAGTCAGTAGGTCACAATATAGTGTCCAGAGTCAGTAGGTCACAATATAGTGTCCAGAGTCAGTAGGTCACAATATAGTGTCCAGAGTCAGCACCACCATGAAGGTCGAGCTTCAACAATGTGTACTCAGTGTTTTACCAACTTTTTTCTTCAGTGAAAACTGCTGGAAAAATGTAAGACAATAGAAGGAAGTTTAACTGCGCAGTTTGTTGTGAGTTGTACCAGCTGATCTTATACACACACATACACATACACACACATACACACACATACACACACATACACACACACACACACATACACACACATACACACACATACACACACATACACACACACACACACACACACACACACACACACACACACACACACACACACTACGTTCTGTACACGTTTTATACCTTTTTTTGGTTGTGTTATTTTTCGTTTTAACTTAATATACTACATTTTAATGTTACTTCGAGAGAAGAAGAAATATTTTGCCCCATGGAAATAAGTCTGATTTTTTTTTTTTTTTTGGTTATCCTGGGTAACTTACTCATATGTTAGTATGTATGATAGTTTGTATAAGTGTATTTGTGTACGTGTACCTAAATAAACTTATTTACTTATACTACGTGATTATCGGTGCGGGAGAACTTGAAGATTGTTAGTGCTGGGTAGCACCTGTGGTCACGCCCTCTCTCTCACTACCATTATTCCAATATTTTCTTGTTTGTTTAGCAAGATGGGACACGCAAGACCCCTCAAAGGAAGGTTCCTTGATGTTGGTGAGGGGCTCTTGATTTAGGGAATTGAATCTGTGCTCCAGTTCCCCGAATTAAGCCTGAATGCCTTCCACATCCCCCCCAGGTGCTGTATAATCCTCTGGGTTTAGCGCTTCCCCCTTGATTATAATAATAATAAATGGACACACAAGAAGTGTACTGATAAATTAGACACATGTGCAACTCTTGGGTATCTTTATTGAGGATAAAGATACCCAAGAGTTGCACATGTGTCTAATTTATCAACATGTCGGTTCTCTGAACCATTCATCTACAAATCTGTCAGACACTGCAACTTCTTGGGATCTTAATACTTAGGAATTCTTTTTTTCCTCAATAAAGATACCCAAGAGTTGCACATGTGTCTAATTTATCAACATGTCGGTTCTCTGAACCATTCATCTACAAAGAAGTGTACTGCTACCTTATTCTATGATAGTCGTGGTGGGAAATAAGGCTAGCCACATTTCGCTGTCATATTTCGTCACGCATGATGAGGCTTATATGAAGTGTGTCAGCATGTGCTGGGTGACTTCACTAGGGTAATATAGATGTCAGTGTTTCAATAAGCGTTCATCAACTACAAAAATGTGAAAGTTTCGTTGCAGGGTATACCCGGAGTGACAGTGGTCTGAGGTCTGCTGTGTGACATGCCTGTCACTTGCGAATTATCATCTCTCAGGGGAAAGGAGGTGCTGATGTACTTATTAAGAACATTAGAACATAAGAAAGGAGGAACACTGCAGGAGGCCTGTTGGCCCATACTAGGCAGGTTCTTTACAATTCATCCCACTAACAAAACATTTGACCAACCCAATTTTCAATGCTCTGATGTGAAAGTCCCACTCAAATCCAACCCCTCCCACTCATGTACTTATCCAACCTAAATTTGAAACTACCCAAAGTCCTAGCCTCAATAACCCAACTAGGTAGACTGTTCCACTCATCAACTACCCTATTTCCAAACCAATACTTTCCTATGTCCTTTCTAAATCTAAACTTATCTAATTTAAATCCATTACTGCGGGTTCTCTCTTGGAGAGACATCCTCAAGACCTTATTAATATCCCCTTTATTAATACCTATCTTCCACTTATACACTTTGATCAGGTCTCCCCTCATTCTTCGTCTAACAAGTGAATGTAACTTAAGAGTCTTCAATCTTTCTTCATAAGGAAGATTTCTAATGCTATGTATTAATTTAGTCATCCTACGCTGAATGTTTTCTAACGAATTTATGTCCATTCTGTAATATGGAGACCAGAACTGAGCTGCATAATCTAGGTGAGGCCTTACTAATGATGTATAAAGCTGCAGTATGACCTCTGGACTTCTGTTGCTTACACTTCTTGATATAAATCCCAGTAATCTATTTGCCTTATTACGTACGCTTAGGCATTGCTGTCTTGGTTTAAGTTTGCTGCTTACCATAACCCCCAAGTCCTTTTCGCAATCTGTATGGCTAAGTTCTACATTATTTAACTTATAAGTGCTAGGGTTATGGACACTCCCAAGCTTCAGAACCTTGCATTTATCTACATTGAACTGCATCTGCCACTTTTCTGACCAAGAGTAGAGTTTGTCTAAATCCTCCTGAAGTTCCCTAACATCTACGTTTGAATCAATTATCCTACCTATCTTCGTGTCATCGGCGAATTTGCTCATATCACTAGTAATTCCCTCATCAAGATCATTGATATATATTATAAACAACAATGGGCCCAAGACTGATCCCTGTGGAACGCCACTTGTTACAGATCCCCACTCGGATTTAACCCCATTTATGGACACTCTCTGGTTCCTTTCTGTGAGCCATGACTCGATCCACGAGAGAACTTTTCCCCCAATGCCATGAGCTGCCACTTTCTTCAACAGTCTTTGGTGCGGAACTCTATCAAATGCCTTACTAAAATCTAAGTAAATAATATCAAATTCTTTATCGTGGTCAACAGCCTCAAAAGCTTTACTGAAGAAAGTTAATAAATTAGTTAGACAAGACCGGCCTCTTGTGAATCCATGCTGAGTATCATTAATCAAGCTATGCTTATCGAGATGGCTTCTTATAATCTCAGCTATAATTGACTCTAGTAATTTGCCTACAATTGAGGTCAGGCTTATTGGGCGGTAATTTGACGGTAACGACTTGTATTGCCTTTACGGAAAACTTCTTAATAATGTACGCAAATTAGGCAGTCTTTAATATGGCCTGCTCTCAGACCTGGCTGCGGGGGCGTTGACCCCCAAAACCCTCTACAGGTAAACTCCAGGAAGGTATTGCGTAAGACTAAGAGAAAAAGGGGTAATAATAAAAGCAGCATTATTACAGGCTATTATACATAGCTTGTACAGCTACCCAGTGGTAGTTATTTAGTAAATGATGACTTTATTTGAATTATTATCTCGATTAAATTTCAGACTGACGAAAAAGAGCCAGCACATGCCAGCAGTTGTGACCCTTGCCCTAGGTACAGTACACAGTTGTGTGGTCCTTGCCCTAGGTACAGTACACAGTTGTGTGGTCCTTGCCCTAGGTACAGTACACAGTTGTGTGGTCCTTGCCCTAGGTACAGTACACAGTTATGTGGTCCTTGCCCTAGGTACAGTACACAGTTGTGTGGTCCTTGCCCTAGGTACAGTACACAGTTGTGTGGTCCTTGCCCTAGGTACAGTACACAGTTATGTGGTCCTTGCCCTAGGTACAGTACACAGTTGTGTGGTCCTTGCCCTAGGTACAGTACACAGTTGTGTGGTCCTTGCCCTAGGTACAGTACACAGTTGTGTGACCCTTGCCCTTGGTACAGTACACAGTTGTATGACCTTTGCCCTAGGTACAGTACACAGTTGTGTGACCCTTGCCCTAGGTACAGTACACAGTTGTGTGACCCTTGCCCTAGGTACAGTACACAGTTGTGTGACCCTTGCCCTAGGTACAGTACACAGTTGTGTGACCCTTGCCCTAGGTACAGTACACAGTTGTGTGACCCTTGCCCTAGGTACAGTACACAGTTGTGTGACCCTTGCCCTAGGTACAGTACACAGTTGTGTGACCCTTGCCCTAGGTACAGTACACAGTTGTGTGACCCTTGCCCTAGGTACAGTACACAGTTGTGTGGTCCTTGCCCTAGGTACTGTACACAGTTGTGTGACCCTTGCCCTAGGTACAGTACACAGTTGTGTGACCCTTGCCCTAGGTACAGTACACAGTTGTGTGACCCTTGCCCTAGGTACAGTACACAGTTGTGTGACCCTTGCCCTAGGTACAGTACACAGTTGTGTGACCCTTGCCCTAGGTACAGTGCACAGTTGTGTGACCCTTGCCCTAGGTACATTACACAGTTGTGTGACCCTTGCCCTAGGTACAGTACACAGTTGTGACCCTTGCCCTAAGTACAGTACACAGTTGTGTGGCCCTTGACCTAGGTACAGTACACAGTTGTGTGACCCTTGCCCTAGGTACAGTACACAGTTGTGTGACCCTTGCCCTAGGTGCAGTACACAGTGTAACCCTTGCCCTAGGTGCAGTACACAGTTGTGTGGTCCTTGCCCTAGGTAAAGTACACAGTTGTGTTGTCCTTGACCTAGGTACAGTACACAGTTGTGTGGTCCTTGCCCTAGGTACAGTACACAGTTGTGTGGTCCTTGCCCTAGGTACAGTACACAGTTGTGTGGTCCTTGCCCTAGGTACAGTACACAGTTGTGTGGTCCTTGCCCTAGGTACAGTACACAGTTGTGTGGTCCTTGCCCTAGGTACAGTGCACAGTTGTGTGGTCCTTGCCCTAGGTACAGTGCACAGTTGTGTGGTCCTTGCCCTAGGTACAGTACACAGTTGTGTGGCCCTTGCCCTAGGTACAGTACACAGTTGTGTGGCCCTTGCCCTAGGTACAGTACACAGTTGTGGCCCTTGCCCTAGGTACAGTACACAGTTGTGTGACCCTTGCCCTAGGTACAGTACACAGTTGTGTGGCCTTTGCCCTAGGTACAGTACACAGTTGTGTGGCCTTTGCCCTAGGTACTGTACACAGTTGTGTGGCCCTTGCCCTAGGTACTGTACACAGTTGTGTGGCCCTTGCCCTAGGTACTGTACACAGTTGTGTGGTCCTTGCCCTAGGTACTGTACACAGTTGTGTGACCCTTGCCCTAGGTACTGTACACAGTTGTGTGGCCCTTGCCCTAGGTACTGTACACAGTTGCGTGACCCTTGCCCTAGGTACTGTACACAGTTGTGTGACCCTTGCCCTAGGTACTGTACACAGTTGCTCAAAATTCTAAGACTGCATGACGCGTTTCCAAGTCATAAGCGAAAATCCTACTTAATAAAGGGGAAAATTATTTAGGCAACCCTGGATAACCCAGTAAAGCCACTTGTCAGGCTCACTGGGATCTTTTAATCCTCCTCCCCCCCAGGATATGACCCACACCGGTCACCTAACACCTAAGTACTTAACGGTATTGCTACGTGAAGAGAGGTAACAGGTGTAAGGAAACATGCCCAAGGTTTCCATTCGTCCGGTGACTGAACCCCTGGTCCCTAAGTGTGAGAGCTGAGACAACTATCACAACAAAAAGGACGACGCTTTGACGTGTTGACAGACGCACTGTTATCTTTGTCAAAGAAAAGCGTTGGAAGCTGGTCCACTGAGTGCACTTCCCGTGTCAACTGCAAGGACGTGACCAGCACCAGTGCCTAGGCTAGCATAGTGTCCACAAGAACGAGAGCAGCAGCAGAAAGAACAGACACAAGAACAAGAGCAGCAGCAGCAGCAAGAACAGGCACAAGAACGGGAGCAGCAGCAACACGAACAGGCACAAGAACGAGAGCAGCAGCAACACGAACAGGCACAAGAACGAGAGCAGCAGCAGCAGCAGCAGCAGCAAGAACAGGCACAAGAACGAGAGCAGCAGCAGCAGCAGCAAGAACAGGCATAAGAACGAGAGCAGCAGCAGCAGCAAGAACAGGCACAAGAACGAGAGCAGCACCCACAAGAACAGGAGCAGCAAAATCCAGGGGTAACAATGTTTCCGGCTAGGTAACCCATACACTGTTGAGGGTCTACTTCCTGCCACCCATTCCTTCCTGTGTGTGTGTTTGTATGTGTGTTTGGGGGTAGAAGGTATTGTATCGTCGTGGGAGCGTCCTTGTGGGAGGGAAAGGAGTTAGGGGGTGGATTGTGGTGGGGACCTTCTCGTGGGTAGGTGGTGGTAGTGGGTGCTTCACTCACTCTGGGAACCCAGTGGGTGGGCGCAGGGGGCGCCAGCCAGCCACCCAACTAGCTAGTGAGTGTTAGACAACACTGGATACATCTGCAGTGTGCTGCCATCGTATTCTCCATGGCTTTTATAGTGTGGGAAAGGAAGGTATACAGGGGGCTTCATAATTTTTGTATACATAATGGGGATTACCAGTAAAGCCTGGCTGTCTTTAAGACGGAGTTGGACAGGCACCTAAAGTCAGCCCGAAATGCCTAGTCATGCTAGATGTGGTAGTGGCGCTCTCTGTAATTAGTTTTATATAATTTGTAAACCACACAATATCTTATAAACTGTAAACCCTGCATTGTAATCTTTATAGAGAATGAACTTGAGTATCTGACCAGCATATGGTTCGTACGTCGGTTTGCGTGCGGCCAGCAGTAACAGCTTGGTTGATCAGGCCCTGATCCACCTCGAGGCCTGGTCACGGGGGCGTTGACCCCGAAACACCTTCCAGGTAGGAAGGAGGGGGGCTTACTGGTGGCTATCTGGTTGGGAGACCTGTATTTGTAAACACGGTTGTTTTCACTTATAATACGTATGTATTTCAGGTTAAAAATAGTTTTTTTTCTGAAGATCGTTTTAGTCACACCTTATATATATAAGAGAGGAAAATGTCCATATAAAAAAAAATAATTATATGAAATTACATCAGTTTGTAAACCATAAAATAATGGTCACCTTGGACTCACTGATATAATGATATGTACGTAGAAGATAATGTCATTATATTCTCAAGTGAGAGGATCTGGGTGACTGCAGAGTTACACAGCTGTGGTTCCTGTCCCCTCAAGGAAGGTTCCTTCATGTTGGTGAGGGGCTCTTGATTTAGGGAATTGGATCTGTGCTCCAGGAATTGCCTGATCCACATGCTGCTCCGGGTTTAGCGCTTCCCCCTTGTGTCCCTCGAATTCATGTTGGTGAGGGGCTCTTGATTTGAATCTGTGCTCAGTTCCCCACATGTCTTCCCCCCCCCCCCCCAGGCGCTGTATAATCCTCCGGGTTTAGCGCTTCCCCCTTGATTATAATAATACTGTTCAAGGAAGGTTCCTTCAATAATTGGATCTGTGCTGTCCCCGAATTAAGCCTGAATGTCTTCCACAAGCTGAAGGTTCCCCCTTGATTATAATAATATGTCCCCTGGTGAGGGGCTCTTGATTTAGGGAATTGGATCTGTGCTCCAGTTCCCCGAATTAAGCCTGAATGTCTTCCACATCCCCCCCCCCAGGCGCTGTATAATCCTCCGGGTTTAGTGCTTCCCCCTTGATTAATAACAATACTGTGGTTCGTGTGTTGTGCGTCCAAGTTAAGGTATTAGTGGTACACCGTGTAGGTTCTTCACTCTTTTTAAAATTTATAGATAAAGTTACATCATCACTTGTTCTTCCACTGATACTGGTATCGATACCATCAGAATTGCCCGATACCCACCAGTACTGATATCGATACCATCAGAATTGCCCGATACCCACCAGTACTGATATCGATACCATCAGAATTGCCCGATACCCACCAGTACTGGTATCGATACTATCAGAATTGCCCGATACCCACCAGTACTGGTATTGATACCATCAGAATTGCCCGATACCCACCAGTACTGGTATCGATACCATCAGAATTGCCCGATACCCACCAGTACTGGTATCGATACCATCAGAATTGCCCGATACCCACCAGTACTGGTATCGATACCATCAGAATTGCCCGATACCCACCAGTACTGGTATCGATACCATCAGAATTGCCCGATACCCACCAGTACTGGTATCGATACCATCAGAATTGCCCGATACCCACCAGTACTGGTATCGATACCATCAGAATTGCCCGATACCCACCAGTACTGGTATCGATACCATCAGAATTGCCCGATACCCACCAGTACTGGTATCGATACCATCAGAATTGCCCAATGCCCACCAGTACTGGTATCGATACCATCAGAATTGCCCGATACCCACCAGTACTGGTATCGATGCCATCATAATTGCCCGATACCCATCAGTACTGGTATCGATACCATCAGAATTGCCCGATACCCACCAGTACTGGTATCGATACCATCAGAATTGCCCAATGCCCACCAGTACTGGTATCGATACCATCAGAATTGCCCGATACCCATCAGTACTGGTATCGATACCATCAGAATTGCCCGATACCCACCAGTACTGGTATCGATGCCATCAGAATTGCCCGATACCCACCAGTACTGGTATCGATACCATCAGAATTGCCCGATACCCACCAGTACTGGTGTCGATACCATCAGAATTGCCCAATGCCCACCAGTACTGGTATCGATACCATCAGAATTATCCGATACCCAACAGTACTGGTATCGATACCATCAGAATTGCCCGATACCCACCAGTACTGGTATCGATACCATCAGAATTGCCTGGTACCCACCAGTACTGGTATCGATACCATCAGAATTGCCCGATACCCACCAGTACTGGTATCGATACCATCAGAATTGCCTGGTACCCACCAGTACTGGTATCGATACCATCAGAATTGCCCAATGCCCACCAGTACTGGTATCGATACCATCAGAATTGCCCGATACCCACCAGTACTTGTATCGATACCATCAGAATTGCCCGATACCCATCAGTACTGGTATCGATACCATCAGAATTGCCCGATACCCACCAGTACTGGTATCGATACCATCAGAATTGCCCGATACCCACCAGTACTGGTATCGATACCATCAGAATTGCCCGATACCCACCAGTACTGGTATCGATACCATCAGAATTGCCCAATGCCCACCAGTACTGGTATCGATACCATCAGAATTATCCGATACCCAACAGTACTGGTATCGATACCATCAGAATTGCCCGATACCCACCAGTACTGGTATCGATACCATCAGAATTGCCTGGTACCCACCAGTACTGGTATCGATACCATCAGAATTGCCCGATACCCACCAGTACTGGTATCGATACCATCAGAATTGCCTGGTACCCACCAGTACTGGTATCGATACCATCAGAATTGCCCAATGCCCACCAGTACTGGTATCGATACCATCAGAATTGCCCGATACCCACCAGTACTTGTATCGATACCATCAGAATTGCCCGATACCTACCAGTACTGGTATCGGTACCATCAGAATTGCCCGATACCCACCAGTTGTGTGGGTACCATCAGAATTGCCCGATACCCACCAGTACTGGTATCGATACCATCAGAATTGCCCGATACCCATCAGTACTGGTATCGATACCATCAGAATTGGCCGATACCCACCAGTACTGGTATCGATACCATCAGAATTGCCCGATACCCACCAGTACTGGTATCGATACCAGAATTGCCCGATACCCACCAGTACTGGTATCGATACCATCAGAATTGCCCAATGCCCACCAGTACTGGTATCGATACCATCAGAATTGCCCAATGCCCACCAGTACTGGTATCGATACCATCAGAATTGCCCGATACCCACCAGTACTGGTATCGATACCATCAGAATTGCCCGATACCTACCAGTACTGGTATCGGTACCATCAGAATTGCCCGATACCCACCAGTTGTGTGGGTACCATCAGAATTGCCCGATACCCACCAGTACTGGTATCGATACCATCAGAATTGCCCGATACCCATCAGTACTGGTATCGATACCATCAGAATTGCCCGATACCCACGAGTACTGGTATCGATACCATCAGAATTGCCCGATACCCACCAGTACTGGTATCGATACCATCAGAATTGCCCGATACCCACCAGTACTGGTATCGATACCATCAGAATTGCCCAATGCCCACCAGTACTGGTATCGATACCATCAGAATTGCCCAATGCCCACCAGTACTGGTATCGATACCGTCAGAATTGCCCAATGCCCACCAGTACTGGTATCGATACCATCAGAATTGCCCGATACCCACCAGTACTGGTATCGATACCAACAGAATTGCCCAATGCCCACCAGTACTGGTATCGATACCATCAGAATTGCCCGATACCCACCAGTACTGGTATCGATACCATCAGAATTGCCCGACACCCACCAGTACTGGTATCGATACCATCAGAATTGCCCGATACCCACCAGTACTGGTATCGATACCATCAGAATTGCCCGATACCCACTAGTACTGGTATCGATACCATCAGAATTGCCCGATACCCACCAGTACTGGTATCGATACCATCAGAATTGCCCGATACTCATCAGTACTGGTATCGATACCATCAGAATTGCCCGATACCCACCAGTACTGGTATCGATACCATCAGAATTGCCCGATACAATGCCCACCAGTACTGGTATCGATACCATCCTGGTATCGATACCATCAGAATTGCCCCATTCCCACCAGTACTGGTATCGATACCATCAGAATTGCCCGATACCCACCAGTACTGGTATCGATACCATCAGAATTGCCCGATCGATACCATCAGAACCCACCAGTACTGGTATCGATACCATCAGAATTGCCCGATACCCACCAGTATCGATACCATCTGAATTGCCCAATGCCCACCAGTACTGGTATCGATACCATCAGAATTGCCCGATACCCACCAGTACTTGTATCGTACCCACCAGTACTGGTATCGATACCATCACTGGTATCGATACCATCAGAATTGGCCGATACCCACCAGTACTGGTATCGATACCATCAGAATTGCCCGATACCCACCAGTACTGGTATCGATACCAGAATTGCCCGATACCCACCCGAGTATTCGATACCATCAGAATTGCCCGATACCCACAGTACTGGTATCGATACCATCAGTACTGGTATCGATACCATCAGAATTGCCCGATACCCACCAGTACTGGTATCGATACCATCAGATACCGATACCATCAGAATTGCCCGATACCATCAGAATTGCCCTAGTACTGGTATCGATACCATCAGAATTGTCCGATACCCACCAGTACTGGTATCGATACCATCAGAATTGCCCGATACCCACCAGTACTGGTATCGATACGATCAGAATTGCCCGATACCTACCAGTACTGGTATCGATACCATCAGAATTGCCCGATACCCACCAGTGCTGGTATCGGTACCATCAGAATTGCCCGATCATCGAATTGTACCCACCAGTACTGGTATCGATCAGAATTGCCCCCACCAGTACTGGTATCGATACCATCAGAATTTGATACCCACCAGTACTGGTATCGATACCCACCAGTACTGGTATCGATACTATCAGAATTAGCCGATACCGATACTGTATTATATCCTTCATAAGGGTATCATTAAACATTGAGATCAGTAGCTATGGCAGTTTAAAATGTTTTTGATTGTGTGTGGAATGACTAGTACGTGGAAGTTGTCATCTTAAGAACGAGAGTGTATGTGGGTGTGATGTATGGATGACCAACACTGAAACAGTGCACGAGAAAGGCAGATAACAGGAAACCCCCACGATCCACATCCAAGCTATCTGCTGAGAATGACAAGCTAAATCTAATATAATAATGTCTAGATTGAAGAGATTAGGATAGTATAGCAGAAGTTAGTCTCTCTCTCTCTCTCTCTCTCTCTCTCTCTCTCTCTCTCTCTCTCTCTCTCTCTCTCTCTCTCCCCCTCTCCACTTCCTATGATCAACTTAACCGGTTATAAAATATAATAGGGAAAAATGGTTCCTGTCGAACAAAACGATATGCATGTATATTTTTAAGAAGAGAATTGCAATTATATTTGCTAGCACTCCCACAGTTATCACCCCGAGCTCTACTACTACTACTACTATACTACTACTACTACTATACTACTACTATACTACTACTACTACTACTTCTTCTTTTACTACTATTCACTGTGTAGTAGAGTGTGGGAATGAAAAGTAGTTCAGCAGTCTCAGCATCCTCTTGAGATAAGCCAAACAACAGCCTAGTTGATCATGCAATCAACAGGGAGACCTGGCCCCTAGGTTCGGGGCGCGACAGCAGGAAAACTCTAGAAACTGGCCACAGATAACTCGCAGATAAATCATAGACATTAGTCCCATTATGATGTTCCCCTCTAATTCAGTCTTTGTTTAGATGGGTTGTGGGTCATCTTGACGAGGGTCACGCTGTGCCTCGTGACCTCTTGAACATTCAGACAACTGAGTCAAGGTGAGTGGTTTGCTGGAATGGTCCCAGCCCTGGTCTTGTCTGAGGTGACCCGGCAGAACCGAATCAGTCCGGTAAACTAACGTTGGTTGCTGGACCATGAGCCACCATGGGTCCAGTGGCTACCACACCTGTGTAAGTAGATACCATAGACTATAGCACCGCACGGCAGCGGTTGCTCTTTTTTTTTTTAACCGCACCTCCACTATAAAGGCAACGGTACCAGTGAACAGGTCATCACCTGACAAAGACTTGTGTCAGGTGGTTCCCTCTGAGGAATGTAATAACAATACCCATCTCTTGGATACCCTCGGGTGGTGCCCAAGTAGGGTAGGTGACCAATTGTGGGTGGAGACAGGAGCCGTCTTGATTCATCAGGTGGTGAGACAGTAGCCATGTCTTGAATCATCAGAAGGAAGGTGAGACTAGTCATGTCTTGAATCATCAGAAGGAAGGTGAGACTAGTCATGTCTTGAATCATCAGAAGGAAGGTGAGACTAGTCATGTCTTGAATCATCAGAAGGAAGGCGAGCCAGTAGTCATGTCCTGAATCATCAGAAGGAAGGTGAGACTAGCCATGTCTTGAATCATCAGAAGGAAGGTGAGACTAGCCATGTCTTGAATCATCAGAAGGAAGGTGAGACTAGTCATGTCTTGAATCATCAGAAGGAAGGTGAGACTAGTCATGTCTTGAATCATCAGAAGGAAGGTGAGACTAGTCATGTCTTGAATCATCAGAAGGAAGGCGAGCCAGTAGTCATGTCTTGAATCATCAGAAGGAAGGTGAGACTAGTCATGTCTTGAATCATCAGAAGGAAGGTGAGACTAGTCATGTCTTGAATCATCAGAAGGAAGGCGAGACTAGTCATGTCTTGAATCATCAGAAGGAAGGTGAGACTAGTCATGTCTTGAATCATCAGAAGGAAGGTGAGACTAGTCATGTCTTGAATCATCAGAAGGAAGGTGAGACTAGTCATGTCTTGAATCATCAGAAGGAAGGTGAGACTAGTCATGTCTTGAATCATCAGAAGGAAGGTGAGACTAGTCATGTCTTGAATCATCAGAAGGAAGGCGAGCCAGTAGTCATGTCTTGAATCATCAGAAGGAAGGTGAGACTAGTCATGTCTTGAATCATCAGAAGGAAGGTGAGACTAGTCATGTCTTGAATCATCAGAAGGAAGGTGAGACTAGTCATGTCTTGAATCATCAGAAGGAAGGTGAGACTAGTCATGTCTTGAATCATCAGAAGGAAGGTGAGACTAGTCATGTCTTGAATCATCAGAAGGAAGGTGAGACTAGTCATGTCTTGAATCATCAGAAGGAAGGTGAGACTAGTCATGTCTTGAATCATCAGAAGGAAGGTGAGACTAGTCATGTCTTGAATCATCAGAAGGAAGGTGAGACTAGTCATGTCTTGAATCATCAGAAGGAAGGTGAGACTAGTCATGTCTTGAATCATCAGAAGGAAGGTGAGACTAGTCATGTCTTGAATCATCAGAAGGAAGGTGAGACTAGTCATGTCTTGAATCATCAGAAGGAAGGTGAGCCACTAGTCATGTCTTGAATCATCAGAATGAAGGTGAGACTAGTCATGTCTTGAATCATCAGAAGGAAGGTGAGACTAGTCATGTCTTGAATCATCAGAAGGAAGGCGAGACTAGTCATGTCTTGAATCATCAGAAGGAAGGTGAGACTAGCCATGTCTTGAATCATCAGAAGGAAGGTGAGACTAGTCATGTCTTGAATCATCAGAAGGAAGGTGAGACTAGTCATGTCTTGAATCATCAGAAGGAAGGTGAGACTAGTCATGTCTTGAATCATCAGAAGGAAGGTGAGACTAGTCATGTCTTGAATCATCAGAAGGAAGGTGAGACTAGTCATGTCTTGAATCATCAGAAGGAAGGTGAGACTAGTCATGTCTTGAATCATCAGAAGGAAGGTGAGACTAGTCATGTCTTGAATCATCAGAAGGAAGGTGAGACTAGTCATGTCTTGAATCATCAGAAGGAAGGTGAGACTAGTCATGTCTTGAATCATCAGAAGGAAGGTGAGACTAGTCATGTCTTGAATCATCAGAAGGAAGGTGAGACTAGTCATGTCTTGAATCATCAGAAGGAAGGTGAGACTAGTCATGTCTTGAATCATCAGAAGGAAGGCGAGCCAGTAGTCATGTCTTGAATCATCAGAAGGAAGGTGAGACTAGTCATGTCTTGAATCATCAGAAGGAAGGACTAGATGTCTTGAATCATCTAGTCATGTCTTGAATCATCAGAAGGACGGTGAGACTAGTCATGTCTTGAATCATCAGAAGGAAGGTGAGACTAGTCATGTCTTGAATCATCAGAAGGAAGGTGAGACTAGTCATGTCTTGAATCATCAGAAGGAAGGTGAGACTAGTCATGTCTTGAATCATCAGAAGGAAGGTGAGACTAGTCATGTCTTGAATCATCAGAAGGAAGGTGAGACTAGTCATGTCTTGAATCATCAGAAGGAAGGTGAGACTAGTCATGTCTTGAATCATCAGAAGGAAGGTGAGACTAGTCATGTCTTGAATCATCAGAAGGAAGGTGAGACTAGTCATGTCTTGAATCATCAGAAGGAAGGTGAGACTAGTCATGTCTTGAATCATCAGAAGGAAGGCGAGACTAGTCATGTCTTGAATCATCAGAAGGAAGGTGAGACTAGTCATGTCTTGAATCATCAGAAGGAAGGTGAGACTAGTCATGTCTTGAATCATCAGAAGGAAGGTGAGACTAGTCATGTCTTGAATCATCAGAAGGAAGGTGAGACTAGTCATGTCTTGAATCATCAGAAGGAAGGTGAGACTAGTCATGTCTTGAATCATCAGAAGGAAGGTGAGACTAGTCATGTCTTGAATCATCAGAAGGAAGGTGAGACTAGTCATGTCTTGAATCATCAGAAGGAAGGTGAGACTAGTCATGTCTTGAATCATCAGAAGGAAGGTGAGACTAGTCATGTCTTGAATCATCAGAAGGAAGGTGAGACTAGTCATGTCTTGAATCATCAGAAGGAAGGTGAGACTAGTCATGTCTTGAATCATCAGAAGGAAGGTGAGACTAGTCATGTCTTGAATCATCAGAAGGAAGGTGAGACTAGTCATGTCTTGAATCATCAGAAGGAAGGTGAGACTAGTCATGTCTTGAATCATCAGAAGGAAGGTGAGACTAGTCATGTCTTGAATCATCAGAAGGAAGGTGAGACTAGTCATGTCTTGAATCATCAGAAGGAAGGTGAGACTAGTCATGTCTTGAATCATCAGAAGGAAGGTGAGACTAGTCATGTCTTGAATCATCAGAAGAGAAGGTGAGGTGAGACTAGATGTCTTGAATCATCAGAAGGAAGGTGAGACTAGTCATGTCTTGAATCATCAGAAGGAAGGTGAGACTAGTCATGTCTTGAATCATCAGAAGGAAGGTGAGACTAGTCATGTCTTGAATCATCAGAAGGAAGGTGAGACTAGTCATGTCTTGAATCATCAGAAGGAAGGTGAGACTAGTCATGTCTTGAATCATCAGAAGGAAGGTGAGACTAGTCATGTCTTGAATCATCAGAAGGAAGGTGAGACTAGTCATGTCTTGAATCATCAGAAGGAAGGTGAGACTAGTCATGTCTTGAATCATCAGAAGGAAGGTGAGACTAGTCATGTCTTGAATCATCAGAAGGAAGGTGAGACTAGTCATGTCTTGAATCATCAGAAGGAAGGTGAGACTAGTCATGTCTTGAATCATCAGAAGGAAGGTGAGACTAGTCATGTCTTGAATCATCAGAAGGAAGGTGAGACTAGTCATGTCTTGAATCATCAGAAGGAAGGTGAGACTAGTCATGTCTTGAATCATCAGAAGGAAGGTGAGACTAGTCATGTCTTGAAACATCACTAAGGAAGGTGAGACTAGTCATGTCTTGAATCATCAGAAGGAAGGTGAGACTAGTCATGTCTTGAATCATCAGAAGGAAGGTGAGACTAGTCATGTCTTGAATCATCAGAAGGAAGGTGAGACTAGTCATGTCTTGAATCATCAGAAGGAAGGTGAGACTAGTCATGTCTTGAATCATCAGAAGGAAGGTGAGACTAGTCATGTCTTGAATCATCAGAAGGAAGGTGAGACTAGTCATGTCTTGAATCATCAGAAGGAAGGTGAGACTAGTCATGTCTTGAATCATCAGAAGGAAGGTGAGACTAGTCATGTCTTGAATCATCAGAAGGAAGAGACTAATGTCTTGAATCATGAGACTAGTCATGTCTTGAATCATCAGAAGGAAGGTGAGACTAGCCATGTCTTGAATCATCAGGAGGAAGGTGAGACTAGTCATGTCTTGAATCATCAGGAGGAAGGTGAGACTAGTCATGTCTTGAATCATCAGAAGGAAGGTGAGACTAGTCATGTCTTGAATCATCAGAAGGAAGTCTTGAATCATCAGAAGGAAGGTGAGACTAGTCATGTCTTGAATCATCAGAAGGAAGGTGAGACTAGCCATGTCTTGAATCATCAGAAGGAAGGTGAGACTAGTCATGTCTTGAATCATCAGAATCATCAAGGAAGGTGAGACTAGTCATGTCTTGAATCATCAGAAGGAAGGTGAGACTAGTCATGTCTTGAATCATCAGAAGGAAGGTGAGAATCATCAGAAGGAAGGTAGTCATGTCTTGAATCATCAGAAGGAAGGTGAGACTAGTCATGTCTTGAATCATCAGAAGGAAGGTGAGACTAGTCATGTCTTGAATCATCAGAAGGAAGGTGAGACTAGTCATGTCTTGAATCATCAGAAGGAAGGTGAGACTAGTCATGTCTTGAATCATCAGAAGGAAGGTGAGACTAGTCATGTCTTGAATCATCAGAAGGAAGGTGAGACTAGTCATGTCTTGAATCATCAGAAGGAAGGTGAGACTAGTCATGTCTTGAATCATCAGAAGGAAGGTGAGACTAGTCATGTCTTGAATCATCAGAAGGAAGGTGAGACTAGTCATGTCTTGAATCATCAGAAGGAAGGCGAGCCAGTAGTCATGTCTTGAATCATCAGAAGGAAGGTGAGACTAGTCATGTCTTGAATCATCAGAAGGAAGGTGAGACTAGTCATGTCTTGAATCATCAGAAGGAAGGTGAGACTAGTCATGTCTTGAATCATCAGAAGGAAGGTGAGACTAGTCATGTCTTGAATCATCAGAAGGAAGGTGAGACTAGTCATGTCTTGAATCATCAGAAGGAAGGTGAGACTAGTCATGTCTTGAATCATCAGAAGGAAGGCGAGCCAGTAGTCATGTCTTGAATCATCAGAAGGAAGGTGAGACTAGACATGTCTTGAATCATCAGAAGGAATGTGAGACTAGTCATGTCTTGAATCATCAGAAGGAAGGTGAGACTAGTCATGTCTTGAATCATCAGAAGGAAGGCGAGCCAGTAGTCATGTCTTGAATCATCAGAAGGAAGGTGAGACTAGTCATGTCTTGAATCATCAGAAGGAAGGTGAGACTAGTCATGTCTTGAATCATCAGAAGGAAGGTGAGACTAGTCATGTCTTGAATCATCAGAAGGAAGGTGAGACTAGTCATGTCTTGAATCATCAGAAGGAAGGTGAGACTAGTCATGTCTTGAATTATCAGAAGGAAGGTGAGACTAGTCATGTCTTGAATCATCAGAAGGAAGGCGAGCCAGTAGTCATGTCTTGAATCATCAGAAGGAAGGTGAGACTAGTCATGTCTTGAATCATCAGAAGGAAGGTGAGACTAGTCATGTCTTGAATCATCAGAAGGAAGGCGAGCCAGTAGTCATGTCTTGAATCATCAGAAGGAAGGTGAGACTTGTCATGTCTTGAATCATCAGAAGGAAGGTGAGACTAGTCATGTCTTGAATCATCAGAAGGAAGGCGAGCCAGTAGTCATGTCTTGAATCATCAGAAGGAAGATGAGACTTGTCATGTCTTGAATCATCAGAAGGAAGGTGAGACTAGTCATGTCTTGAATCATCAGAAGGAAGGCGAGCCAGTAGTCATGTCTTGAATTATCAGAAGGAAGGTGAGACTAGTCATGTCTTGAATCATCAGAAGGAAGGCGAGCCAGTAGTCATGTCTTGAATCATCAGAAGGAAGGTGAGACTTGTCATGTCTTGAATCATCAGAAGGAAGGTGAGACTAGTCATGTCTTGAATCATCAGAAGGAAGGCGAGCCAGTAGTCATGTCTTGAATCATCAGAAGGAAGGCGAGCCAGTAGTCATGTCTTGAATCATCAGAAGGAAGGTGAGAATACGGTCCGGTCCCATACCAGGTTTTCTGGTTCCTGGCCTGATCAACCAGGCTGTTGGTGCCAACTGCACAGACCAGCCTATGTACCACCGTCCGGCTAGACCACCATGATGGAAATGCAGGGGTGTGACCCTGCCAACTTCAGGTATCAATATCTTGGATGATCAGATGGTTGACAAGAAAATCTAGCCACAGACCTGACTGGAACACTAGGAAAGCTCTCGAAACTGATAGCTTGAGCTACCAGGTCGGTTGCCGTGTTCCTCCCTTAAGTCAATGTAACCTGACCTGACTAGGTTGGGTGCATTGGCTTAAGCCGGTAGGAGACTTGGACCTGCCTCGCATGGGCCAGTAGGCCTTCTGCAGTGTTCCTTCGTTCTTATGTTCTTATGAAACCAGTTAGAAGTACGTTACTGGTCTCTGTTTCAAGCGCGCGCGCACACACACACACACACACACACACACACACACACACACACACACACACACACACACACACACACACACACACACACACACACACACACACACACACACACACACACTGCTTGCTAGACCTTCAAGGTCGACCTGAAACAAAGGTTACCTGGAGGTTATTACCTGGAGGTTATTCCGGGGATCAACGCCCCCGCGGCCCGGTCCACGACCAGGCCTCCCGATGGATCAGGGCCTGATCAACTAGGCTGTTACTGCTGGCCGCACGCAGTCCGACGTACGAGCCACAGCCCGGCTGATCCGGCACTGACTTTAGGTATCTGTCCAGCTCTCTCTTGAAGGCAGCCAGGGGTTTATTGGCAATTCCCCTAATGCTTGATGGGAGGCTGTTGAACAGTTTTGGGCCCCGGACACTTATGGTGAATGTGTACTGTCCTTATTATGTGCGGCAGTGTGTTTGTCACACTGTTAGTGTGTGTGTCACAGTGTGTTTGTCAGTGTGCGTGTCAGTGTGTTTGTTGTAGTGAGCTTGTCAGTGTGTTTGTCGTAGTATGTTTGTCACAGTGTGTCTGTCAGTGTGTTTGTCACAGTGTGTGTGTCACAGTGTGTTTGTCACAGTGTGTTTGTCACAGTGTGTTTGTCACAGTGTGCTTGTCACAGTGTGCTTGTCAGTGTGCGTGTCAGTGTGTTTGTCGTAGTGAGCTTGTCAGTGTGTTTGTCACAGTGTGCTTGTCACAGTGTGTTTGTCACAGTGTGCTTGTCACAGTGTGTTTGTCACAGTGTGTTTGTCACAGTGTGTTTGTCACAGTGCGTCTGTCACAGTGTGTTTGTCACAGTGTGTTTGTCACAGTGTGCTTGTCACAGTGTGCTTGTCACAATTTTACAGAGATGAGCACAGGTTGTCTGGTGCAACTTGCAGTCAGTTGACTCAGTGATGTCCTTCCCTCATTATGACTGTCTTGTAACACACACACGCACACATTTCTGTTTTATAATACACACATGTCTGTCTTCACCTTCATGATTGTCCATTAAGAAATATTGGTTTGCATGATCATACCTAAACTGTATCATTCTCTTTATTCTGGTCATGATGTTGTAATTATGGGCAGGTCATGTGGTCGTGGTAGTGTGATGGTGGTGGTAGCAGGGGAGGGTGGTGTGGTGGTGGTGGCAGGGGAGGGTGGTGTGGTGGTGTGATGGTGGTGGTAGCAGGGGAGGGTGGTGTGGTGGTGGTGGCAGGGGAGGGTGGTGTGGTGGTGTGATGGTGGTGGTAGCAGGGGAGGGTGGTGTGGTGGTGGGGGCTGGGGTGGGGGGTGTGGTGGTGTGATGGTGGTGGTAGCCGGGGAGGGTGGTGTGGTGGTGGTGGCAGGGGAGGGTGGTGTGGTGGTGTGATGGTGGTGGTAGCAGGGGAGGGTGGTGTGGTGGTGGTGGCAGGGGAGGGTGGTGTGATAGTGTGATGGTGGTGGTAGCAGGGGAGGGTGGTGTGGTGGTGGTGGTAGCAGGGGAGGGTAGTGTGGTGGTGGTGGCAGGGGAGGGTGGTGTGGTAGTGTGATGGTGGTGGTAGCAGGGGAGGGTGGTGTGGTGGTGGTAGCAGGGGAGGCTAGTGTGGTGGTGGTGGCAGGGGAGGGTGGTGTGGTAGTGTGATGGTGGTGGTAGCAGGGGAGCGTGGTGTGGTGGTGGTGGCAGGGGAGGGTGGTGTGGTGGTGTGATGGTGGTGGTAGCAGGGGAGGGTGGTGTGGTGGTGGTGGCAGGGGAGGGTGGTGTGGTAGTGTGATGGTGGTGGTAGCAGGGGAGGGTGGTGTGGTGGTGGTGGCAGGGGAGGGTGGTGTGGTAGTGTGATGGTGGTGGTAACAGGGGAGAGTGGTGTGGTGGTGGTGGCAGGGGAGGGTGGTGTGGTAGTGTGATGGTGGTGGTAGCTGGGGTGGGTGGTGTGGTGGTGGTGGCAGGGGAGGGTGGTGTGGTAGTGTGATGGTGGTGGTAGCAGGGGAGGGTGGTGTGGTGGTGGTGGCAGGGGAGGGTGGTGTGGTAGTGTGATGGTGGTGGTAGCAGGGGAGGGTGGTGTGGTGGTGGTGGCAGGGGAGGGTGGTGTGGTAGTGTGATGGTGGTGGTAGCAGGGGAGGGTGGTGTGGTATTGTGATGGTGGTGGTAGCAGGGGAGGGTGGTGTGGTGGTGGTGGCAGGGGAGGGTGGTGTGGTATTGTGATGGTGGTGGTAGCAGGGGAGGGTGGTGTGGTGGTGGTGGCAGGGGAGGGTGGTGTGGTATTGTGATGGTGGTGGTAGCAGGGGAGGGTGGTGTGGTGGTGGTGGCAGGGGAGGGTGGTGTGGTAGTGTGATGGTGGTGGTAGCAGGGGAGGGTGGTGTGGTATTGTGATGGTGGTGGTAGCAGGGGAGGGTGGTGTGGTGGTGGTGGCAGGGGAGGGTGGTGTGGTAGTGTGATGGTGGTGGTAGCAGGGGAGGGTGGTGTGGTGGTGGTGGCAGGGGAGGGTGGTGTGGTAGTGTGATGGTGGTGGTAGCAGGGGAGGGTGGTGTGGTGGTGGTGGTAGCAGGGGAGGGTAGTGTGGTGGTGGTTGCAGGGGAGGGTGGTGTGGTAGTGTGATGGTGGTGGTAGCAGGGGAGGGTGGTGTGGTGGTGGTAGCAGGGGAGGGTGGTGTGGTATTGTGATGGTGGTGGTAGCAGGGGAGGGTGGTGTGGTGGTGGTGGTAGCAGGGGAGGGTGGTGGTAGCAGGGGAGGGTAGTGTGATGGTGGTGGTAGCAGGGGAGGGTGGTGGTAGCAGGGGAAGGTGGTGTGGTAGTGTGATGGTGGTGGTAGCAGGGGAGGGTGGTGTGATGGTGGTGGTGGTGGCAGGGGAGGGTGTTGTGGTAGTGTGATGGTGGTGGTAGCAGGGGAGGGTAGTGTGATGGTGGTGGTGGTGGCAGGGGAGGGTGGTGTGGTAGTGTGATGGTGGTGGTAGCAGGGGAGGGTGGTGTGATGGTGGTGGTGGTGGCAGGGGAGGGTGGTGTGGTAGTGTGATGGTGGTGGTAGCAGGGGAGGGTGGTGGTAGCAGGGGAAAGTGGTGTGGTAGTGTGATGGTGGTGGTAGCAGGGGAGGGTGGTGTGGTAATGTGATGATGGTGTTGGTGGAGGTTGGTATTATGGTGGTGGTAGTAGGGAGAGGTAATGTGGATGGTAGTTTGCTAGGTCCTAAACAGTTGGTGTGCGTGGGGGGGGGGACAGTTGTGACTGGTAGGTGAGGTAAGTGGCAGGTGTGGGTAGAAGCTGTGGGCTGCGGAGTGTGGGCGACGAGACTGTGATTAGTGTCGGCCACAGGAAGTCCGGGCAGTGGGTAGTGTGGGCGGCAGGAAGTGGTGGCGGCTGGTAGTGTGGGTTGCGTGTAGGATGATGGAGAATACCGGTGGTGGTAGGAGGACAGGTGAGTACTCTACCCCAACTGACACTGCCGGTGTTGTACCAACCTCATACCTGTGACTGTATTCCAGGTTTTTTCCATGTTCGTAGCCCTGCCTGAGGCCACACTTCCTTGTTGACCGCCTGGTCAACCAGGCTGTTGCTGCTAGTGTCCCTCAGACCTACATACCCATCACAGCTACTGGCTTATCTGACAGTTCTACTAGGCAGTGTCAGATAAGCCACTTCAGTCTGCTAGTAGCAGGTTGAAGAGTCTTGGACAACGAATATTGACACACTGCTCTCTTATCGTGTCTATAGCGTCCCGGCTTTTCACTGTTTATTCTACACTTTTCGTATCTCTTACTACAGTAAGTTACTATGGTAGTGTGTAGCCTGGTTACCTAGCCTTGAATCTTCCATAAGGTCCAGTAACTTACTGTGGTATCGTGTAACTTGGTGACCTAGCCCTCTACGTCATAACACGGATATATGTTGAGCAAAAGCCACAATACCGTGGCTGGAAAGATTCACATTCATTCATTCATTAGAGGTTTGCCGGTACTTCCGGCCCGGGTCTTCT
>NC_091309.1:19708980-19771480 GCF_038502225.1 Cherax quadricarinatus
TACCAGGTAGGTGGTGATAGGTGCAGTAAGTGGTGGCTGTGGGTAGATGTTAGTGGTACCAGGTAGGTGGTGATAGGTGCAGTAAGTGGTGGCTGTGGGTAGATGTTAGTGGTACCAGGTAGGTGGTGATAGGTGCAGTAAGTGGTGGCTGTGGGTAGATGGTAGTGGTACCAGGTAGGTGGTGATAGGTGCAGTAAGTGGTGGCTGTGGGTAGATGGTAGTGGTACCAGGTAGGTGGTGGTGATAGGTGCAGTAAGTGGTGGCTGTGGGTAGATGGTAGTGGTACCAGGTAGGTGGTGGTGGTAGGTGCAGTAAGTGGTGGCTGTGGGTAGATGGTAGTGGTACCAGGTAGGTGGTGGTGATAGGTGCAGTAAGTGGTGGCTGTGGGTAGATGGTAGTGGTACCAGGTAGGTGGTGGTGGTAGGTGCAGTAAGTGGTGGCTGTGGGTAGATGGTAGTGGTACCAGGTAGGTGGTGGTGGTAGGTGCAGTAAGTGGTGGCTGTGGGTAGATGGTAGTGGTACCAGGTAGGTGGTGGTGGTAGGTGCAGTAAGTGGTGGCTGTGGGTAGATGGTCGTGGTACCAGGTAGGTGGTGGTGATAGGTGCAGTAAGTGGTGGCTGTGGGTAGATGGTAGTGGTACCAGGTAGGTGGTGGTGGTGGTAGGTGCAGTAAGTGGTGGCTGTGGGTAGATGGTAGTGGTACCAGGTAGGTGGTGGTGGTTGTTGCAGTAGCTGCCTGAGAACTGTTAACCGTGCTATCCCAGCACTGCTCACAACAACAACAACACACACCCAAGCATTAATCAAGCTTCTCATTGTGGCTGCAGCAGTGTAGGGGTTGTGGTGGTGGTGGGTTGTGGTGCTGGTGGTTGGTGGTGCTGGTGGGTGGTGGTGCTGGTGGATGAGGTGGGTACTGGTGCCCAGGGCCGGGCTCAGGGAGTAGAAAAACTTTAGAAATTCATCAAAGATATATCATCAATATATATCACCAAAGGTATGATTATTACTTATTACAAAGATATTGAAAAATAATGAAAGTTCCATTAAACACCTTAACTACTGGGAGCGCCTGGAAGCACTTGACTTGTACTCACTAGAGCGCAGGCGAGAGAGATATATCATAATCTACACCTGGAAGATTCTGGAAGGACTGGTCCCTAATATGCACACAGCAATCACTCCATACGAAAGCAAAAGACTTGGCAGGCGATGCAACATACCCCCAGTGAAAAGTAGGGGCGTCACTGGTACACTAAGAGAAAACGCAATAAGTGTCCGGGGCCCAAGACTGTTCAACAGCCTCCCACCAGCAATAAGGGGCATTACCGGTAGACCCCTGGTTGTCTTCAAGAGGAAGCTGGACAGATACCTAAAGAGACTGCCGGATCAGCCGGGCTGTTGTTCGCACGTTTGATTGCCTGCGGCCAGCAGTAACAGCCTCGTTGATCAGGCCCTAATCCACCGGGAGGCCTGGTCATGGACCGGGCCGCGGGGGCGTTGATCCCCGGAATGCCCTCCAGGTAGTGAGATGGGAAGCACACCGTGCTGGTAGACGGGCGGGTAGGCCGTTATAGGCCTCTCGTGTCGTACACAACAGCCAGTAGATGGTGGTCACGTTGGTATGCACTAAACCTGATTTTTTTTGAAAGAAAATATTGAATTTAGGACTATATATCTGCTTTAATACGTATGAATACTACGTTGTCGATATTTGTCTTAGTCTTCCCACTTCCTCACTCCTTTATACCCTTGATAAATCTTTGACGGGTTTCGCGAGTTTTCCTACTCCCGTAGTCCAGCCCTGGGCCAAGCTTACCTGATCAACCAGACTGTTGCTGTTGTTTCCGAGAGTTAAAAATTTATACCTATTTGAGTTTGTAGGTCGGCATTCAAGTTACGTCATTAGGATTCTCGCACCCTCCCCCCCTTCTTCGTGCCCCTGGATGACAGCTGTAGACAGGCAAGATGCTTGTGCTTGGTGCCGGGGGTAGAAGAGCCCTCCAAACCGCTAACACGTAAATCACCTGCAAGAAAAAAGTATATTGGTTGATGCCGATCTACGGTGATACTGGAGCCTGGTTCATAAGGGCCGGAAGTGTTTAAGATAGTTGGTCAATAACAGTCCAATGAGATTCTACCGTTTGGCAGAAAGCAGTCATCCTGGGAGATCCTACCGTATGGTAGACAGCAGTCTTCGTGGGAGATCCTACTGTCTTGATAGCAGTCATCCTGGAAGGTCCTACTGTCTGGTAGACAGCAGGCATCGTGGGAGATCCTGTCGTCCGGTAGACAGCAGTCATCCTGGGAGATCATACCGTCTGATAGTCATCGTGGGAGATCCTTTCGTCTGGTAGACAGCAGTCATCGTGAGGAATCCTTTCGTCTGGTAGACAACAGTCGTCGTGGGAGATCCTACCGTCTGGTAAACAAAGCATCCAGGGAGATTATACCGTCTGTTAGACAGCAGTCATCCAATGAGATCCTACCGCGTGATAGCAATCATCCAGGAAGATCCTACCACGTGTAGAGGTATGGTGATACCAACTGTTCAAGACACTGAGGAAATGTTTGGCTACAAGCTCATCCAAGATATATATCATCAATGTGGTGGTCACGTTGGCATGCACTAAACCGCCTTCAGTCGTAATATAGAGACAACTTAGAAAAGATTATTTTTAAGAGGGTGTCCGGTGGCAAGCTGAGAGGGGATACAGGTAGTGAAGGTACTATTACTACTGCTACCTTTACTGCTCTACCCTCTAACGGCTTATATGCACTTTTTTTTAGTTGTCTCTGTATTAAAGCTAAATAAGCTATTTGTGGCGAAAACTTTTCTCATTAAATTTCTTGAACTGTTCGTGTGTTTTATCTGCATTCTTCTTTAGCATAGACCCTTCAGCATCCTGTATTCTAGAGAATACAATTTTTTTTTTTTTTTTAGGAATTCCCAGTAATTTAGGTATTTGATGCGAGTATTGAAAGTTGTACATTTTTCAGATCTTCAGTCTCGCCTGCAGTCCAGAGAGTTGAAGTGCATTGAAGAGTATCATCCTTCGTTTTTTATTCATCCAGTCCATTCTTTTTCCTTGCATTTATATTGTCATTATGACATTTATGTAACGCCCTGTATTCGTATGGTTCATTCACTACAAGGAGTGCTGGAAGCTTGAAAAGATTCCTGCTACTCGCGAGACCAAAACTACTCTCGTAGCCAGACTTAGTTGTGTTGCTCCTTGAATAAAAAATATTCGGGCATGGTTACCTCCCTGATTTACATCAGCCTGGATGTTTGCCATCTTCTCGATGGCCATCACTCTCATACATATTCTAGTATCCTCTGCTAAGGATGACACAGTGCTATGATCTGTCTGTTACACATGATAAAGGGAAAAAGAGCTGATCAATAACTGCCTTTAAGGACCAGAACTTTACACTGTAGAGGTTACTGATGTTACTTTGTTGACTCTTGGGGTCTGCTATAATAATAAAAAAGACGCATCTTCCCATTTTCGAGTCATTCCTGAGGACAGACTGGCCAGGATGAGTTCATCAAGGGCTCCAACATAAACATGATGGGTGGGTGGGTTCGCCTCACGCTCTGGACGGCCTTGCTCTGAATACCCGACTTAACACGTCAATAGTTTCACTTTCATTTTTTGTGCCTTTTCGAAGTCTGTTTTGGCGAAGATCTGATATTCTCAAATTAAGTGCAGTTAAGAAAAAGCTGAGGAATGTGTGTTGCTTAGCGCCACGGGGAAACGTCGTGATGGTGAATTTATTCTTATTTTTTTTCGTTGGAGCGCAAGGTCTGGATGCCGGATCACAGCATGGCGGGGAAAGGCAACGGGGCACTCATGGAAGAATTCAGGAAAAGCTATTGAGGTGAGCCAGGGTGCGTGTGTCGCAAGAACCTGTTCCTTCAGGACATGCTGCCACGTGATGTTAGTCATCTTAGTCAACATCATCACCCACTTATGGTCGCTGTTGGTATGGTACGGGTGGGCAGCACTGTGTAGCCTGGCAGGCACTAGAGGCAAGGAAGCAGGCAGGCAGGCAGGAAGGCCCGCAGCATTAACAGCAGTAGCAGCTCTGGGATCCTGCCTGTCCTTCAACCCAGCTTCCAGTAGCCTTTACGGGATCTTGTTTTTATGACGTCACAGTTACGTCAGCATTAGCTCCGCCCTCTGCCGTTGCCCACTTGCCCCGCGTCCCGCGGTGTGTCAGTCGGTCTTGGGAAGGGAGGTGTGCACGACGTCTCGTTGGCGAGGCGGATTGTGACGGAGCAAATAGCGGTTGACAAGCTCACTAGTACTCGCCTCGAAATCAGATACAAGTGCAGAATTTTTTACTACTGTCACGGTGATTAGTGTGGAAACCGTGGATGAGCGCAGGAGAGGGTTGTAGCCATCCCGAAGTGTATTTGTGCTTCTCTGACTACTACGCTCAGGTTGGTATGCATCTGATGAGGCTGTGTAGGGAGGTGCGACTAGGTGGCTACCTGTGACTCGCGACGTTTGTTCATGGATCAGGTTTAACTACAGTTGTAGCATTTACTGCCGAAATAACGTCACGGGATCACCACACGGGGTAAGTGAACTTACGAGGAGCTCTCTTGATAAACCTTACAGAACTTAACATATAACCTTAGTGACGCTCTGTTATACACAGTCATCAGAAGAAACTAAACTACATGTATCTGTGTGGGGGGAAAATTCTCATTTGGTACTCTGACGTGTTTGTTTTAATGCGTGTTTGTAATGTATGTTTATTGTATGTATATTGGCATGAGCATACAGCTGGTGGTTTATATTTAAATGGATTACTTGCAGATTTATGATTAATTTTGAGAAATACTTCAGATATGTGGGCAAGGATGTTTTATGGTAGGAAGATGGCTAGTGGTTGAAGAGTGCCAGTGTTAAGGTGCTCCTGCCACTGTGTTTGTGAATACACTGTAATAAGTTTATTTGGGTACAGGTCCACATAAGTACAATTATATCATATATAGTAACATATGCAGTAATCGCGAACAAGCGTTGTTAGATGCAAAGCAACCACAGGGAGAGTTGAATGATTGTTTTAGGCCCGTCGTGTTGCAATCAATACATCTTCAGGAGCTTGCAGTGTTACAGAAATAAATTGGAAGTCCAGGTAGATTCATTCGAGGGAACGACTCTAGATTCTTTCCCTAGAACGAATCTACCTGGACTTCCTACTCATTTCTGCAGCATTGCAAACTGAAGATATTGCAACATGAAAGGCGTAGAGTTATCATTTAACTCCTGTGGTTGTTTTGCATAGCAACATATGTAAATTACCTAGAATAACCATAAAAAGTCAGTTACTTATTTCCATTGGGGTCCTTGATGCCAGCCGTCAATCAATACCAGCCACATTGCATGTGATCCACCACAAATGACACTGATGCCGCTACAGTGCCTCTGATCACAGATCCACCACAAAGAGGCATTGATGCCACCACATTATTATTATTATTATAATCAAGGGGGAAGCGCTAAACCCGGAGGATTATACAGCGCCTGGGGGGGGATGTGGAAGGCATTCAGGCTTAATTCGGGGAACTGGAGCACAGATCCAATTCCCTAAATCAAGAGCCCCTCACCAACATCAAGGAACCTTCCTTGAGGGGTGATGCCACCACAGCTAAACTGGTACTGTCGTGGAAGAAGCCAGACGACCTTGAGGGAGAAATCGTTGTTTAGAACTTCTTACATAGTTACGTTGTACCTTCTGAATAGTCAAAGTAAATTCCCAAAATTGCGTCTCTGTTCGTTTTAATTCGTTTAGATAAAATGTTGGGCGCCAATCCTTGGACCTGTTATGTGTTTCTGTAATTTATTATTTACTACCATCCAAAGAATCCAAATTGCGTACTTCGTCCTCGCCTAGTTGAGGTTACAGGGGTCGATCCCTAGCTCCTGGCCCTGTGTGTGTGTGTGTGTACACGTGTATTCACCTATTTGTACTTGCCTATATGTACTCGCCTATATGTGGTTGCAGGGGTTGATTCACAGCTCCTGGCCCCGCCTCTTCGCTAGTGGCTACTAGGTCGTGTGTGTGTGTGTGTGTGTGTGTGTGTGTGTGTGTGTGTGTGTGTGTGTGTCCTCCAGCACAAGCAGCACCCACCAATATCTCCAGTTAGCTGACGAAGATCCAACGTTTCGCTCCGTGTAGACTTCTACACACAGCGAAACATTGTACCAATATTGTTTTGCAACATGTTTTGTTGTGAGTTATAAATATTAAATAATATAACAGAAGGCTAAATATTCCACAATGTCCAGACTACCCGGGGTCTACCTGGAAGGTCTTCCGGGGGTCAGCGCCCCCGCGGCCCGGTCCACGACCAGGCCTGTTCAACCAGGAGGCAGCCAGGGGCCTATTGGTAATTCTCCTTATGGTTGGTGGGATCCCGTTGAACAGTCTTGGGCCCCGGACACTTACGGTGTTTACTCTTAGTGTACTAGTGGCGTCCCTACTTTTCACTGGTATTTTGCACCGCCTGCCCAGTTTTTTACTTTCGTAGGGAGTGATTTCTGTGTACAGATTCGGGACCATTCCTGGGATTTTCTCGAAGTGTACATTATCACTCTCGCCTGCGTTCCAGCGGGCACAAGTCAAGTGCTCCCAAGCGTTCCCAGTAGTTGAGGTGTTTGATGGGATTGATATGGGCAGTAAAGATTCTCTGTACACTCTCTAAGGTCTGCAATTTCACTTGCTTTAAATGGAAATGTTAATGTAAAACAGTATTCCGGTCTAGAGAGAACAAGTGATCTGAAAAGGTTCATCATTGGCTTGGCATCTCTTGCTTTGAACGTTCTCATTATCCATCCTATGATTCTCTTTGCAGTTGTGATCGTGGCACTGTTGTGATCCTTGAAAGTGAGATCCTCAGACATTACCACTCCCAGGTCCCTCACATTATTTTTTCGCTGTTGTAAGATCAGAGTTTGTAGTATACTCAGTTCTAATTATATATCTTTCAGTTTTCCATAACGAGTAGTTGGACTTTGTCTTCATTGAACATCATATTATTTTCTGTTGCCCATTGGAAAATTTGGTTTATATCTTCTTGGAAGTTAACCGTGTTCTCAGTAGATGACAGCCTCATGCAGATCCTATTATCGTCTGCAGAGGATGATACGGTGCTGTGGATTACATCTCTGTCTATGGCTGATATGAGGATGAGGAACAGGATGGGGGCGAGTACTGTGCCTTGTGGGACAGAGCCTTTCACTTTGGCAGCTTCCGATTTAACTCTGTTTACCACTATTCTTTGTGTTCGATTGGTTAGAAAGTTGAAGATCCATCTCCCCACTTCGCCAGTTATTCCTTTAGCACGCATTTTATGCGCTATTGCACCATGATCGCACTTATCAAAGGCTTTTGCAAAGTCTGTGTATATTACATCTGCATTCTGTTTTTCTTCCAGTGCATCCAAGACCATATCATAGTGATCCAGTAGTTGTGAGAGGCAGGAGCGACCTGCCCTGAACCCATGTTGCCCTGGATTGTGGAGTTTTTGGGAATCCGAGTTGTTTGCAATCTTTCTTCTTAGAACTTTTTCAAAGATTTTTATGTGGGACGTTAGAGCTATTGGTCTATAGTTCTTAGGTAATGCTTTGCTGTCACCTTTACGGAGTGCAGTTATATCCGTTGTTTTTAGTGACTGGAATCACCCGTATCTAAGCTCCTTCTCCCTATTATATTTAGGACACGCGAAAGGGGTTTCTCGCAGTTCTTAATGAATACAGAGTTCCAGGAGTCTGAGCCTGGGGACCGAGTGCTTGGGCATATTGTCAGTAGCTTTCTCCGAGTCTATCGGAGTTAGGGTAATGTCGAAACTGAGGGACTGACCACCTCAAAAATACTTCGTCTATCTCAACTCCTCACCTTCCACCTTTCTCTCTGCATTGGACTTTAGAAGCCAATGACTGGCGAGCCGTTTCCAGAATAAAAATTCCCAAATGTTGCACAAGTGTCTTATCAACTTGCTGGCTTTCTGAACCATTTATTCGAAAATCGACTGATGAAGCTTACTGTGTAGGCGAAGCGTTTCGGACTGAAGATACCTAACTGTTGCAAGTCTTATTAATCCATAAGAGAAGACTTGTTATTTATGACTGCATAGACGTCTGAGCATCACATGCAACGACGACTCGGAATGTCACAACCTTGGTTCATGTGGGTGAGCCAAATTCACGTTATGCTACGATATGCTTCTCTGCAGCTCTGGCATGTCAGAACAGACTAGTTTTTATTGGGACTCTTTAGAGATAAGACTTAAGATAAGATTTCGTTCGGATTTTTAACCCCGGAGGGTTAGCCACCCAAGAAAGTCAGTGCGTCATCGAGGACTGTAACTTATTTCCATTGGGGTCCTTAATCTTGTCCCCCAGGATGCGACCCACACCAGTCGACTAACACCCAGGTACCTATTTGCTGCTAGGTGAACAGGACAATAGGTGTAAGGAAACTTGTCGAAATGTTTTCACCCGCCGGGAATCAAACCCGGGCCCTCCGTGTGTGAAGCGGGAGCTTTAGCCACCAGGCCACCGGGCCACTGTTGATTACGCCAGATTACGTGCAATGTGTGTTTTTTTACGACTGTCTTATGAGGGCTTCGTGGTGTGTTGTAGTTAATATTATGGTGGTGGTAAATATTACCCAAAGCTAGTGGAATTTACGGTGATCAGGCTGGGTGGAACATCGCACGCACCCTCGCCAAACGGACCCACCTTCGCCAAACGATGTAACCCTCCCCAGACGACGCAGTTCTCGCCAAAAGGAACCCAATTCAGTTTCTTTACACTCAAGACTTCAAAGTTCTAATTCCACGATGATATAGTTGGTTTTGTTATGTGAGCCAAGAGGTCCCGTGGCCAGGTGGAAAAAACTTTCGCTTCACATGGTGAGGTTACCTGGAGGTTACCTGGAGGTTATTCCGGGGATCAACGCCCCCGCGGCCCGGTCCAGACGACGCAGTTCTCGCCAAAAGGAACCTGACAATTCAGTTTCTTTACACTCAAGACAGTTTTCAATGGTGTTTTCTCTTAGTTCTAATTCCACGATGATATAGTTGGTTTTGTTATGTGAGCCAAGAGGTCCCGTGGCCAGGTGGAAAAAACTTTCGCTTCACATGGTGAGGGTCAGGGTTCGATTCCCAGCGAAGGGGTGGAAACATTGAACGTGTTTCCTTACACGGGTTGTCTGTGTTCACCCATCAGTAAAATGGATACCTGGGTTTTAGTCGACTGGTGTGGGTCGCATCTTGGGACAAAACTGACCTAATTTGCCCGAAATGCTCTGCATAACAAGGGGCTTTCTGTATAGTAGTATATCATTGATGTCGGATAGGACTGTATACCTTGTATATGTACTTGTAGTAAATAAAGATATTATTATAGGTTCTGTGAGCCATGATGTACAGGAGACTCAAATCTTCCTCCTTCTCTTCTACTTGTAATCCCGGAGAGGAGAGCATCCATCTCTTGACAGGGTCCTGTGAGCCATGATGAGACGTGAGTGTCCACTTCTGTGAGCCATGATGCTAATTAGGACATCAGAGCGTCCATCTCTCATGTGAGTGTGTCCATCTGTGACGAGAGCGTCCACCACTTAGAGGTTCAGTGCGCCAGTTTCCACGACTTAGTGTGACGTGCGAGGTGTACATGACAAGCAGAGACCGCAGGTGTTCCATGAGAAGTGTGTTTAGTGTGTCGAGCGTTATTATGAGTCTAACTTACCTCAGACTAGAGAGACAGAGAGGAATAGGAAGAGGAACGCTGACGGAAAGTGGAAGATTGGGGTAGGTTGATTGACCTAGCGGAAATGCTATACAATTTAACCCTGGTGGATGTGTGGTAGGAAGACTTGATCAGTCTTGTCTTTGATGTTTCTCTGTACATATTTAGCCCGTAGATGCAGGGTATCTCATCTGTTGTTTACCCGTTGATGGTTCCCCGGATCATCGCCCCTGCGATTCAGTCTCGGGGGATGGGATTTTACCTGTCTAGATTAAGGTTAATACACGACCATAGTAAATTGGAACTGTCTAAGATATTCTCACTAGAGCGGCAGTCATCCACGGCTCCACCCTGAATTAGTGACCATGTCATGATCCCTTGAGCTTTTGGTGGTTGTTTTTAACAACAGTGTACTAGTTACAATTATATTGTTATCTATCAACAGTATACTGGTTATGGTTATATTAAGTCCTCTCAGCAGACTTGAAGAGGATCCCAGAAGGGGGTCGAAATATACAGCTCAGTCAACCTCCAGTGTTTGTATACACGAGGGTTATTACTGAACATTCACAAGCGTTCATTACACTTTAGTTATTCACAGTAGATCAGCCGGTGTGTGGTTCTTATGTTGGACTGCGTGCGGCCAGCAGTGACAGACTGGTTGATCAGGCCCTGATTCACCGAGAGGCCTGGTCGTGGACAGGGCCTCCCGGTTATTTGTGTACTAAGGGATGTGTTTAGTTGTCACAAATATTCACTTGAATTGGTGGTATTGTGTTTTCCTGACTTTTTTAAGGAGAAAGATAAGATAAAATAAGATTTGTTAGGATTTTTGAGCCGGAGGGCTAGCCATCCAGGATAACCCAAGAAAGGAAATATAAACACGTATGCAGTATAATGTGATCCTTTATTGGCAACGTTTCGCCCACACGGTGGGCTTTTTCAAGTCACAAACAGATCTGTTTGACTTGAAAAAGCCCACTGTGTGTGCGAAACGTTGTCAATAAAGGATCACATTATACTGCATGTGTGTTTATATTTCCATTGTGTCGGTATTTTATACCATATGTTTCCATAACCCAAGAAAGTCAGTGCTTCATCGAGGACTGTCTGTCATATTTCCATTGGGGTCCTGCCATCTTGTGTCCCAGGATGGGACTCACAGCAGTCGGCTAACACCGAGGTACCTACTTACTGCTAGGTGAGCAGGGACAGCAGGTGTGAGGAAACTTCCCCCAATGTTACTATCCGGCCGAGGATTGAACTACGGACACTGTGTGAGGCGACACCACAGGAATCAGTTAAATTTGACACTACCTGGTCACTAGTGATTAGGAGATAATTAAGTCCACATGTTATGTTGATGCGGAAAAGGTCTCACTACCTCGTCACTAGTGATTAGGGGATAATTATGTCCACATGTTATGTTGATGCGGAAAAGGTCTCACTACCTCGTCACTAGTGATTAGGGGATAATTATGTCCACATGTTATGTTGATGCGGAAAAGGTCTCACTACCTCGTCACTAGTGATTAGGGGATAATTATGTCCACATGTTATGTTGATGCGGAAAAGATCTCACTACCTCGTCACTAGTGATTATGAGATAATTATGTCCACAAGTTATGTTGATGCGGAAGAGGTCTTTTCCCAGTTATGTATTCTGGAGCACGCAGTTGTAATCCGGTTCCCTCAGTGACGGGACACATGTTCGCGCCGCTGAGCTATGATTTGAAGTAACTCTCGGTGCACCGCATGCTAGTGACTTTCTCTTGTGCCTAACAATATTTTATTACATGTAAATTATACTACATGTATACTGCAGAAAAAGAAATAAATTTTATTATTAACCGGCCAGTGTATTTCCAACCTGACCTACTGGAGGTTATTCCGGGTATCAACGCCCCCGCGGCCCGGTCCATGACCAGGCCTCCCGGTGGATCAGGGCCTGATCAACCAGGCTGTTACTGCTGGCCGCACGCAGTCTGATCCGGCACTGACTTTAGGTATTTGTCCAGCTCTCTCTTGAAGGCAGCCAGGGGTTTATTGGTAATTTCCCAAATGCTTTATGGGAGGCTGTTGAACAGTCTTGGGCCCCGGACACTTATGGTGTTTTCTCTTAGTGTACCAATGGCGCCCCTACTTTTAATTGGGGGTAATTTGCATCGCCTGCCCAGTCTTTTACTTTCGTAGGGAGTGATTTCTGTGTGCGATTGCTGTGGGCACTCGTTCGTCACCAGCTACGGTCAGCATTCAGACAGGAACGTATTCTACGTCCTTGATTGACGGATCGTCTATGATCATGAGGTTCATGACTTAAGTAAATAATTTTAATGTGCTGTATAATAAGGAAGCCATCTCAACAGTAACTTCAATTAATTGATAGTGAACTATAGTGGAAAAAACAAATACCAGGTTAAGGGTTCTTCAGTTAACGGGCGCAGTAACTACTTAATGTTAATTCTGCCACACTGTGATTGTTATGTTTTTTTTTTTTTTTGACAGTATATACAGGGTAGGGTATGTGTATTGTATATACACAGAATTTACTTCAATCTCTTCTTTAGACATTAAAGTATTATTTAAAGTATATAAGTAAATTGTAGCCTGAATAATCCATATGCAGTCAGTAAGCTTTAAAACCTAACAGATAAATGCTAGCAGCCAGTGTAGTGTTTTATATGTATATATGTATTCCTGTGTATACCTCCGCTTGTTTATGCGTGATGCATTGATGTAAAAGTCGCTGGTGAGGTCAGAACATACAGGATATTGAAATACTGTAGTTTGAAACCATGCTTGAGGCTCACTGATTACCCCTGTGCTGGGAAGACTTGTAACCAGCCATCTGTGGCCGAGTGGTCCGGAGCGTCACTTAGGGAACCATGTTAGGCTTCCCTAACGTGGTTTCGAATCCTGCTATCTACCTGGAGTCTACCTGGAGGGTGTTCGAGGTTTAACGCCCCCGCAGCCCAGTCCTTGACCAGGCCTCCAGGTGGATCAGGGCCTGATCAAAAAGGCTGTTATTGCTGGTCGCACGTACTTCAACGTGCGAACCACATCCCGGCTGATCGGATACTGACTTTCGGTATCTGTCCATTTCCCTCTTGAAGGCAACCAGGGGTCTATTGGCAATTCCCCTTATACCTGGTGGGAGGCTGTTGAACAGTCTTGGGCCCCAGACACTTATTGTTTTCTCTTAGTGTACCAAATGGCGCCCCTGCATTTAATTGGGAGTATGTTGCACCGCCTTTCGAAAGGAGTGATTTGTATGTGCAGATCTGGGACCATTTCCTCCAGGGACTGCGAACTTTCTCTGTATATACCTCAGCATATTTCTGCGTGGTGCATTGATTTTGTGTGTGTGTGTGTGTGTGTGTGTGTGTGTGTGTGTGTGTGTGTGTGTGTGTGTGTGTGTGTGTGTGTGTGTGTGTGTGTGTGTGTGTGTAGCGTGCCGAATAGGCACGCTTTTCTTGCCGAATAAAGCAAGCGAAAATTTGTGTTTGCAGTAATTTCGCAAAAAGTATTCTCATCCTAACGAAAAAGTATATTTAATTGTGATTGGTTATTAAATTATTGTAAACTTATCTAAAATATAGTTGGATTAGGCTAAATTAAATTGCGCTTGTTATAATAAGGTTAGGTAAGTTTTCTAAGGTTCTTTTGGTACAAAATTATTTATTTTTACATTAACATAAATGAAAAAATATATATCTTTAAACGTATAAGAGAAAATTTTAGAAAGGACTTAATTTTAAACAAGTTCTTGATAATTGACTAGTTTTACCTATTCGGCATAACACACACACACACACACACATTATATATATATATATATATATATATATAATATGTCCTAGGTAGTAGGTTGGTAGACAGCAACCGCCCAGGGAGGTACTACCGTCCTGCCAAGTGAGTGTAAAACGAAAGCCTGTAATTGTTTTACATGATGGTAGGATTACTGGTGTCTTTTTACCTGTCTCATAAACATGCAAGATTTCAGGTACGTCTTGCTACTTTTACTTACATTTAGGTCACACTACACATACATGTACAAGCATATATATACACACCACTCTGGGTTTTCTGCTATTTTCTTTCTAGTTCTTGTTTGTTTCCTCTTATCTCCATGGGGAAGTAGAACAGAATTTTTCCTCCGTAAGCCATGCGCGTTGTAAGAGGCGACTAAAATGCCGGGAGCAAGGGGCTAGTAACCCCTTCTCCTGTATAAATTACTTAATTTGAAAAGAGAAACTTTTGTTTTCCTTTTTGGGCCACCCTGCCTCAGTGGGATACGGCCGGTTTGTTGAAAGAATATATATATATATAATATATATATATATATATATATATATATATATATATATATATATTCTTGCATTCTTATATTACATTCTTCTGTGTACATTCTTATGTATTACATATAGTGTGTAAAGACATTTGCTCAATTTCAACAAGCTAGACATGTTAGACACGTCTGCGTGTCAGGTACAAGATAGTGGCTGAAGTGAGAGACGTGAGACGAGCGTGTGTGCACGTCATGTATGACATACGTGGCTGCAGCAAGTTGAGAGACGTGTCAGACGCGTGTACATGTCATGTGACATACGTGGTTTGTTTTTATCAGTTCTCATCTACGTCAAGGATTAATGAGATTGTTACCAGCGTTGAGGAATGTTGTTGTGGACTAGACTTGCCTGCGTTGACCCACTGCTCGTGGATCGCCTCTCTTAATTTCACTCCGTTTATTTTCCATTGTGAGCATTTAAGATGTTACCACCCGGTTAAATAGACAGACCTTAAATGGTCATTATTGGGACTTTTAAGATATATATAATATGACTGTCCTTGTTTGATTCGAGATAATTAATATAATTATGTTTATTACTATTATTACTAGTCTATTATTTATTGTTATTATTAATGTAATCATGGGGAAGCACTAAACCGTAAAGGGATCATACAGCACCTGGGTATTCCGAGGTAATTAGGAATTTTGATCCTAATAAAAGAATGCTTATCCTCATTAATGTTCCTCTTTAAGGATTACTATATATAGCTATAAAATGGTTATAACTGACCAAAATTTTTAAAGGGGTGGACCGGTAAGCCAGCAGAAGGCCTCGGTCGGATGACCAAAAGCTCCAACGGCGAGTCATCATCTAAGACACCCTTCAGGAAACACTTGTCCTGTTTACTGACGAACCTAACGTAACCTAGGAGTGCTGATTCTTGTTAAGGGATTCTTACCCTCATTAAGAAAGTTTGATCGTCATTAGAGAATTCTGATCCTCTTTTAGCAGTTAAGATCATCATTATAGGAATTCTGATACTCGTTAAGAAATCTTGATTCTCATCGAGGAATTCTAATCCTCTTTTAGGAATTCCGATCCTCGGTTCGTAAAAAAAGATTCTTAGATGTTAGATCTTAGATGTGGATTACCTGTAAATTAGGGAACATAAATTTTTTTTCAAGGTTACCTACCTACCTATGTATTTACTTATCCACATATTTACCTATACACCTTCCTACATGCCTGTCTACGTACCTTACTATCTAGCTGCTTCAGTTAAGAAGCTTGTACAATAGTACCTGGCTGACGGAACTAACGTTATGAACAGGTAAAAGGATGCAAACAGACAAACGCATGTAAATGCAGGTAAACACAAATGCAGGTAAATAAGTACAATTAACAACAGGGGAGAATACACAAATAACCAGCACATGAGAGAGAGAGAACTTATGACGTTTGGGTCTGACTTGGACCATTGACAAGTCACACTGTCAGAAAAGAATTAGTGAGCCAATTTATAAACAGGTTCGTTGGCGTGGTGTTAGGCAGTATATGTTCGTGGTTCCGGAGATCATTGCCCCCGCGACCCGGTCTCAGACAAGCCAGTAAGTCTATCATTGTTGACTGTTGGTTCCCGGGCGGAACTCAGGCGGGTTAGCTTAGGTTGACTTGGGTCTCGTTGGGTTATTCTCGGTTACTTTAGGATAGGTTGGGTACCTTTGACGAATTTCGAGAGTCTTTACGCTCCCGGAGCCCGGCCATGAGCCAGGCTCGGGTTGACAAGTCTGGTCCAGGGCTGGGTTGTGGGAGTAGGAAAACTCGCGAAACCCTTCAAAGGTATATAAAAAAATTGGTTTGGTTTGTTTCTCCCCAAAATTCGATTATTTTTTATCAGCTCATTAAAAACATATAATTTATATTTTTAAGGTGGTTACGTAATATTCGTCAGGAAACAAGCTTAAGTGTTTCCTGACGCGGGTCTTAGTCATATGATGACCCGCCGCTGGAGCTTCTGGTCACCTAACAGAGACCTTCCACTGGCTTACCGGTCCACTCTTTTAAAAATTATGGTTATGATTATACCCATTACATTTTATGGTTGTGGGTCACAGGTGGAGCAGCACTGTGAAGCAGTGGGTCACAGGTGGAACAGCACTGTGAAGCGGTGGGTCACAGGTGGAGCAGCACTGTGAAGCAGTGGGTCACAGGTGGAGCAGCACTGTGAAGCGGTGGGTCACAGGTGGAGCAGCACTGTGAAGCGGTGGGTCACAGGTGGAGCAGCACTGTGAAGCGGTGGGTCACAGGTGGAGCAGCACTGTGAAGCGGTGGGTCACAGGTGGAGCAGCACTGTGAAGCAGTGGGTCACAGGTGGAACAGCACTGTGAAGCGGTGGGTCACAGGTGGAGCAGCACTGTGAAGCGGTGGGAGGTGGGTCACAGCAGCACTGTGAAGCGGTGGGTCACAGGTGGACCAGCACCGTGCCGCGGTGGGTCACAGGTGGAGCAGCACTGTGAAGCGGTGGGTCACAGGTGGAGCAGCACTGTGAAGCGGTGGGTCACAGGTGGAGCAGCACTGTGAAGCGGTGGGTCACAGGTGGAGCAGCACTGTGAAGCGGTGGGTCACAGGTGGAGCAGCACTGTGAAGCGGTGGGTCACAGGTGGAGCAGCACTGTGAAGCGGTGGGTCACAGGTGGAGCAGCACTGTGAAGCGGTGGGTCACAGGTGGAGCAGCACTGTGAAGCGGTGGGTCACAGGTGGAGCAGCACTGTGAAGCGGTGGGTCACAGCACTGTGAAGCGGTGGGTGGAGCAGCACTGTGAAGCGGTGGGTCACAGGTGGAGCAGCACTGTGAAGCGGTGGGTCACCGGTGGAGCAGCACTGTGAAAGCGGTGGGTCACAGGTGGAGCAGCACTGTGAAGCGGTGGGTCACAGGTGGAGCAGCACTGTGAAGCGGTGGGTCACAGGTGGAGCAGCACTGTGAAGCGGTGGGTCACAGGTGGAGCAGCACTGTGAAGCGGTGGGTCACAGGTGGAGCAGCACTGTGAAGCGGTGGGTCACAGGTGGAGCAGCACTGTGAAGCGGTGGGTCACAGGTGGAGCAGCACTGTGAAGCGGTGGGTCACAGGTGGAGCAGCACTGTGAAGCGGTGGGTCACAGGTGGAGCAGCACTGTGAAGCGGTGGGTCACAGGTGGAGCAGCACTGTGAAGCGGTGGGTCACAGGTGGAGCAGCACTGTGAAGCGGTGGGTCACAGGTGGAGCAGCACTGTGAAGCGGTGGGTCACAGGTGGAGCAGCACTGTGAAGCGGTGGGTCACAGGTGGAGCAGCACTGTGAAGCGGTGGGTCACAGGTGGAGCAGCACTGTGAAGCGGTGGGTCACAGGTGGAGCAGCACTGTGAAGCGGTGGGTCACAGGTGGAGCAGCACTGTGAAGCGGTGGGTCACAGGTGGAGCAGCACTGTGAAGCGGTGGGTCACAGGTGGAGCAGCACTGTGAAGCGGTGGGTCACAGGTGGAGCAGCACTGTGAAGCGGTGGGTCACAGGTGGAGCAGCACTGTGAAGCGGTGGGTCACAGGTGGAGCAGCACTGTGAAGCGGTGGGTCACAGGTGGAGCAGCACTGTGAAGCGGTGGGTCACAGGTGGAGCAGCACTGTGAAGCGGTGGGTCACAGGTGGAGCAGCACTGTGAAGCGGTGGGTCACAGGTGGAGCAGCACTGTGAAGCGGTGGGTCACAGGTGGAGCAGCACTGTGAAGCGGTGGGTCACAGGTGGAGCAGCACTGTGAAGCGGTGGGTCACAGCTGGAGCAGCACTGTGAAGCGGTGGGGTCACAGGTGGAGCAGCACTGTGAAGCGGTGGGTCACAGGTGGAGCAGCACTGTGAAGCGGTGGGTCACAGGTGGAGCAGCACTGTGAAGCGGTGGGTCACAGGTGGAGCAGCACTGTGAAGCGGTGGGTCACAGGTGGAGCAGCACTGTGAAGCGGTGGGTCACAGGTGGAGCAGCACTGTGAAGCGGTGGGCCACAGGTGGAGCAGCACTGTGAAGCGGTGGGCCACAGGTGGAGCAGCACTGTGAAGCGGTGGGTCACAGGTGGAGCAGCACTGTGAAGCGGTGGGCCACAGGTGGAGCAGCACTGTGAAGCGGTGGGTCACAGGTGGAGCAGCACTGTGAAGCGGTGGGTCACAGGTGGAGCAGCACTGTGAAGCGGTGGGTCACAGGTGGAGCAGCACTGTGAAGCGGTGGGTCACAGGTGGAGCAGCACTGTGAAGCGGTGGGTCACAGGTGGAGCAGCACTGTGAAGCGGTGGGTCACAGGTGGAGCAGCACTGTGAAGCGGTGGGTCACAGGTGGAGCAGCACTGTGAAGCGGTGGGTCACAGGTGGAGCAGCACTGTGAAGCGGTGGGTCACAGGTGGAGCAGCACTGTGAAGCGGTGGGTCACAGGTGGAGCAGCACTGTGAAGCGGTGGGTCACAGGTGGAGCAGCACTGTGAAGCGGTGGGTCACAGGTGGAGCAGCACTGTGAAGCGGTGGGCCACAGGTGGAGCAGCACTGTGAAGCGGTGGGCCACAGGTGGAGCAGCACTGTGAAGCGGTGGGTCACAGGTGGAGCAGCACTGTGAAGCGGTGGGCCACAGGTGGAGCAGCACTGTGAAGCGGTGGGCCACAGGTGGAGCAGCACTGTGAAGCGGTGGGCCACAGGTGGAGCAGCACTGTGAAGCGGTGGGCCACAGGTGGAGCAGCACTGTGAAGCGGTGGGCCACAGGTGGAGCAGCACTGTGAAGCGGTGGGCCACAGGTGGAGCAGCACTGTGAAGCGGTGGGCCACAGGTGGAGCAGCACTGTGAAGCGGTGGGCCACAGGTGGAGCAGCACTGTGAAGCGGTGGGTCACAGGTGGAGCAGCACTGTGAAGCGGTGGGTCACAGGTGGAGCAGCACTGTGAAGCGGTGGGTCACAGGTGGAGCAGCACTGTGAAGCGGTGGGTCACAGGTGGAGCAACACTGTGAAGCGGTGGGTCACAGGTGGAGCAGCACTGTGAAGCGGTGGGTCACAGGTGGAGCAGCACTGTGAAGCGGTGGGTCACAGGTGGAGCAGCACTGTGAAGCGGTGGGTCACAGGTGGAGCAGCACTGTGAAGCGGTGGGTCACAGGTGGAGCAGCACTGTGAAGCGGTGGGTCACAGGTGGAGCAGCACTGTGAAGCGGTGGGTCACAGGTGGAGCAGCACTGTGAAGCGGTGGGTCACAGGTGGAGCAGCACTGTGAAGCGGTGGGCCACAGGTGGAGCAGCACTGTGAAGCGGTGGGTCACAGGTGGAGCAGCACTGTGAAGCGGTGGGTCACAGGTGGAGCAGCACTGTGAAGCGGTGGGCCACAGGTGTAGCAGCACTGTGAAGCGGTGGGTCACAGGTGGAGCAGCACTGTGAAGCGGTGGGTCACAGGTGGAGCAGCACTGTGAAGCGGTGGGTCACAGGTGGAGCAGCACTGTGAAGCGGTGGGTCACAGGTGGAGCAGCACTGTGAAGCGGTGGGTCACAGGTGGAGCAGCACTGTGAAGCGGTGGGTCACAGGTGGAGCAGCACTGTGAAGCGGTGGGTCACAGGTGGAGCAGCACTGTGAAGCGGTGGGTCACAGGTGGAGCAGCACTGTGAAGCGGTGGGTCACAGGTGGAGCAGCACTGTGAAGCGGTGGGTCACAGGTGGAGCAGCACTGTGAAGCGGTGGGTCACAGGTGGAGCAGCACTGTGAAGCGGTGGGTCACAGGTGGAGCAGCACTGTGAAGCGGTGGGTCACAGGTGGAGCAACACTGTGAAGCGGTGGGTCACAGGTGGAGCAACACTGTGAAGCGGACACCTGTGGCAACTTTAATCATGTGACACTCCGTATAGAACTTTATTGTCCGAAATACTCTCCATAACAATGCTCTCTCTGCATTTACAACTGACTGTCACTCATTGTATCAATAATAATATTATCATTTCATTATAAGTAATTTGGATGTAACGACACTGGTCGAGTGATGATTTCATTATATTTAACTTTGTCGTCTGACGCTCACGTCATTTGCGTATTTGTTGAAGAATCTTTGATGACTCCCGCAGCTGGCGTGGGTGTGGGGAATCTGAGGTAATTAGCGGCAAAATGCCCTCACTGGAAGGCAAGATTCTAATTGTCTATGGGACCCCCATTCCCAGAGGGCAGACGTAGGAGGCGCTGACTTACAGATCATAAAGCCGTTTTTATACCTTGATGAGTTTGGAGAGTTTTTGTAACTCCGCCAGGTAAACTGACGCACCTGGGGGCCATGCTTGTCTGGCCCTACGGCTGTTACTGGGCCCTGCTGACCCACAGGTAAGTAGACGCACCTGGGGGCCATGCTTGTCTGGCCCCACGGTTGTTACTGGGCCCTGCTGACCCACAGGTAAGCACACGCACCTGGGGGCCATGCTTGTCTGGCCCTACGGCTGTTACTGGGCCCTGCTGACCCACAGGTAAGCACACGCACCTGGGGGCCATGCTTGTCTGGCCCCACGGTTGTTACTGGGCCCTGCTGACCCACAGGTAAGCACACGCACCTGGGGGCCATGCTTGTCTGGCCCTACGGCTGTTACTGGGCCCTGCTGACCCACAGGTAAGTAGACGCACCTGGGGGCCATGCTTGTCTGGCCCCACGGCTGTTACTGGGCCCTGCTGACCCACAGGTAAGCACACGCACCTGGGGGCCATGCTTGTCTGGCCCCACGGCTGTTACTGGGCCCTGCTGACCCACAGGTAAGCAGACGCACCTGGGGGCCATGCTTGTCTGGCCCCACGGCTGTTACTGGGCCCTGCTGACCCACATGTAAGCAGACGCACCTGGGGGCCATGCTTGTCTGGCCTCACGGCTGTTACTGGGCCCTGCTGACCCACAGGTAAGCAGACGCACCTGGGGGCCATGCTTGTCTGGCCCCACGGTTGTTACTGGGCCCTGCTGACCCACAGGTAAGCAGACGCACCTGGGGGCCATCTTTGTCTGGCCCCACGGCTGTTACTGGGCCCTACTGACCCACAGGTAAGCACACGCACCTGGGGGCCATGCTTGTCTGGCCCCACGGATGTTACTGGGCCCTGCTGACCCACAGGTAAACTGACGCACCTGGGGGGGGCCATGCTTGTTTGGCCCTACGGCTGTTACTGGGCCCTGCTGACCCACAGGTAAGCAGACGCACCTGGGGGCCATGCTTGTCTGGCCTCACGGCCGTTACTGGGCCCTGCTGACCCACAGGTAAGCAGACGCACCTGGGGGCCATGCTTGTCTGGCCCCACGGCTGTTACTGGGCCCTGCTGACCCACAGGTAAGCAGACGCACCTGGGGGCCATGCTTGTCTGGCCCCACGGTTGTTACTGGGCCCTGCTGACCCACAGGTAAGCAGACGCACCTGGGGGCCATCCTTGTCTGGCCCCACGGCTGTTACTGGGCCCTGCTGACCCACAGGTAAGCAGACGCACCTGGGGGCCATACTTGTCTGGCCCCACGGCTGTTACTGGGCCCTGCTGACCCACAGGTAAACTGACGCACCTGGGGGCCATGCTTGTCTGGCCTCACGGCTGTTACTGGGCCCTGCTGACCCACAGGTAAACTGACGCACCTGGGGGGCCATGCTTGTCTGGCCCCACGGCTGTTACTGGGCCCTGCTGACCCACAGGTAAGCAGACGCACCGGGGGCCATGCTTGTCTGGCCCCACGGTTGTTACTGGGCCCTGCTGACCCACAGGTATCGATAACACGTATGTTATCCCAGGTGCTGGAGAAGATGGAGGCGTGCGGAAGGCCTACAGAGAATAGGTTTACTCAAACAAATAATGGGTTAAAGATTAGTAAATCCTGCCTTTTCTAGAACTGCAAGAAAGCCTGCAATAGGGAACCTCAGCGGAAGCTAATACCTGGAGTATCAACAGCAACGCTGAGCAAAAGGGAAAGTGGTAAACTGGTTAAGGTAGTATCTGATAGAGAGGATACTTGAGTAACGGTGTGGCAGGTGTGAGAGTGAACTTGCATAACAAGTAGGAGCCTCAGTCACAGGTACTGTGGCTGCTGAACTTCCTAATATACGTCCCACACATTATGTACTCGCAGTAGTTTCAAACACAGATGTCAAAGGTAGGATATATACACAAGTTATACACCGCCCGCATAGAGTAAGTGAAACATTACTAACTGTACTGGGACTCTTTAGGGGCACGTCACTTCCCCCGTCTTCTAATAATATCATATTTTTTCCCTATAATCTACCTTGTCCATAATTACTATCGTATTTGCTTTGTCTGCTTTCGTAAGGTGAAGTCCAGGATCTTTCCTTAATTCATGGTATAACTTGGCAAATCTTTGAGGATAATTGTGTTGGACAAATTAGACAAAGCAAATGCAATAGTAATTATGGACAAAGTGGATTATAGAGGAAAAAAATGAACATAATATTAGGAGACGGAATCTCAGGCGCCTCTTACACACTTGGACTCTTCTGTTAAGTTGTCTCTATTCTGCACACTGCTGTAACAACCAACTGGAGTGGGGATACCTGGAGTATACCTGGAGGGGGTTTCGGGGATGAACGCCCCTGCGGCCCGGTCCGTGACCGGGCCTCGAGGTGGATCAGAGCCTGATCAACCAGGCTGTTACTGCTGGTCGCACGCAAACCGATGTACGAACCACAAGCCCGGCTGGTCAGGTACTGAGTGTAAAACTAATCCTGTGATAAACACGGGCGCCATAGACATAGAATACTGTGTTATAATCCCTCATCCAAGATTCTTCAACCTGTTGCCAACACACAAACATTGCCTGAGACAAAAGCAGTTTTCCCGAGGAAATTGGATATTTGTTTACTAAAAATACCAATTCAACCAGGTTGTGAGGACTATATAGGTTTGAAGGACTCGTGTTTCAACAGTCTGGTTGATCTAGATATGAAGAAAATCTGGTTACAGGCCGGAAACGAGTTGCAGGTATGTTGCAGGCATAGTGACAGATTGCATGGAGACCTGGAGAGGTGAAAGAGGTGGACAGATATACAGCTGTCATGAGGAGCGTCGCCTGGAACTCACGTGACGTGACCCGGAGAGGGGGAACTGACAGGATAAAAAGAGCATTTAGACAGTCACCAGAGACCAGTGTCACAGGTAGAGAGACAGTCACCAGGGACCAGTGTCACAGGTAGAGAGAGAGAGACACCAGGAACCAGTGTCACAGGTAGAGAGAGAGAGAGTCACCAGGGACGAGTGTCCCAGGTAGAGCCACCAGGGACCAGTGTCACAGGTAGAGTGTCAATAGGGACCAGTGTCACAGGTAGAGTGTCAATAGGGACCAGTGTCACAGGTAGAGAGACAGTCACCAGGGACCATTGTCACAGGTAGAGAGACAGTAATCAGGGACCAGTGTCACAGAGAGTCACCAGGGACCACTGTCACAGGTGGAGAGAGAGTCACAGGGGACAGGTGTCACAGGTAGAAAGTCACCAGGGACTAGTGTCACAGGTAGTCACCAGGGACCACTGTCACAGGTAGAGGGAGAGTCACAGGGGACAGGTGTCACAGGTAGTCACCAGGGACCCAGTATCACAGGTAGAGAGAGACAAACCAGGGACCCAGTGTCACAGGTAGACACAGTAACCAGGGACCAGTGTCACGGGTAGAGAGTCGCCAGGGACCAGTGTCACAGGCAGAGAGTCACCAGAGACCAGTGTCACAGGTAGAGAGACAAACCAGGGATCCAGTGTCACAGGTAGAGAGAGAGAGAGAGTCACCAGGGACCAGTGTCACAGGTAGAGAGACAACCCAGGGATCCAGTGTCACAGGTAGAGAGAGAGAGAGAGAGTGAGTCACCAGAGACCAGTGTCACAGGTAGAGAGTCACCAGGGACCAGTGTCACAGAGAGACAGTCGCCAGGGACCAGTGTCACAGGTAGTCACCAGGGACCAGTGTCACAGAGAGACAGTAACCAGGGACCCAGTGTCACAGGTAGAGAGACAGTCACCAGGGACCAGTGTCACAGGTAGAGACAGTCCCCAGGGACCAGTGTCACAGATAGAGAGAGTGAGTCACCAGGGACCAGTGTCACAGGTAGAGAGACAGTTACCAGGGACCCAGTGTCACGGGTAGTCACCAAGGACCAGTGTCACAGCTAGAGTCACCAGGGACCAGTGGCACAGGTAGAGAGAGACACACACACAAGGGACCAGTGTCACAGGAAGAGAGAGAGACACAAGGGACCAGAGTCACAGGTAGAGAGACAGTCACCAGGGACCAGTGTCACAGGTAGAGAGACAGTCACCAGGGACCAGTGTCACAGGTTGAGAGAGTCACCAGGGACCATTGTCACGGGTAGTCACCAAGGATCAGTGTCACAGCTAGAGAGTCACCAGGGACAAGTGGCACAGGTAGAGAGAGAGACACAAGGGACCAGTGTCACAGGAAGAGAGAGACACACAAGGGACCAGAGTCACAGGTAGAGAGACAGTCACCAGTGACCAGTGTCACAGGTAGAGTGACAGTCGCCAGGGACCAATGTCATGGGTAGTCACCAGGGAGGGACCAGTATCACAGAGAGAGTGACACAAGGGACCAGTGTCACAGGTAGAGAGACACAAGGGACCCAGTGTCACAGGTAGACAGTCACCAGGGACCCAGTGTCACAGGTAGAGAGTCACCAGGGACCAGTGTCACAGGTAGAGAGTCACCAGGGACCAGTGTCACAGGTAGAGAGTCACCAGGGACCAGTGTCACAGGTAGAGAGTCACCAGGGACCAGTGTCACAGGTAGAGAGTCACCAGGGACCAGTGTCACGGGTAGAGAGTCACCAGGGACCAGTGTCACAGGGAGAGAGTCACCAGGGACCAGTGTCACGGGTAGAGAGTCACCAGGGACGAGTGTCACGGGTAGAGAGTCACCAGGGACGAGTGTCACGGGTAGAGAGTCACCAGGGACGAGTGTCACGGGTAGAGAGTCACCAGGGACCAGTGTCACGGGTAGAGAGTCACCAGGGACCAGTGTCACGGGTAGAGAGTCACCAGGGACCAGTGTCACGGGTAGAGAGTCACCAGGGACCAGTGTCACGGGTAGAGAGTCACCAGGGACCAGTGTCACGGGTAGAGAGTCACCAGGGACCAGTGTCACGGGTAGAGAGTCACCAGGGACCAGTGTCACGGGTAGAGAGTCACCAGGGACCAGTGTCACGGGTAGAGAGTCACCAGGGACCAGTGTCACGGGTAGAGAGTCACCAGGGACCAGTGTCACGGGTAGAGAGTCACCAGGGACCAGTGTCACGGGTAGAGAGTCACCAGGGACCAGTGTCACGGGTAGAGAGTCACCAGGGACCAGTGTCACGGGTAGAGAGTCACCAGGGACCAGTGTCACGGGTAGAGAGTCACCAGGGACCAGTGTCACGGGTAGAGAGTCACCAGGGACCAGTGTCACGGGTAGAGAGTCACCAGGGACCAGTCTCACGGGTAGAGAGTCACCAGGGACCAGTGTCACGGGTAGAGAGTCACCAGGGACCAGTGTCACGGGTAGAGAGTCACCAGGGACCAGTGTCACGGGTAGAGAGTCACCAGGGACCAGTGTCACGGGTAGAGAGTCACCAGGGACCAGTGTCACGGGTAGAGAGTCACCAGGGACCAGTGTCACGGGTAGAGAGTCACCAGGGACCAGTGTCACGGGTAGAGAGTCACCAGGGACCAGTGTCACGGGTAGAGAGTCACCAGGGACCAGTGTCACGGGTAGTCACCAGGGACCAGTGTCACGGGTAGTCACCAGGGACCAGTGTCACGGGTAGTCACCAGGGACCAGTGTCACGGGTAGTCACCAGGGACCAGTGTCACGGGTAGTCACCAGGGACCAGTGTCACGGGTAGTCACCAGGGACCAGTGTCACGGGTAGTCACCAGGGACCAGTGTCACGGGTAGTCACCAGGGACCAGTGTCACGGGTAGTCACCAGGGACCAGTGTCACGGGTAGTCACCAGGGACCAGTGTCACGGGTAGTCACCAGGGACCAGTGTCACGGGTAGTCACCAGGGACCAGTGTCACGGGTAGTCACCAGGGACCAGTGTCACGGGTAGTCACCAGGGACCAGTGTCACGGGTAGTCACCAGGGACCAGTGTCACGGGTAGTCACCAGGGACCAGTGTCACGGGTAGTCACCAGGGACCAGTGTCACGGGTAGTCACCAGGGACCAGTGTCACGGGTAGTCACCAGGGACCAGTGTCACGGGTAGTCACCAGGGACCAGTGTCACGGGTAGTCACCAGGGACCAGTGTCACGGGTAGTCACCAGGGACCAGTGTCACGGGTAGTCACCAGGGACCAGTGTCACGGGTAGTCACCAGGGACCAGTGTCACGGGTAGTCACCAGGGACCAGTGTCACGGGTAGTCACCAGGGACCAGTGTCACGGGTAGTCACCAGGGACCAGTGTCACGGGTAGTCACCAGGGACCAGTGTCACGGGTAGTCACCAGGGACCAGTGTCACAGGTAGTCACCAGGGACCAGTGTCACAGGTAGTCACCAGGGACCAGTGTCACAGGTAGAGAGTCACCAGGGACCAGTGTCACAGGTAGAGAGTCACCAGGGACCAGTGTCACAGGTAGAGAGTCACCAGGGACCAGTGTCACAGGTAGAGAGTCACCAGGGACCAGTGTCACAGGTAGAGTCACCAGGGACCAGTGTCACAGGTAGAGAGTCACCAGGGACCAGTGTCACAGGTAGAGAGTCACCAGGGACCAGTGTCACAGGTAGAGAGTCACCAGGGACCAGTGTCACAGGTAGAGAGTCACCAGGGACCAGTGTCACAGGTAGAGAGTCACCAGGGACCAGTGTCACAGGTAGAGAGTCACCAGGGACCAGTGTCACAGGTAGAGAGTCACCAGGGACCAGTGTCACAGGTAGAGAGTCACCAGGGACCAGTGTCACAGGTAGAGGCTCAGGTGAGCCACATGGACAGTGTGAAACACCAATTTTGTGTGGCAGTAAAAAAGAATAAAGTGGAGTGGGGATATTCAGTGCACAGCTACAAGATGGGGTACGATAAGGGCAGCGAGGTCAACAGTGCGGTTAATGTGGGGCCTAATAAGCACACAGTACACACAGAGGTGTCAAGGGAGCTTCATTATTATTCTCTTGGTGTTATTACCAAAGAAAACGAGGTGCGACTTCAAAAATCAATTTGCTCGAGGCAGGAATGGGAGACACAGGTGTGGGGGCGTGGGAGAGGCAGGTGTGGGGGCATGGGAGAGCCAGGTGTGGGGGCGTGTGTGAGGCAGATGTGAGGGGTGCGGGAGAGGCAGGTGTGGGGGTGTGGGAGAGACAGGTGTTGGGGCGTGGGAGAGGCAGTTGTGAGGGGTGTGGGAGACACAAGTGTGAGGGCGTGGGAGAGGCAGATGTGAGGGTGTGGGAGATACAGGTGTGGGGGCGTGAGAGAGGCAGATGTGAGGATGTGGGGGAGACAGGTGTGAGGGTGTGGGAGAGGCAGATGTGAGGGTGTGGGAGACACAGGTGTTGGGCCGTGGGAGAGGCAGATGTGAGGGTGTGGGAGAGACAGGTGTGGGGGCGTGTGTGAGGCAGATGTGAAGGGGTGTGAGAGGTAGGTGTGAAGGTGCGGGAGAGGCAGGTGTGAGGGTGTGGGAGAGGCAGGTGTGAGGGTGTGGGAGAGGCAGGTGTGAGGGTGTGGGAGAGGCAGGTGTGAGGGTGTGGGAGAGGCAAGTGTGAGGGTGTGGGAGAGGCAAGTGTGAGGGTGTGGGGAAGACGTGTAAGCGTCACTGGTGCATCTCCCTGGTACCCGACATTACCCTCCCATTTATTAGGTAGTGGATGTTTGGTAAATAAAAGATTAAGTTTACTCGGGTACTTGTTTGTCGTCTCTCAGTCTGTCCCTGACTACCCTAACACTTCCTCTTGAGTATTTTGTATATCTTCCTTGGCTATTCTGGCCTTCGTTAATTTTAGATAAAATTACGTTAGCAACTCCTTGTAGTTCATTACCTTTGTCTCTGGAGGAAGCCTCGTTGCATACTTCTGAAGGATAGGTTCCATGTTGCATACTCCAGATGGGCCTGACCAAGACGGACCTGACATGTTGCATAAAGCGACCAAAATGAGTCTTTGTTAAGATTCCTTAAGACTACTGTTAGATTGCCGGACGAGCACTGGCTACATAGTTTATTCGGCTGATGTGAACCTCTGGCGATATACCAGGCACTATGCTCTTAACACTTCGAGTGAGGCCTGCAGTCTCTGTCCCCTGACTTTATTCCCCTTGTTCAGTGTTCAAAACCTTTCATTTACTAGAACCATTTAGAGCTGTTTCATGTCCTAGTCTGTTTTTATTCTCATTAGTGTTACATCATCAGAAAACATTTGTTATATTTGATTCTATCCCTTCTGGAACGTCATTCGTATTAATCAGAAACAATACTGGGGAACCCAGCTAGTTACTCTTCCCTATTTTGACGTCTCATTCTTGACAGTCACCCTTTGCTTTCTTACCCTACCTTCCTGGAGTCTACCTAGAGGGTATTCCGGGGGTCTGCCTCCGCGGCCCGGTCATTAACCAGGCCTCCGGTGGATCAGAGCCTGATCAACCAAGCTGTTACTGCTGGCCGCACGCAGTCTAACGTCGTAACGACCCACAGCCAAGCTGATCCAGCTCCCTATTAAAGGCAGATAGCAAGGGTTTATTGATAATTGCCCTTATGCCAGGCAGGAGGCTGTTGAGCAGTTTTGGGCCCTGGACACTTGCTGTGGTTTATCTTCGTATACAAATGGCGCCCCTAGTTTTCATTGAGGATATGTTGAACCGTCTGCCCATGCTTATGCTTTTGTAGGGAGTGATTTCTGTGTCCAGATTTGGGACCAGCTCCTCTAGGATTTTCCAGGTGTAGATTATGATGTCTCTCTTGCCTGTGCTTCAGTGAATACAGGTCAAGTGACACCAAGCGTTTCCAGTGTTTAAGGTGTTTGACGGAACTTATATGTGCAGTAAAGGTTCTTTCTACATTCTCTAGATTTGCGCTTTTACCCTAAGGTACTCTTTGATCCACCCGAGTTATTTCCCTGTTATTTCTGTCTGCACCTCAGGTGTTTGTCCCATCCTCTTGTGGGGTACAATATAAAATGCCTTCTTGCAGTCATAAAAAATGTAATCCACGGTGTCCCGTGGCTTAGTTGGCAACGCTCTTGCCTCACACATTAGTGTCCATGGAGTGATTCCCGACACGGGTGGAAAAGCTGGGCGGGTTTCCTTAAATTTGCTATTCCTCTTCACCTAGTAGTAAGTAGGTACTTGGGTGTTAGTCGACTGGTGTGTCGCATTCTAGGAGACAAGATTGATAGACCCCAGTGGAAATAAGATACAGTTCTCGATGACGTACTGACTTTCTTGGGTTATCCTGCATGACTAACCTTCAAGGTTAAAAATCCAAACAAATCTTATCTTATCCCCCCATCTCCCTCCTGTCTCACATATCTTATGTTGTCATAAAACTCCCACAGGTTGGTAAGACAAGATTTACTATCTCCGAACCCTTGCTGGTTATATATATATTGTTTATGAAATCTCTAAGTGTTCTACCACTTTTTCTCTGATAATCTCCGATATCTTGCATGGTATGCACGTCTGTCTTCTTTCATGAATATAGGGACTACGTTCGCTGTCTTACAAATCTCTGGCAACTGTCTCGTATCTATCGACTTACAGTAGATCTTAGCTAGTGGTTCGGACACTGCTCCTGCTCCCTCTCTCAGAAGTCTTGGTGACACTTTGTCAGGTCCCATTACCTGGAAGTATCCAGTTCCATCATAAGTTTGCTTTTTTTCCCTACCTTTTCCCCCTTTGTGCATATAACGGCTAATACTGTACTTGTCTGTGTACCAAGTCCTCCCTAGGCTTTGTGATGTTGCTTCTGTTTCTGTTGATAAGACCATTTTAAAACGTTTGATCAACACTTCATAGACTTCCCTGTTATTTGTCGTGAGCGCTCTTTCTTCAGTCGAAGTACCTGTTCTTTCACTGTCTGTCTTTCTGCTGTGGCTGTGAAGCAGTTTTGGTTCATTCTTGGCCTTTGCTGCTATGCCGTTCTGGAATTGTAGCTTCGCCTCTCCTCACTGTCATATTCATTTCTGGCTAATACGTGTATGGGGAGGGAGAGAATAGGGTTTTGCGTAGTGATGGGGCCATACCAAAATTTTAACTGATACCGTTAATAAATTTTTAGGTCGATTCCGATATTTTGGCACACCTTTAGTTTTGCGTGTACTCACATACGTAATTCCTGTAAGATTTGTGGTAACATGGTTGGAGTCGTAGCTTCAGGCCGAGCGCGTGCGTGTGTGTGTGTGTGTGTGTGTGTGTGTGTGTGTGTGTGTGTGTGTGTGTGTGTGTGTGTGTGTGTGTGTGTGTGTGTTTTGTGTTTCAGGAACGTTTGGTACTTGAGTGTTGCTTGTCAGATAATGTCAGAGCTGTGCTGACACATCTACGTACAGAGAAAACACATACACACATACACATACACACACACATACACATACACACACATACACACACACATACACATACACACACATACACATACACACACACATACACATACACCTGGCCCTGGCTTTTTGTCTTGTGACGGTGATTGACACGTAGATTAAACATTGAAAGTTATAGTGAATGCCAGGGAAGTGATCCGACTTGTGTAAAGAGCGTGTGTTACACAGTGTGTCTGCTTGTATGATGTAAGTAGCTGAGTGTGTGTTACTGTGTGTATTACACTGTTTCTGCTTGTTTAATGTAATCAGCCCAAGACTAATGGTATATCTCTTGCTGTGCTACCTTGAAGCGGCTCGCAGATATCTGTTGCTGCTCCTGTGGGCTTCATTATCCTGTGGGATATTTACTTACATAAAAGCTTCGCTAGCGCTAAGCAAAAGTCGAAAACTTTTGTAACTCTGTCATAAACACAGAGAACACTATATCAACATCCGTGGGTCAGGCATCCTCAGCCTTTCACAAATAGATAACAGAAATATTGCTGGAAGAACGGCAGAACTTTTCAAAAAAGAAATTGTACCAACTTTTGCAGCAAGTGGCAGAACAGGTTGAGATGGCCCATATAGACCTGCCGGCCGCTGGCAGCAAGATTTTTCTCTAGCCAATCGCTAATGCTCTAGTGTTTTCTTTGTGGTAATAGCATACTTAAAATTTTCTTAAGGATGCATCTTCATATTGTATTAAGGTATTTAGATTAGATTAGCTGCGTGGAGTAATTGTAATATATGAACTAAGTAATTACGTACTTTAAAGATATAGATAGATAATGTTGCTCGTGGGAGTCTGTGAAAGATCTGTTGTGTCTTCTGCAATCCTGCTTTTTTTTTCTTTTGTTATCCTGCGAGGAGCGGTAGGAGTGTGGTGTACTTGGTAAACCAGCCGTTGAGGCGGCACAATTAACTAGTTGGGCAGCAATAATGAGAGAACTCTGGAGGCTTATCACAGGTGTGTCAGTAGGCATTGACTGGAGGTGCGAGTCTTGGTGGTGGAGGGTTGCGACTCCTCGTATCCGCATACTGCAGCTAACCAGCCTTGATTTAACGTGGTCACACTCCTTTCATTGACGTCAGACCCAATATCGCTCACCAGGACACAGCCAGCCACCTTAGATCACCTAAAAATATTCTATCGAAGACTACACTAGATAGATAAGACACAAATTTCTGGAGGAGGGTAGGTTGATGGAGTTAGGCAGGAGTGGGGTGGTGGTGCGATGGAGCTAGGAGAAGGGGTAGTATTAGGCTAGGAGGGAGGGGGTGGGGTGTACTGACGATAAGATATGAATGATAAGCACCGAGAGGATAACGTGGCCCTCAGTAGTGTGGCCCTAGCGCTGAGGAAGGGTCATTGTAGTTGCTCCGAGTGTCCGTCCAGTCAGGGATTAACAACTTCCCCCCTAACCCGTCCTCTATCTGACGTGGCAGGGGCCCCCCACCACGACAGCTTCCCTGGGAAAGCAAGCGCCCAACAACGGTAATTTCTACGTTAGATTCTCCAAGTGATCACCTTCGCTGGGGGGGGGGGGTTGAATTGAGTAACGGAATGTTTGATCTCTAGTGGACAGCTAACGCCAGTGTAACTCAACTGTCTTATCTGCCACTGGTGGAATAACTGCTTATATACACTGTGAGGCTTGTCTCTCGTGTTTGTGTATAATATATGTGTGTGTGTTTGTCGTGCCGAATAGGTAAAACCTGCTATTTTGGCTTAAATAGCAACGCTCTTCTTGCCGAATAAGGCAAGCGAAAATTTGTGTGCAATAATTTCGCAAAAATCATTCTGAACCTTACGAAAAAATATATTGTATTTGTTTATTATTAAATTACTGTAAACATATCTAAAATATGTTTAGTTGGATTAGGCTAAATTAAATTTCGCTTGTTATAATAAGGTTAGGTAAGTTTTCTAAAGTTCTTTTGGTACAAAATTATTAATTTTTACAGTAACATAAATGAAAAATAGGTTTTTAAAGGTATAAAAGAATTTTTTTTTAGAAAACTTAATTTTAATTGCGTTCTTGGTAATTGACCAATTTTACCTATTCGGCACGATATATATATATATATATATATATATATATATATATATATATATATATATATATATATATATATATATATGTCGTGCCGAATAGGTAAAATTGCAATCTTGGCTTAAATAGCAACGCTCATCTTGCCATATAGGACAAGTGAAAATTTGTGTATGCAATAATTTCGCCAAAATCATTCTGAATGTAACGAAAAAAATATATTTCACTGTGTTTGTTTAGTATTAAATTACTGTAAACAAATCTAAAATATATTTAGTTAGGCTAGGCTAAAATAAATTCCTCTTCCTATAATAAGGTTAGGTAAGTTTTCTAAGATTCTTTTGGTGCAAAATTAAAAATTTTTACATTAACATTAATGAAAAATATATATCTTTAAACGTATAAGAGAAAATTTTAGAAAGGACTTAATTTTAAATGAGTTCTTGCTAATTGGCCACTTTTATATATTCGGCACGACATATATATATATATATATATATATATATATATATATATATATATATATATATATATATATATATATATATATATATATATATATATATATATATATACAGCGAATTCTTGTATTTTTTAAAAATTTAGTTATTTACAGTTTAAGTACATAGCTTATTCATTTGTTTTACAAATAGTAACTTAACTAAGTACCGTATATCGCTGCTTATTGTTTTTTTTCTATAAAATGTCTCCAAAAACCACCGTGCGTCCTATAAACTGATGGTCAGTGGCGGGATTATCGACACCATGCCCAGCCCTTCTAGGGCAGGGTAGGTGCCTGAGCCAGAGCTTGCAGCTCACAAGATCAGAGAGGCCTAGCTTCTCCCTACGAGCCCCGTGAGGGCGGGGAATGTGGCTAGGCCTGGGGACAGTTGGTCCCAACGATGAGGGGGTACTTGTACCTCCTCCCATGGGAGACTTATGTCTCAGACACTCCCTCGACAGGGAGCCAAGGCCGGGCCACCCATTTAAAAAGGCCCGGGCCGGGAGAATACCGGCGAATCAACAAGAAGTGACGGGAGCTATAAGTTTGGAGTGTGGGGTGGGCTGTAGCTCTCCCAGTTACATCCGATGGCGAACCATTGAAACTAAAAAAAGTCCAGTGTTTCAGCGTCTTATAAGCAGCGAAATATGGGAAGTGTCTACCTTTGAATAATGGGTTTCATTGATTAAAAGAATGTAGTCCATGGATTAACACGAGGCATACTCGAATAACAGTGTCAACATCCGTGGTTCAGGACTTTTCCTCCTCTTACCAAATTTTAGAAATTAGTGCGTAATTACATTGTGGTGTCGGAGCGGCTACTTTATTGTGCACCCCATACATGTCCTGTCTAGGGAAGCGCAAGAGCATATGGGTACACGAAAGGCCTAGAAACTAGGCCCCAAAAGAGTTAACCGGTGTACACCCGGGATGGGAGGCTTAAAAGCCTACCTACCTGGAGTCTGCCTGGAGGGTATTCCGGGGATCAACGCCCCCGCGGCCAGGTCCATGGCCAGGCCTCCCGGTGGATCAGGGCCTGATCAACGAGGCTGTTACTGCTGGCCGCACGCAATCCAACGTACGAACCACAGCCCGGCTGATCTGGCACCGACTTTAGGTACCTGTCCAGTTCCCTCTTGAAGACAACCAGGGGTCTACTGGTAATGCCCCTTATTGCTGGTGGGAGGCTATTGAACAGTTTTGGTCCCCGGACACTTACTGCGTTTTCTCTTAGTGTACCAGTGACGACCCTACTTTTCACTGGGGGTATGCTGCATCGCCTGCCAAATATTTTGCTTTCGTATGGAGTGATTTCTGTGTGCATATTAGAGACCAGTCCCTCCAGAATCTTCCAGGTGTAGATTATGATATATCTCTCTCGCCTGCGCTCCAGTGAGTGCAAGTCAAGTGCTTCCAGGCGTTCCCAGTAATTAAGGTGTTTGATGGAACTTATACGTACAGTAAAGGTTCTCTGTACATTCTCTAGATCTGCAATTTCACCTGCCTTGAATGGGGATGTTAATGTACAGCAGTATTCCAGCCTAGAGAGAACAAGTGATTTGAAAAGGATCATCATTGGCTTAGCATCTCTTGTCTTGAATGTTCTCATTATCCATCCTATCAGTTTCCTCGCAGATGTGATAGTGGCAGTGTTGTGGTCCTTGAAGGTGAGGTCTTCCGACATTACGACACCCAGATCCTTCAGATTACTTTTCCGCTCTATTGTGTGATTAGAGTTTGTAGTATACTCAGACTTAGTTATTATTTCCTCCAGTTTTCCATAACGGAGTAGTTGGAATTTGTCTTCATTGAACATCATATTGTTCTCTGATGCCCATTGGAAAACTTGGTTTATATCTTCTTGGAGCTTTGCCATGTCCTCAATGGATGACACTCTCATGCAGATCCTAGTATCGTCTGCAGAGGATGATACAGTGCTATGGTTTACATCTCTGTCTGTCTAATATGAGAATAAGGAATAGGATAGGTACGAGCACTGTGCCTTGTGGGACAGAGCTCTTCACTATGGCAGCATCTGATTTAACTCTGTTTACCACTGCTCTTTGTGTGCGATTGGTTGGAAAGTTGAAGATCCATCTGCCTACTTTGCCAGTTATCCCTTTAGCACACATTTTGTGTGCTATTACACCATGATCGCACTTGTCAAAAGGTTTTGCAAAATCTGTGCATACAACATCTGCATTCTGTTTGTTTTCCAGTGCATCTAAGACGGTAAGGTGCTGAAAAAAATCAGATCATTCGTCCTTAACTACGTATGATTTTTCAGTATGCATGTGAAATTTCATAAACTCTCATGCTTTCGTGGTCATTGGTTAATGTGAAAATTATCCATTAATGTAAAGAAAATATTTGCATATGGGGGTTGTTTTAGTCTCATCCTCCGTGACTACGTCAGTGACCACTAAGGCAGAAGTTTTCAAGAGGAGACTACCACTTCCTACATGTGCCACAGGGGCCAGGTTGTGGTGGTAGCAACAGCCTAGTTGACCAAGGATCTTCCTCCTAAATCTTTATTCATTATACAGTTTACTGACCTTGTATCATTGTAAATAATTTAATTGTGCTAATGGTTCATTAGAGAGCAGGTGATGTAGTAAAGAGTATAAATGAAAGGTCGAAAAATTCAAGAGAATGGCGGACTCTACGTGACTAAACACTTGATTATTTTAGCCGTGTGTGTGTGTGTGTGTGTGTGTGTGTGTGTGTGTGTGTGTGTGTGTGTGTGTGTGTGTGTGTGTGTGTGTGTGTGTGTGTGTGTGTGTGTCACCTAATTGTGGTTGCAGGGGTCGATTCATAACTCCTGGCCCCGACTCTTCACTGGTCTCTACCAGGTCACTCTTCCTGTTCCATGACCTTTATCATACCTCTTCTTAAAGCTATGTATGGATTTTGCTCTACTACATCACTTCGCAAACTGTTCCACTTCCTGACAACTCTGTGACAGAGGAAATACTTCCTAACATCCCTGTGATTCACCCGAGTCTTCAACTTCCAACTGTGACCCCTTGTTGCTGTGTCCCATCTTTGTAATTTACTCTGTCCACCTTGTCAATACCTCTCAGTATTTTATATGTCGTTATCATATCCCCCCTATCTCTCTTGTCCTCCAGTGTCGTCAGGTCAATTTCCCTTAACCTCTCCTCATAGGACATGCCCCTTAGCTCCGGGACTATTCTTGTTGCAAACCTTTGCACTTTCTCTAGTTTTCTTATGTGCTTGGCTAGGTGTGGGTTCCAAACTGGTGCTGCATACTCCAATATAGGCTTAACGTACACAGTGTACAGGGTCCTGAATGATTTCTTATTAAGATGTCAGAATGCTGTTCTTAGGTATGCTAGTCACCCATATGCTGCATCAGTTATATGGTTGATGTGCGCCTCAGGAGATATGCCCGGTGTTATACTCACCCCAAGATCCTTTTCCGTGAGTGAGGTTTGTCTTCCTGACAGGTATTCCCTGATCCTTTGCAGCGCCTTCTCTGTTATCCCTGCCTGGTCCTCCAGCTTTTGCACTAATCTCATGTATGGAACGGTGTCAAACGTACGTGTGTGTGTGTGTGTGTGTGTGTGTGTGTGTGTGTGTGTGTGTGTGTGTGCGTGTGCGCTTGCATGCGCGGGCGCGTATGTACGCGTGTGCGTATGTTCCTACAACAGAAGTGGAAGGAACATTCCTGGTAAAGATGTCTCACTTCTAATTTTATTTCGTGGTGAATGTTTGAGGTCGTCAACTATTTCCGCTCACTTAACTCCCCCGCCAGTCCCACGACATTACTCTTGTTGAAGGGCTCTCGATTCAGGGAATTGGGGGCTAACCTTCTCTTGGAACAAGCTTGGTTGCCTTTCATGCCCCAGGCGCTCTATAACTCCGACGAGTTTAGCACTTCTTCAGTATAATGCATAATAATAATAATAATAATAATTAATAATAATAATTGTGTTGGCAAACAGTTTTGTATTGTTGACATAGAGGATCGTTTGAAATCGTTTTCTCCCCTTCTCCATTTTTTTTGGGGGGGGGGGGGAACCCAGGGCCCGGGTTCCGTGTGCCCAGGTCCAGAGAGGGCAGTGGGTGGATGTGGTTGTGTAACTAAACAAGTGTAGCACTGGTGAAAGGAGAGGCCTGGGCGGCTTTATTACTCATCTCTTATGCTGGTTTGGCGAATGTGTGTGGGAGGTGGTGGGGGGATGGGAAGTTTGAGAGTATTATAATTCAACTTTTGGGCTCGCTTTTTTAAAATCATTGACTTTTTTAAAACCGCGAACATATTTATATTCTTTTATACACCAGTCCATTCCACGTACTCACCATCTTAGTGCTGTGAGACTCCTTTATATCCTCCATACTTGAGCTAATTTTGTGTGTCCTTATGTTCTAGATTCGTGTTCGTTTAATCTTTGTAAGATTTGCTTATTTCTTTCATGAGTCCTATAATTTCATAGGCTATTCTGAAATTATAGCTTGAAAAAGCTCACCATTGGTCTTGCTTTGTCTTCGTATGACCTAACATGGTGTCCCGTAGCTGGATTGCTAGCGCACTCGCTGACACACTGAGGTCCGTGGTTCGGAATCCACGGTACGGCTGCAAACATTAGGACGTGTTTCTTTCAGACATCTGCTGTCTCTGTTCACCTATCAGTAAAATAGGTATCTGCGGGTTAGTCGACTGGTGTGGGTCTCATCCTAGGGACAGAATTGACCTATTTTGCCCGAAATGCTCTGCATAACAAGGGTTTTTCTTTATAGTAGTGTGTCATTGATGTCAACTAGGTCTGTACACATTGTACATATACTTGTAGAAATAATAATAATAATAATATTATTATTATAACAATGGCGGCACTAGTGCTGATCATTTGAGCGAGCCTTTGCCTAGTAGTGGCCTTTGCTCTGTACTGTCACACTGTCCTCCAGGCACTGCTTGATCCACTGGAAGGCTTTACTTGTCACTCCTACTTGCTCGTCTAGCTTGTGGAACTGTGTGGTGAGGAACAGTGTGCATGTGTGGGGGGGATGTGCGTGCGTACGCGCAGGCATGCAATTGTGCTTTTTTTTTATCTTGCTTGCCATTCTTTGTGGCCATGCAGTAGGGAAGGGCAGGGACGGATATGTGGGATCACGCACCAGGGTCATGGCCCGAGCACTGAGACGAGGGCATGGACGGCCGTACGAGATCACGGGCAGGGACGGGCGTGTGGGATCACGCACCAGGGACGGACATGAGAGCTCACGCACCAGGATCAAGGCTTCAGCACTGGGAGACGAGGTAGAAGAAACAGTTCTGCATCCATTGTTTGTCATAGTGTGGGTGAGCGTGCAGTCGTCGTTTATGTTGTGGATAAAGTGTTTCCGTAGCCGTGTGGTGTGTAGTTGGTGGCACTCACAGTGAAAATAAATGAGTGTGAGTGAAAGAGGATGCAAGAGAGAGGGAGGGACGGAGAGAGGGAAGGAAGGAAAGAGAGAGTGTGCAAAAGTTGCAAATACTTCCTCTCTTTGTGCTGGTTTAAAATGGAGGCAGTTGTGTTCCTGACCAGTGTGTTGAGGCAGCGATGTTCCTTTGGAAGGTGAGTGTTGTCTCACCGCCATTGCCCTTCGACAGAGCACGACGCGCTCATCCGATGCTCTGCAATTATCTCTTAGTTTCCTGGAAAGAGATAAGCAGCGTGAGGAGACAGATATCTCCAAAGGGAGGGAGAGTGCCACCGTGACTCCCCTTCAACCGGGGGTGTGCCGGGATGAGGTTGCCGGGGATGGCACTAGGGGTGGGTAATGTCCTGGCACTCTGTGAGGACATGATGGCCCTTGAGGCTGCACATTGTTGGGTGTACGTGAGGTGGCAGTGGGCGGCCTCGTGGCTCTCACTGCCAGGCTGGATGACGAAGGGTAAAATTCCTTACAAAACACTGCTGCTGTTGCTGCACTTGATCCCGGATCTTGGCTGCCGCTGCTGTGTCTATTACTTCCCTTTTGCTCAGTGGGAAGACAGCTTCAATTGTTTTAAGTAAAAAAGTTCGATCTTAACAAATAAATGTTGCTATTTTCGTTGAGTAAACCTGTGTCTATGTGGAGTATATGGAAAAGGCCGATAGTAGAAGACATACAGTTCAGTTTGAGGCTGTTCGTCAAGAAAGTTAGTATTTGTAAATATTTCAGGCATATTTGTGATTATTCCTAAATAAGTTAAATTTATAATTTACATATCAAGTCACAATAACTTTAAAACCCTTTTCCTTGTTACGTCACTTGGTCAGATATGTTTTAGTTAAATTTACTTGACATACTTAATAGTCTGTTAAAATAATCTGTGACATGCGTGCAAAATGTGCGTGTTAATCACTTTAATCTTGCAAGGTATTCCCTGACGACACAGTGATAGATTTAGCTTGTTTTTGGCCAGGTTTGTTGAAGGCTATAGCAGTGGGCGGTGTGTTGATTATAATTATGGCTTGATCCAGGTTCGTCTGACTTCACGTGACTCCTTGTTTACACACGTTGTGAAATCTCAAGTTTTATAATTATAGATGTAGTGGGAGGTGCAGCAGACACCTAGTACGTCAGGTACCTCATTAGGTGGAGCAGGACTAAGGCAGGTTGCTGATGCCTCCCACCCACTTAATTAAATACAGTTCTCAGCGTGACATGTGTTACAGCCGGGATGCCAGTGTGGACCCGTCATGACCCTGGTTGTCCCTGGCCCAGGCTACAGTGCCATCTCTCCCTCCACACCTTGAAGATGCCTCCAGCCTGCAATCATGTCTCTCCTTGACTATCACCTCAGTCTAACTTCGTGCCACCCGCCAAAGACAAGTTATATACACAGAGAGGTGTGTATTTATATATGAATATAAGATATACACTGAGAAGTACGTATCTGTAAAGATTTCGAAAATATTTTTAGTTGCTTATTGTTGATGAAACGGAGGCGTTGATATCATTCTTTAAGCAGGAAAGAATAACGTGGGATTAAGGTTACAGTGAAAGGAGGTAAAGCAGCTAGGACAAATGGGATTAAGACCGACATGTTCAGGCAGGTGGTGATATAGTTTTGGAGTTGTTGGTATATTTAATTGTGCAGTATAAATACTTGAAAAAGGAAGGTACTGAAGGATTGGAAGACAACATGATGAATTCCTTTGTATAAGGGTAAGTAGGGATAAGAGGGAAGAAGTACGAATTATAAGGAATAAACCTGTTGAATATACCGGGTAAAATGAAAGTTATTATTGAAAGAGGAGGTAAAGGAGAAAGTAGGTCTGTATAAGAAGGTGGGTGATTTAGCAAGGGCAGGGGATGTGTAAACAAGATGTTTACAATAAAGCATATAAATAAACAATACTTAGAGATGGGTGAAGAACTGTTTGTCGCATTTGTGACTTTAGAGATAGCGAATAGGAGACCAATGTGGCAGATGTTGCAAATGTATGGACTTGGTAGTAGATTATGAAAAGTAGTAATTTTTTTTAGAAGAGCTCAGGTTATGGACTGTAGGAGAGAAGGGGACTGTTTTGTAATAAAATATGCCAATACAAGTATGTGTGATGTCACTATGGTTGTTTAATATATTTATTGATGGTGTTGCAAAAGAAGTGACTGCAAGTTCCTCAAATGAGTTCCTGACCAGTCGAGTTGCGGTTCGTGCGTTGGACTGCATGTGGGCAGCAGTAACAGCCTGGTTGATCAAGTCTTGATCCACTGTGAGGTCTGGTCTGGACGGGTTACGGGGTGTCGGCCCCCTGAAGCATCCTTTAGGTAAGGATGTTAGGAGAGGTGTGAGACTAATAAGAAATCTGATACGAAATGTGAGTTGTTACAGTTGCTCTTTGCTGATGACTCTCTTCCTTTGGGAGATCCTGAAGAGAAGTTATAAAAGTTGGTGGAGGAATTCAGAAGGCTATGTAAGAGAAGGAAATTAAAAGGGAACGTGGATAAGAGTAAGATGATGAGAGTAACAAAACGGTGAAGGCAATGAAAACATGAATACCTTATTAAAGGGAGTATGGAGAAGGTAAATGTATGTAGATATCTGGGAATGGACATGTGGGCAGATGTATCTGTGAAGGATGAGGTGAAGCATAGAATAGACGCATGGAAAATAGCGGGTGGAGGGTTGAGACATCTGTGGAAATAAAGGAGTTGATCACTTTGACCTTGTTTTGGGCTATCCTAGGTAATATACATATATGTTACTATGTATGATAATTGCACTGTGTACCTGTACCTAAATAAACTTACAATGAAACTGAATACCATAGTATATTAGTATCAAAAGATTTGTATGCTTGTGAGGCATGGGAGTTAAACGTTACACCTAGGAGAAGGCTGAAGACAGTGGAGATGTCATGTTGGAGAACAGTGTGTGATGTGAATATTGTACAAAGAACTCGGGGCGTAGAAATTAGAAGATAGTGTGGGGGTTCCCATGTGTATGGTTCAGAGGGCGGAAGAGAGTTGTTGAGGTGGTCTGGGCATTGAGAGAGGATGAAACAGAATAGAAGGAATAACTTATCATAAGCCCGGTGCTCTGGGGTATGGGATACACTGCCTAGCTTCTGCTAGGAGCCCATACTTATTCTGGGGTCTGGCTGTGTTGTAGAATTACTGCATACCTTGACGCAGTGTGTCGAATAGGTAAAATTGGTCACTTAGCAAGAACTCATTTAAAATTAAGGCCTTTCTAAAATTTTCACTTTTACATTTAAAGTTATATTTTTTTCATTTATGTTAATGTATAAATTAATAATTTTGTACCAAAAGAACCTTAGAAAACTTATCTGACCTTATTATAACAAGCGCAGTTTAATTTAGGGTAATCCAACTAAATATATTTTAGATAAATTTACAATAATTTGATAATAAAAACACAATGAAATAATTTTTTTCGTTAGGTTCAGAATGATTTTTGAGAAATTATTGCATACACAAATTTTCGCTTGCCTTATTCGGCAAGAAGAGCGTTGCTGTTTAAGCCAAAATCTCAAGTTTTACCTATTCGGCACGACATATGGTTTGAAATATTCTTTACTAATTTACTGATGAACTGTGGTAATAAATGGCGCCATTCATGTGTTAGGTCATCAGCTCAACACACACTGTCATCCTCCAACATAAACAAACTGTATTGCTTAAGCTATACGTTAGGTTTCATCTCTGTTGGTATATAGTTGTTGGTGCCAGCCAGACAACGGAAAATATGAAAATCCACAAGCGCACAAACGTTCATACACTGATCACAAACTTCCGTATCGAACATATATCATTGTTGTTTATATTTCTGAGTGTAATTCTATAATGACTTCTGGATATTTCAACTTGTTGTGATAGACATTAAAATCACGTGCGTGATTTTAATGTCTTGTAATATACTTTAGGTATTAGAATATGATTGTCATGAGCATTTTATCGTCAAGAGTTAAATTATAATTTAGATGGAAACGCTATGATAGTCCAACAAGTTTTTTCTTCCTTCTAAAATCTGTTCTAACATAGGTGAGTACAACTAGGTACCGTTGCAGTCTCGCCTTTAACGAACGGAGAAGTGAGCTTTCCTCGCTCACTGTGCTGAATGATCTACACGTGCTTCTCATAAATATAATAATTGAGAGATACGTAGTAGTGGTGGCGAGTGTGGGGGGGCAGGTGTGGCAGGAGTCAGCTTGAGTGTATTTACACTAGTGACGAGGAGGATGGGTTGTGGAGGCGGTTGGTTCCTGGTATGGTGGCACCAGTAGTGTGGTGATGACACCCAGTAAACACGTTGAGCAAACCCAGCAACTGACTCACACGCCTTGGTGACATACCCGCCGCTGACCACTACAACGCTAGGCTCGCCCTAACCATCTGCCCACTTGGATTTTCTGTCAGTGAAAGAAAAAGAAAAAATACAAAAAATAATGCATTTTTTGACCTTGTGTGGGTCATTCTGCTAATCGCGGTCCGAGTTTGTCTCAGAGAAATTAAGTATGATCTCAATAGAAATGGAGTCATAGTCGTTTTCAAGAGGAAATTTGGGCAACTACTTGTGAAAAAGGCGGAGGATCCACGTTGTGATGCAGCGTAGCCTCTTGCCTCCTTTAAATTTATCACATTGTTTACAGCCAATTTTTTGGTTTGGTTCGGTTCGGTTGTCCTCTGGCCATAAATATAATAATAAATTATACCATACTACAACGGAAATAAATATAAATATAAGATAAAGGTGACAAAGAGCTCTGTAACAGTGAAATAATGTGTTACGATGGGCTGTGCAACGGTTATGCGAGCAGCAACAGTCTGGCAGACCAGGCAGTCAGCCATGAAATCGAGTCTCAGCTGGAATAGAAAAGAATTTCTGATGAATGAGGCATGTGTACGTACCCGGGTATCCTTATTGGAGAATCGTTTTGCTTGCATAGGCTTTTTTTTCTAATAAAGAGTAATGAGATGAAAATAGTGGAGTGATGAAGCAGTAGTAATGGTCACTGCGTGGAATTTTAAGGTCCCTTAGCTTTGCTTAAAATCACATTGAAAAGTATTCATTACCTTAGCCATAGTGAATCTGAAGGAAAGTAGGGTTTTAATTTATTATTTGCGGCACTAAACCCGTATCATTCAGAGCAAGTTATGAAGGCTCGATCCTCTTGTTTGTTAACTGCGAGACAGAAGTGCTACTCTGGCAGCCAGGCATATCCCAAAATAATGTTTTGCAAGACACAAACCAGGGCACGAGTTAGAGATGTAAGGTAGCGAGCCCTAAGTGAAGCTGATATTAGTAAGCTTAGAGATGTAAGGTAGCGAGCCCTAAGTGAAGCTGACATTAGTAAGCTTCATTTGTAAGCGCTAGCCTTGTATGTGCTTTATGTCAGTAGTATGTGTTTTATGAGATGATAAATTCACGGGAGTCACTACTGGTTAGTTAGGTTTATGGGGGTTTAAAGTTTACTACACGAAGATCGTGAAGGCTGTTGTCACCTGTTCACCTCCAATTAAAAAAATTCTGTAATCCCTTAAAAAGAGGTATTAAAGTAAAGTTTTATACACTGAGTTTATACGTATATATACGAGAGACATACACCTCTTGGTACACATACCCCGTTTGTCTTTGTTATGAGGTTATATGTAGATATACGTCAACATGTGGTAGCCATCATCAGCACATGGATCACTGCTCTGGGTCGGTGCTTGGGTGGGGGGGGGATTAATAAAGTGTTAAGACTGCATGGGTCAGCGTTATACAGGGCATAGGGACGCAGTCAGGTTTGTTTCGAATAGGTGGCAGGGTGCTTTGGTACTCCTGATTGTGGGTCTCCACTCTGTGACATTTCACATTAGTGTTTCACACAATGTGCTCCACACTGTAGGTCTCTACAGTGTGGTGTTTCACCCTATGGTGCTCCACATTGTGGTATCCCACTCTGTGGTGCCCCCCATTGTGGGTCTTCACAATGTGGTGTTCCACACTGTTGGTCTACACATTGTGGTGCTCCACGCTGTTGATCTACACATTGTGGTGTTTCATAGTGTGCTCCACGCTGTAGGTCTCCACACTGTGGTACTCTACACTGTGGAGCTCCCTGGTTCGCTCCTGCCAGTCTACCCGGGGTTATTTCGAGGAGGACTTCTGAGTGGGATGACTCCATCGCCTGGGAATGGCGGGGAGGTAGCCGTTACCGGAGCTCGCTCACCCTCTCTCTCAACACTAGTGTCACGTTATTTGCTCTCGTATCCACACTTCTGAGGAACAATTGCGAAAGTAGTTTTCAAGATGCAAGGCAGATTGATAAAAAAAATAATTTGTCTCTAACTGTACAAATTAAACTTGATAAATTAGACATGCTCAACACTTGGGTATCTCTATTTGTACCCACGATTCATGGATTGATTACATCGAGTCCAGGCTGAGGGACTGATTACCTTAAGCTCCTCTCGATCTTCACCACCCTTTGTATTGTACTGATAAGCCACTGTATGGCGAAAGGTTTCCTCAGTAAAGATACCCAAGTGTTTAATTTATCATCATGTTGGTTCTCTGAATCATTCATCTAGACTAAACAGTGTAAATCTTGTCAGTCAGACTTTTGGTTCTGAATCTTGACTGTTTCACAAAGACTTGAAAATAAATTCTCTAAAACCACTGTTGAAAATAAATGATAGAAAACTACTGTTTAACGAAGAGCCATGTGTGGTTTGACCAGGAACCTTATGAGGACGTTTCTGTCCGTCCAGGACTTGACGATGGTCCAGAATGGAGCAAAGCGTCGTCATGAGGGTCCCCTCTTCAAGTGCGGGATTTTATAATTGTTTCAGCCACGGTATTGTGACTATTCTTTTCAGAATCATTTGCTTATATAAATCCAGTAACTGGCATGTGTTCCGTCGAGTTGTGCCTTTTCGACACTTGTATGTGAACCGCGATATTGCATGTCTGATTATTTAATCAGGACAGTTTTTTGTTTACATATTGCGGAATGCCTATCCGTGTACACAGATGTGCACAGTATCAGGTGTTTAGCTCAGTGTTTGTTGGTTACTGATAACACCAAGCCTGTGGGACGGGGCTGGGACGATATTCACTTGTTTAATGCTTTTTACTATGAGGTTTAAGGTAAGGGATATAATCTGCATTTAGTAAATCTACAAATGGTTTTTCGGTCAGTAATATAGAGTTGTACAATTGGTCTTATGACACATAAATCTTGTCGGCATACGTTTTGATAAATTATGTGGACTTACCATAGGATAGCCCACTAAAATCATCGTGATTAATTTCGATTATTTGCATTATATGTTGCGGTTTTTCACTCTTTCAGTGTGACTCTGTATGCGAGTGATGTTTGCAACCTGTTGTACACGTGAGCACACTGATAATGCCTTGATAACCATATGAATTTAGTGGTTTTTGTGTGGCTGTTAGGGCGTGAGGAAGGTCTGCCAGACCTCTTGCTTCTCTTCTGTGTTTCCTTCAGTTCAAGTTAATCTGAACTTTAAGCTTTGTCGTCTAGTGACTCAATAATGTGTCATTCTTTGCTGCTGTAACACTATTACGGCGTGTTTTTTACAATTTGTATTCATTTTTACCTTTCGTATCTTTCAGATCATATCTGATTCACTGTACTTTACCTTTGATATACCTTTGATGAGTCTAAAGAGTTTCACTACTCTCGGAGCCGACCATGGGCCAGGCTCGTCTGGTGCTTGCCTGGTGGTCAACGCCCGCTGCTGTAGTGTTTTTTTTTTCTCTAGCTTATTATTTTTTTAGTCGGTGAATTCGTGTCTGGTAGGGTATCCAGTCTTGCTTTATCTCTTTATGTGCGTCGTAATATTTCACAAGATATTAAGACCGGATTTCTCGTTTTTGAAAATATGGCTTTCTTCCCTAACCTTCTATATGCTTCATTAACTTGCTTTTTAACGCGTCTCCTGGACATTGGCCCATATACATCGTTGGTGGGGGTGTTGGTGTTCAGAAAATAAGCTCTAAACCCGTATGAGTAGCACAGCTCTTCGCTTTGCGTAGAGCTTCATCAGGTCGTGATTTAAAAACAGCGACCAGGGTTAGGAGTCGCCATCACTTGATTCGTTTGATTCCTTTCTATTTAACATGAGGGTGTGGAGGAGAAAGAGGTGCATCACATGTCTGTGTACCGGCGTACAATTCATTGCCTCTTCCCATGTTTTATTGCGGGGACATAAGTATTTTCCAGATATCAAATTTTGGGTGAAGTAAGGAAGCACTAGCAGGTTTCCTTCGGTATGATCTTTCGTCAGTTCCTAGTGAGTGCCATAGGTACACTCTGAAGCGTGTGGCGTAGCTTGTGATACATGGAGTGTATCAAGTGTGTCGTCGACTGAGTGTGTACTCTCAGGTACTTGGGTGAGGTAAAACCCGTGCTTTGTATGACAGCAGTGAAGTGTTTTCCGGGTGAGGTGCATCGATTTAAGTGATGGTAGGTGTATATATAGTGTTAAGGATGTAGTGTTAGCATTTGGATGTCGTGTTAGGGATGTGATGAACTATCCTGGAAGATCGTAATTCTAGCTTACGTAGTACTACTGTATATTTCGCTTTGGCCAGTTTTATATGCTCTAGAAATCTTCCAAACCCTCTTACACCTTCCATGACTCCTGTACATTCCTGGTTGAACCATGAGTAGGCACTCTTTATTTCTTGATCACACGGTCGGTATGAACTTTTTTATCTTTTGGCACTTTGTCTGTGTTACTCCCATCTGCTGAAAGAAACATTTCGAGCCTTTCAGCTATTTTAACCATTGTGGAATGCTTAAGGATATCCTCTTTGACCACGTGAAGTGTCAGAGTGAAGACTGGCACACTTACATACCTCGTATGTGTACACCATCCTTCGTGTGAGTGTGCTAGTTAACTATATATACTTTTTATGGTGGCCATGTAGGCACGTTCTAACATTTATGGTGGTTGTATAGGCACTTTGTAACATCCGTTGCAAGACAGTATTAAAGTTAGTATAAGTGGAAGTCATGGAGGACGCTAACCAATCCCAGGCTGACCTGACCAGTCTCTTAGTGGACCACAGGAGACAATGTGATGTGCAAAGGAACATGATTGTATTCGTAAGTTCCCAATCTTGATGATAATTCATTAAAGACCATGAACTTTTCAACACATTGACTGCGTAAATATGGGGAAATACCCTTAAGATAACTTACTGATCAGTTGTGTTTTAACTACGTTGGGCTGTGTGCCACAAATACGATGCCTTATTGATACGTCGTTAACCACGAGGTTTGGTATGAGTCCTGGCTGCTGGGAACAAGATTGTCGAAACTAACACCAGGCAGGCAAGTGGGCAGGTAAGGAGGCAGATGCGTGTGAGAGTTGGAGGGCAAGTAGGTAAGAAAGTAGATAGGTAGGTAACTAGAGGCAAGTGGACCCGCTGACTTTAACACCGTGTTGCTAATATGACGTCACTTCCCCGACACTTGGCTTCCTGTTGTGTCATGTTTACATGTACTGCACCTCTCAACACGTCCAACTATCACCTAATATACATTGAAAGTTCTACATTTGTCTACCCTTGCCACCCAGAATGGAAGTGTTCTTAAGTGGTTTCGTAAGTTAAGGTTGGGGCAGGCGGGCACGGCGGTGCCAGCAAGCCTCTACACCACAAAGACCTTCAGCGCCTATAGTATTAACGCCCGTGCTCAGGCACCGTGCCAACTCGATTACCAGAATAGAGGCGCCCATGGGGCCCTACGTTCGCCACTGAAGAACCTCAGAATTCATCTTGAATTCTGTGTAGCTTGAAGCGATGGTGTTATATTACGTATGAGGATTGAGAGGATAATAGGTCAGTGGGATGATGATAGTATGGGCGGGGTGTGGGTGTCGTTGAGCGAGACTTAACGAGGCCGGAGTAACAGTGTGACCATGACAGTGGTGCCAGTGAGGTGCCAGTGTGGTGCCAGACGGGCCTGAGGGAGCTACAGCTCGCTGCCACCCCTGAGTGCCGCTCATACACTACCAGCGCCACTTGCAAGGCATCACGTGCTTAATATATTAAACGAGCCTGAGGAAGAACTATTACACGAGTCTAAGGAACAACTATTATAGCGTAGAGGTGTGATACTTGTGTGTTGTTGCTGATAGTGTATATAATTCTCTACATTGTGAATACTATAATAGTATACAGTACTCACAGGTTAAGTAAGATACATGTGCAACAGTTAGGTATATTTACTACGAAACGATTTGTCTATACAGTAGGCTTCTTCAGTCGAATACAGAGAAGTCAGCAGAAGCAGTAGAGATATAAAGACCATGTAATCATTCCATCGCCCTTGAAGACGTAGTTTTGAGGTGGTCAGTCCCTCAGCCTGAAGAAGAGTTTTGCTCCATAGTCTGGAACAGTGTTCCAGACTATTGACTATGGGTTGATAGACTGATTACATCGTCTTCACATCTCTGCTGCTTCTGCTAACTCTGACTGAAGAAGCCTACTATGTAGGCGAAACGTTTCGTAATAAAGAAACATAACTGTTGCACATGTGTCTTACTGATCAGTCCTCCATATTAACGACGAATCCAGCGATGTGAAGTTTTTAAAACTCTTACGCAGTGATGAAAAATTGTCGAATCTACACTGAAGATCGAGAAGCGTTTGTAAACAAAGTAAACGTGTTAACTTTGAAGTTTCGTATTGAGACGGAAGTTTTGTCTTGAAGTTGATGTTCGTACTCGCTGGTCTGCAGGTTATTATTATTATTATTATTATTATTATTATTATTTACAGAGACTGAATAGCCCTGTCATAGGGGGTCATAGTCTGCAGATAATATGTGCGGTTATTTTGACTGTGGGTGTTTCAAGATGGCCAGGATCACTGGTGGCGGAACACGGCCAGGATCACTGGTGTAAGAACACGGCCAGGATCACTGGTGGCGGAACACGGCCAGGATCACTGGTGGCGGAACACGGCCAGGATCACTGGTGGCGGAACACGGCCAGGATCACTGGTGGCGGAACACGGCCAGGATCACTGGTGGCGGAACACGGCCAGGATCACTGGTGACCGAACATGACCAGGATCACTGGTGACCGAACATGACTAGGATCACTGGCGAGCGAACACAGCCAGGATCATTGGTGACCGAACATAACCAGGGTCACTGGCGACCGAACATAACCAGGGTCACTGGCGACCGAACCAGTGCCCCTGACGGAGCGTTGATATAATCTGACGCAAGTAATTATTTCTGCCACAAATGACAAGGAAGTTCTTCCGCTAAGACGAGCGTCTTTTCTCAGTAAAGTGACTGACTGTCTTCCCAGAATACCTCTTACATCACCTGAAATTATATATATATATATATATATATATATATATATATATATATATATATATATATATATATATATATATATATATATATATATATATATATATATTGTGTGTGTGTGTGTAATGCAGATATCACGAAAAAGCGATACAAGATGCAAAACAAATACCGCGGGGGGGGGGGGAGTTGAATAATATCTCGAGGCCTTTCATGTTGCAGTCAGTATATCAGAAGCTTGCAGTGATGCAGAAAAGAGGAGGTCCAAAGAAATGCGGTGACCGTGTTTCATTGCAACACGAAAGGCCTAGAGCTATCATTCAATTCCCCCAGTGGTTTTACACACACACACACACACACACACACACACACACACACACACACACACACACACACACACACACACACACACACACACACACACACACACACTTATACATACATACTTATGCAAACACTCGCAGACTGGCGATCTTAATACAAGACAAGCTACGGGGGAGGGGAGGTTTTAAATCTTTAATACGAGCATTTTCACACTTCTCAGTGCGTCATCAGGAGCTGTGCAGTGTTACAAAGGTAGCAATAGGAGAAATGAGGGAAAGTTTTCTCAGCTGGTGGGAATCACTCACGCTGCCATACTCTCAGAAAACTTTCCCTCATTTCTCCTATTGCTACCTTTGCAACACTGCACAGCTCCTGGTGATGCACTGAAAAGTGTGAAAGTACTTGAGATAAAGATCCCCCCCCCGTGGCTTGTCTTGATCCAGCAACTGGCTCCTTGAATTTAACCCTGCCAAATGCAAAGTCATGAAGATCGGGGAAGGGCAAAGAAAACCGCAGACAGAGTATAGGCTGGGTGGCCAAAGACTGCAAACCTCACTCAAGGAAAAGGATCTTGGGGTGAGTATAACACCGAGCACATCTCCTGAGGCGCACATCAACCAGATAACTGCTGTAGCATGTGGGCCTTTGGCAAACCTAAGGATAGCGTTCTGATACCTCAGTAAGGAATCGTTCAAGAGTCTGTATACCATGTACGTCAGGCCCATACTGGAGTATGCAGCATCAGTTTGGAATTTCACACCTGGTCAAGCAAGTCAAGAAATTAGAGGAAGTGCAAAGGTTTGCAACAATACTAGTCCCAGAGCTAAGGGGATTGTCCTGCGATGAAAGGTTAAAGGAAATTGTCCTGACGACACTGGAGGACAGGAGGGTCAGGGTGTAGTGGGGGTTCGTAGGAGTTGTGATGGTTGGAATTAAACACACTTGTTGGATGGTAACACATATATTGGCAGAGTGTGAAGAGGGAGGCCCAGCCTGCCTGTAGCTGCTTGGTAGGTCTAACTGGAACTGAGAAGGATCCCAGGGGCGAAAGGCTCACAACAGCGTCACGTATCATCACGCATGCTAGTCACTGAGCCTACTGACCAGGGAGCCTAAATATATATATATATATATATATATATATATATATATATATATATATATATATATATATATATATATATATATATATATATGGATGATACGATCTACAGTATACTACACAAGTATACATATAAGGGAATTCAGTAGCTATACTGACAAGGGAAGGCATGATAGCATATAAAATACTGCGCGGAATAGACAAGGTAGACAAAGACAGGATGTTCCAGAGATGGGACACGGAAACAAGGGGACACAGTTGGTAGTTGAAGACTCAGATGAATCAAAGGGATGTTAGGAAGTATTTCTTCAGTCATAGAATAGTCAGGCCATGGAATAGCCTAGAAAGTGGCGTAGTGGAGGCGGGAACCATACATAGTTTTAAGACGAGGTATGATAGAGCTCATGGGGCAGGGAGAGAGAGGACCTAGTAGCAATCAGCGAAGAGGCGGGGGCCAGGAGCTGTGACTCGACCCCTGCAACCACAAATAGGCGAGTACACGTGCGTGTGTTTGTGTGTATGTTAGGGTTATAATAATCGTGGGTAATAATAGATGTTTGTAATTATAATCTGGTCGGTGATTGAGACAGATGTGTAATACTTCATTGCTGAAACGTTTCGCCCTTCCACAAGGAAATTATACAGCAGATGCAGTGTGTCTCAAGTCTTAATTCTGACATAATGTGACTTCCTAACATGTGACGTCAAACTTTCATTAATGCGGTAGATGCAATCATCACCTCATTTCTCACATTTCCCTACTGAAGAGGACCACAGATGGAGACCGATTTTTTTTTTTTTCCGAAAAATATTATTTATGTCTTTAGCAGTGAGCTATTTTTTGGTCTCATCTAAAGTAATCTTGTTAAAATAAACTTTATGTAAATTACCTTACTTGTTCTTAGCAAGAGCCTCGTTGACCAGACCATCAGCCAGTAGCTTTGGTCTGGGACCGGACTGCGGGGAATGGTTCCCACAAATACCCCAGAATCAACTGATTATAGGTAGTCAGTAGTGTGTGGCCCAGTCAGTAGTGTGAGGCCCAGTCAGTAGTGTGTGGCCCAGTAAGTAAATTGTGGCCTATTCAGTCCATTGTAGCCCATTCAGTCCATTGTAGCCCATTCAGTACATTGTAGTCCAGTCAGTACATTGTAGTCCAGCCAGTCCATTGTGGCCCAGTGAGTCCATTGTGGCCCAGTCAGTCCATTGTGGCCCAGTCAGTACAGTGTGGCCCAGTCAGTACAGTGTGGCCCAGTCAGTACAGTGTGGGCCCAGTCAGTACAGTGGTGGAGTATGTTGTGCGAGGCAGCCAGCTGGGTGCCCACAACAGTGGTGGAGTGTGTTGTGCGAGGCAGCCAGCTGGGTGCCCACAACAGTAGTGGAGTGTTGTGCGAGGCAGCCAGCTGGGTGCCCACAACAGTGGTGGAGTGTGTTGTGCGAGGCAGGCAGCTGGGTGCCCACAACAGTAGTGGAGTGTTGTGCGAGGCAGCCAGCTGGGTGCCCACAACAGTGGTGGAGTGTTGTGCCAGGCAGCCAGCTGGGTGCCCACAACAGTGGTGGAGTGTGTTGTGCGAGGCAGCCAGCTGGGTGCCCACAACAGTGGTGGAGTGTTGTGCGAGGCAGCCAGCTGGGTGCCCACAACAGTGGTGGAGTGTTGTGCGAGGCAGCCAGCTGGGTGCCCACAACAGTGGTGGAGTGTGTTGTGCGAGGCAGCCAGCTGGGTGCCCACAACAGTGGTGGAGTGTTGTGCGAGGCAGCCAGCTGGGTGCCCACAACAGTGGTGGAGTGTTGTGCGAGGCAGCCAGCTGGGTGCCCACAACAGTGGTGGAGTGTTGTGCGAGGCAGTCAGCTGGGTGCCCACAACAGCAGTGGAGTGTTGTGCGAGGCAGCCAGCTGGGTGCCCACAACAGTGGAGGAGTGTGTTGTGCGAGGCAGCCAGCTGGGTGCCCACAACAGTAGTGGAGTGTTGTGTGAGGCAGCCAGCTGGTTGCCCACAACAGTAGTGAAGTGTTGTGCGAGGCAGCCAGCTGGTTGCCCACAACAGTGGTGGAGTGTGTTGTGCGAGGCAGCCAGCTGGGTGCCCACAACAGTGGTGGAGTGTGTTGTGCGAGGCAGCCAGCTGGGTGCCCACAACAGTGGTGGAGTGTGTTGTGCGAGGCAGCCAGCTGGGTGCCCACAACAGTGGTGGAGTGTGTTGTGCGAGGCAGCCAGCTGGGTGCCCACAACAGTGGTGGAGTGTGTTGTGCGAGGCAGCCAGCTGGGTGCCCACAACAGTGGTGGAGTGTGTTGTGCGAGGCAGCCAGCTGGGTGCCCACAACAGTGATGGAGTGTGTTGTGCGAGGCAGGCAGCTGGGTGCCCACAACAGTAGTGGAGTGTTGTGCGAGGCAGCCAGCTGGGTGCCCACAACAGTGGTGGAGTGTTGTGCGAGGCAGCCTGCTGTGTGCCCACAACAGTGGTGGAGTGTGTTGTGCGAGGCAGCCAGCTGGGTGCCCACAACAGTGGTGGAGTGTTGTGCGAGGCAGCCAGCTGGGTGCCCACAACAGTGGTGGAGTGTGTTGTGCGAGGCAGTCAGCTAGTTGCCCACAACAGTAGTGGAGTGTTGTGCGAGGCAGCTAGCTGGGTGCCCACAACAGTAGTGTTGTGCGAGGCAGCCAGCTGGGTGCCCACAACAGTGGTGGAGTGTGTTGTGTGAGGCAGCTAGCTGGGTGCCCACAACAGTAGTGGTGTTGTACGAGGCAGCCAGCTAGGTGCCCACAGCAGTAGTGGTGTTGTGCGAGGCAGTCAGTTGGATGCCCGCAATAGTAGTGGAGTGTGGAAAATTTTTAATTTTCCGAAACTATAGTGCCTAATAGGTGTTTAATGTGTCGATATGAGTCCAAAATATATTTGACAATAGGATAGAACCAAGAGTTCCCTTTGCGCATGCGCGGATGTGCGGGGGGAGAGGTCGACTCTGGCCATGGGGGAGGCGGGAGTGTTTTGAATATAGTGAGGAGGCTGGGAAAGCATGGAACCTTAGTGCTATGACTGGGGGAGCCTGGGCCAGCACCATCACTGTGGGTATTGGTGCTATGCCTGGGGGAGCCTGGGCCAGCACCAGCACTGTGGGTATTAGTGCTATGACTGGGGGAGCCTGGGCCAGCACCATCACTGTGGGTATTGGTGCTATGCCTGGGGGAGCCTGGGCCAGCACCAGCACTGTGGGTATTAGTGCTATGACTGGGGGAGCCTGGGCCAGCACCATCACTGTGGGTATTGGTGCTATGCCTGGGGGAGCCTGGGCCAGCACCAGCACTGTGGGTATTAGTGCTATGACTGGGGGAGCCTGGGCCAGCACCAGCACTGTGGGTATTAGTGCTATGACTGGGGGAGCCTGGGCCAGCACCAGCACTGTGGGTATTAGTGCTATGACTGGGGGAGCCTGGGCCAGCACCAGCACTGTGGGTATTAGTGCTATGACTGGGGGATGGGTCTGGCTTAGCACCATGTGGGTGACTAGATAGTTTCGAGTCATCTGTTGTGGTATGGACATTCTGCATTTTTTGATACACTATCTCTTGCTCCCATGTTTTATATATTTTTGGTAGACTATCCAAGAGGTCATCCTTGTTTTCTTGATTATTTTTATCATTTATTACTCTCCTTAGTACCTTTCTGATACCTGCCCAAAGTTCTTCATCTTTATTGCACAACCAGAAGCACCTTGCTAGTTCAAGGTCATTTGTGGAGTGTGTTATATGAGGCAGCTAGCTGGGTGCCCATAACTGTGTTGGAGTGTGTTGTGTGAGGCAGCTAGCTGGGTGCCCATAACTGTGTTGGAGTGTGTTGTGTGAGGCAGCTAGCTGGGTGCCCATAACTGTGTTGGAGTGTGTTGTGTGAGGCAGCTAGCTGGGTGCCCATAACTGTGTTGGAGTGTGTTGTGTGAGGCAGCTAGCTGGGTGCCCATAACTGTGTTGGAGTGTGTTGTGTGAGGCAGCTAGCTGGGTGCCCATAACTGTGTTGGAGTGTGTTGTGTGAGGCAGCTAGCTGGGTGCCCATAACTGTGTTGGAGTGTGTTGTGTGAGGCAGCTAGCTGGGTGCCCATAACTGTGTTGGAGTGTGTTGTGTGAGGCAGCTAGCTGGGTGCCCATAACTGTGTTGGAGTGTGTTGTGTGAGGCAGCTAGCTGGGTGCCCATAACTGTGTTGGAGTGTGTTGTGTGAGGCAGCTAGCTGGGTGCCCATAACTGTGTTGGAGTGTGTTGTGTGAGGCAGCTAGCTGGGTGCCCATAACTGTGTTGGAGTGTGTTGTGTGAGGCAGCTAGCTGGGTGCCCATAACTGTGTTGGAGTGTGTTGTGTGAGGCAGCTAGCTGGGTGCCCACAACTGTGTTGGAGTGTGTTGTGTGAGGCAGCTAGCTGGGTGCCCACAACTGTGTTGGAGTGTGTTGTGTGAGGCAGCTAGCTGGGTGCTCACAACAGTGGTGGTGTTGTGTGAGGCAGCTAGCTGGGTGCCCACAACAGTGGTGGAGTGTGTTATGTGAGGCAGCTAGCTGGGTGCCCACAACAGTGGTGGAGTGTGTTATGTGAGGCAGCTAGCTGGGTGCCCACAACAGTGGTGGTGTTGTGTGAGGCAGCTAGCTGGGTGCCCACAACAGTGGTGGAGTGTGTTGTGTGAGGCAGCTAGCTGGGTGCCCACAACAGTGTTGGAGTGTGTTGTGTGAGGCAGCCAGCTGGGTGCCCACAACAGTGGTGGTGTTGTGTGAGGCAGCTAGCTGGGTGCCCACAACAGTGGTGGAGTGTGTTGTGTGAGGCAGCTAGCTGGGTGCCCACAACAGTGTTGGAGTGTGTTGTGTGAGGCGGCAGGTAGCTGGGTGCCCACAAATTACGTGATAGTGAGGATGATTTTAGTAGAGTTGTTCCAGCAATGAATTTTCTCTCAGCTGTTTGGCAAAATTATTTTTCTCTGTAAGGCTAAACCGTAGGTAGGTCCTTCATAAAATGGAGAATAAACATTCTCTCTCTCTCTCTCTCTCTCTCTCTCTCTCTCTCTCTCTCTCTCTCTCTCTCTCTCTCTCTCTCTCTCTCTCTCTCTCTCTCTCTCTCTCTCTCTCTCTCTCTCATTTCTAATATGTAAGTATTTCGTCAACAATATTTTATTTGCTTGTAGAAGTTGCCTCACCCTGTGAACTCCATAATACTTGCATTATTACTCCTCCAAGAGTACCTTGTGCTCCTCCGCTACATTCCTCTTTCACCAAGACTCTTCTTGTCTTCCCTCAGCACTTATTACATTTGTGATGGCAGGTCGTCACCGTAAATAAGATTGCAATAAGCTTGGTTGGTCTGGTAAAAAAGACTGGTGTGAACACTGAATATACAGGTCACGCCGCTGTGCTTGATAAGATAAGGAAATAGTTTCATCTCATTTTTTGTTTGTTCTGGGGAAGGTGGGGAGGGGGGGGGGAGCATTCAGTCAGTCAATAAGCTTTATCTCATGATAGGCACCACGGTAAAAAAAAATATTTTGTATATATATAATGTTGTGTTTGTGTGTGTGTGTTTGGGGAAGAATTATTCATTCATAATAACCAATTTTAAATTTGCTGGGTTGAGCTGCATCTCTTGATTTTAATTTCAAAAGTAATCATATTTAACTCCTGCAGTCTTCCCTCTCTTGTCTTATTTTGAGACCAGACGAGAGTTGCACACTGGTGCTGCGTACTTGACCACTAGTCGACCATGTCTAGTGAACAGCGATTTGAGGGAGCTTGCTCAAATATCTGAAGATAATTTGTGTGTTAAGTTAGCGTAAGCCACTGGTGTTATCCTGCCTTGTGTTTCAAGTGACAGGTGTGGATAGCTCTTCCCTGGTCCTCGTCTTCGTGAGGTTCCTTGAATAGCTGGTCACCTGTCCCTGGCATCCAGGTGACAGGTTTAACATGATGTCCCCCCCTGGGTCTTCTCTTCATGTTCTTTAAACAGCATCCTCCCAGGTGGTACATTTGTCTCACGTCTGTTTTCCCTACCTCCCGCCTTTATTACTTTGCCCTTAAGTAGTTGAAGCAACCATTCGTTTTTGCGTATAATGCGTGAGAGGGTACATGCAGTGCATTTATGTACTTGCATTCGTGTGCGTGCTAGCATGGGTTCCGTTCCTTAGATTTTAATACAAAATAATGTTTTATCTCACCATAGATGAAACAAGACCAGATGTATAATTATCCGAGTTTCTGATTACGTGTTTGTGTTTGGGGGGGGGCTAAGCTTCAGCTCTTGGGTCCTCTCTGCGTCTTTGGAAACTGTGGTAGCGTGTTCGCTTAAATCTTACCAATATGTTTATAAGGGAAGGCTTTAAATTCTTGTAGAAACAGTCGTTCTGTTTAAGTGGTGTTTCTTTTTTTTTGAGATTCCAAGTATTGTGATAATGTCTTGGTAACACAAATATATTGATTATGATGATAATGAGAGATACGAGCGATACGAAGAGGTGCAGCATGATCGCTTATCACGGTTGTGGTATGTGGCAGAGTGGAATAAGGTCGCACACACCACACGGTAATAAGGTCACATTATGAGACTGAAAGATCATATATAACGGAAATGGATAAATGTCAGAAACACTCAACACGCGCGCTGTTAGGCCTTTTGTGCCTGAAGCATCAGTTCATATTTGAACTATATTTCTTAATCCTGTTGCCTCGATCCTTCTCCCGGTTCGTCAGGTTGGGCTTCTTGAGTTTATCTTCAGAGTGCATGCTTCTCAGCTTTGGATCAAGTCCTGTAGCAAGGAACTTCTCTGTTTTTATTTTCCATATGCTTAATCAGGTGAGGGCTCCGTGCTAGGGCTGCATACTCTGGTGAATCGTACATATTTTGTGTATGTCATCCTAATTCCTTGTTTAGATTTTTCAGTGCTATTTGGAGATTTCATATAGTCTCGAAGTTCCTTGGTTTATGTGCACCTCTGGCGTCGACAAGTTTAGTTAAATGCTGGCTAAAAGGTGTTTCTGTTTAGCTGTTGTTTGCACGTTTGTTCCGTTTAGAAAATAGTATTATGCGTTTGGTATGGTTTCATCATCACCAAACAATGACACACAAGTTTTAATTCCTCCTGGGAGACCATTTACGTACATTAAGAATAGAAATCCTAGTGCTGATACTTGTGTGACTCGCTACACTGTTACGTTGATGCCTCCAGTGTTGCTCTGTCTCCAGGTTCTCCCAAATATTGTATGAAGTGGACGGTGGTTGGAACTAGAGCAACATGAGATAGGCTCTCCTTATATTACATACTACGTGATATTAACCATTATTATAACCAAGTATTACCCAGCAGATATCACTTAGTAGCCGACACAAATAAGAATAATTTGAATAATAGTAATAATATGTTTAATTCGCACTAATTAACGAGAGATTCAGATATAGTCTCTTTAACATAATGTTAAATGCCCTTTAATTTAAAAGAACATACTGTGTGTGTGTGTGGGTGTTTGATTATATAATTATTCCCCTAATACTTGTATCGTGTTTTTCAGGAGTGACTCCTGTAGCTGCACTTGTGTACAGGTAAGTGCCAAACATAACCAAAGCTTTTCTTAACTGATTAACATTTTGTACCGATGACTAATGAAATATGAAATAGAAAGATGATAAACTCAGCGATGACCATGAGGGTCTCATCTCGTTACTGAGCGGTATCTTAGTGACCTCTGTGCTCGCCTCGTCTTCTTGAGGAACAACACAGATCATATCACATCTTTTACTGCTCAGTAGAACATAATTATAATCTTTTGGGTTGCATTAAAGCGATGGAACTTTACTCTCTGGTAAGTAGGTGTGTGAGTTATCTTATAATCTTACATGGGAAGTATTTGAAGGTCAAGACCCAGTCTCTACGCCGAATTGAATCGCTGGCGTGAAGTATAAGTTAGAAAGACTGCATGAATACAATGATAGGCTGACACAAATACGGTTAATAATATAATCTTATTTCTACAAGTACAACTGTATAGCCCTTGTGGCTTAGCGCTTCTTTTTTATTATAATAATCTACAAGTACATGTACAACGTATAAAGTCCTAGCTGACATCAATGACATACTATATAGAAAGCCTCTTGTTATGCAGAGCATTTCGGGCAAATTAGGTTAATTTTATCCTCATTGTGCGACCCACACCAGTCGACTAACACCCAGGTATCTGTTTACTGCTAGGTGAACAGGGACAGCAGGTGTCTTAAGGAAACTCGCCCCAATGTTTCTACCTGTACCGGGATCGAGCCACAGACTTCACTGTGTGAGCTGAGTGCGCTACCAACCGAGGAACCTACATAAATTTTTTTTAGAAGACTTGATCCTTCTACAAGTGGTTTGAGGTAATCTGGTCAGTGTCACTGAAGAGAATGACCACATCACATCAAGATGAGGGACTGATTACCTCAGATCACCTCTCCAGGATTGCAAATTCACCTTTGTAATCGAATCATGAAGCCTGGTACGTAGGCGAAACCTTTCGTCAATAGAGATACCTAAGTCTTGCACATGAGTCTTACTTCTCAACTTGTTGGTATTGTATACCAATAATATGGCCTCTGTTATGCTTACGTAATTGTGTAGGTCACATTCATAGTCTGGTTGATCAGTCCACCCCCCGGTAGCATATCGAGTGTCCGGGGTTCGATCCCCTGCAAGGGTGAAAACGTTGGACATGTTTCCTTACACCTGCTGTCCCTGTTCCCCTAACAGTAAGTGGGTGGCATCCTGGGGAGTGGTAGGACAACAGCTCTTAGCCTACCTACCTACCTACCTGCTTGGAGGGTATTCCGGGGATCAACAACCCCACGGCCCGGTATGTGACCAGGCCTCCCGGTGGATCAGGGCCTGATTAAGTAGGCTGTTACTGCTGGTCACACGTAGTTCAACGTACGAACCACAGCTCGGCCGATCGGGCATTGACTTTAGGTATCTGTCCAGCTCCCTCTTGAAAACAGCCAGGGGTTTATTGGTAATTCCCCTTATGCTTGGTGGGAGGCTGCTGAACAGTCTTGGGCCCCGGACACTTATTGTTTGTGTTTTTTCTTGATGTACTAATGGCGCCTCTACTTTTCATTGGGGGTATATTGCATCGCCTGCCAAGTCTTTCGCTTTCGTAGGGAGTAATTTCTGTGTGCAGATTAGGGACCAGTCCCTTTAGGGTTTTCCAGGTGTAGATTACGATGTATCTCTTTTGCATGCGCTCCAGTGAGTACAAGTTAAGTGCTTCCAAGTGTTTGACGGAAGTTATGTGTGCAGTAAAGGTTCTCTGTACAACGATCATTTACAACAATATTCCAGCCTAGAGAGAACAAGTTATTTTAAAAGGATCATCTCTGTTCTGAACGTTCTCATTATCCATCCTGTAAAATTGATTCGTGTAAAAAAAAGTAATCACAGGTTAGTCTGCCAGAGATTGAAGAACTTTAAAACAGCCATAATTAAAACATGAGACAATATCAACACTTCTGTATTAATGTGCAGCTCACGAAGTGACTTGTAAAGAGTATGTGTTGTGCAGTTGACAAGCCCGAGCATGTCTGGAGTATGTCTTGTGCAATTATTAGAGAGCACCAAGTAGTGTGTGGGGTGTGGGCAGGACAGGTTGGCTTATCTGGGTGTGTTGGTGACACTGCTTCAGCAATGTTATCACTACCAGATAACAAGCAAAGAGCTGAGGTGTCTTTATGATGTGACCATGCCGAGGTTTGCTTAGGCGTTCACTGACGCCCTAGCTGACTCCTTCCTTCACTCCACTCTCTCTCTTCCTCCTTGCCTTCCTTCATCTCTCCCTCCCCACCTTCCCTCCCTCCTTCCCCCCGTCCCTATTGCAGGATCAACATACCACACTTAAGGCTTATTGATGGGTCTCAAGACCAAAGTTAGTCTATTAGCGGACTGAGGGTCGACCCTCCACCACTACGAATTTAAAATTTCATAATATAATAATAATAATAATAATAATAATAATAATAATAATAATAATAAAATAAAAGTAAGCTGGGGGTTTGGAAAAGCGATTGCTATATTATTATTATTCTACGACTCGCTGAACTCGTGTGATTCATTCATGGCAAATACTGGCTTTAAGAGGTAGGGCGCCGTATGTTGCTCTGGTGAGAGGAGAGTCCCTGAGCCCCGACGCTCTCTGCCTCCCAACACTTCTGATGTTTGTGCACTCACAGTGCAAGGCCAGGGAGAAAATGTCACGTTAACCTGTGCACAGTTCTTGGTGCCGGGGGAAGGGACGTTGTACAGTATTATGTTTATTTTACGTAATTGACCAATGCTTGTAATAAAAAAACGGTGATACCGTTGTATAAATGTAAACTGTATGTAGTTAACTGTTCGTTGTTAATTTACACGGAAATTGAACCCCGTGGAAAGTCAGTCGTAAAATTATTAGGCCAGTCTGGACTGCCTTTCCCTGTGTGTGTGTGTGTGTGTGTGTGTGTGTGTGTGTGTGTGTGTGTGTGTGTGTGTGTGTGTGTGTGTGTGTGTGTGTGTGTGTGGAAAGAAGGGAGAAAGGGACAGGGGGAGGAAAATAAGAGGACAGAATAGAGAGCAGGAAAATGAGGAGAAAATAGAAGAGAGCTGTAATATGAAATACAAATATATACCAACCTGCATGTTGTTCCGGGGGGTCATCGACCCCGTGGCCCGGTTTTCGACCAGGCCTCCTGGTGGATCAGGGCCTGATGAACTAGGGTATTACTGTTGACCGCACGCTAGCGAACGTACGAGCCACAACCCGGCTGATCGGGCACTAACTTTAAGTATCAGTTCTCTCTTGAAGGTATCCAAGGGTCTATTGGTAATTCCCCTTGTGCCTGGTGGGAGGCTGTTGAACAGTCTTGGGTCCCGGACTTGTTGTACTTGGTGTACTTGGTCTTGTACTTTCGTAGGGAGTGATTTCTGTGTGCAGATTAGGGACCAGTCCCTCTAGGACTATACTTGACCTATATTTCCCTGCGTTCCAGGGAGTATAGGTCAAGGGACTTCAAATGTCCTCAGCAATTAAGGTACTTGACTGAACAAATACATGCAGTGAAGGTTCTTTGTACATTCTCTAAATCGTCAATTTCACCTGCCTTAAATTTGGCTGTTAGTGT